>NC_080180.1:0-300000 GCF_950295315.1 Erinaceus europaeus | reverse complement strand
GAGGTGGGTTTCTGCGCAGTTGGCTCAGGCTTTGTAGCTGGAATATTAACTGAGGTGGGTTTCTGTGCAGTTGGTTTGGGCTTTGTAGCTGGAATATTAGCTGAGGTGGGTTTCTGCGCAGTTGGCTCAGGCTTTGTAGCTGGAATATTAACTGAGGTGGTTTTCTGTGCAGTTGGCTCAGGCTTTGTAGCTGGAACACTCGCTGAGGTGGGTTTCTGTGAAGTTGGCTTGGGCTTTGTTGCTGGAACACTCGCTGAGGTGGGGCTCAGAGGAGGTAATGAGGCTCCTGTACCTGAAATGTGCACTGAGGTGGATCTCGGAGGAGTTGGTTTGGGTCTAGTGACTGGAGTTTTTACCGTGGTGGGTTTCTGAACAGTTGGCGTGACCTTGGGAATTTGAGAATTATCTATGAAGAAAAAAATATTTAAGAAAAATCAGCTAAGGAGGAGTTCCAGAGCCATGACTATGGACAGTGAAAATCACCTGAAAACTAAACAAGACATAATAACCAGGATCTCAGTCAAGCTGCCAGACATCACAACTGAGCCAACTCAAGAAGGAGTAACAAAGAGCCCAAAAATCAGCAGGAGGAAGGAAATGGCAAAGTCAGAGCAGAAATGACTCAGCACTGTCCTGGGGGTCCTCAGCACTGCAACCAGAGAAGAAAGAGAGAGCATACAGACTGAAGAAGAAATCATATTATCTCTCTTGGCTGATGACATGATAATATAACTAGAGAACCCCAAAGACTCTACCAAAAAAAACAACTGGAAATAATTAATAAATTCAATAGAGAGTAGCAGGATACAAAACCAATACATGTAAATCTGTGGCATTTCTGTCTATAGACAAGGAGTCAGAGTAGAGGGAAATAAAAGACTCAATCCTATTTACAGTTGAACCCCCAAAGATAAAATACCTTGGGGTGAATCTTTCAAAGAAGGTGAAGGGACTTTACAATGCAAACTAGAAGGCATTATTAAAGAAAATAAAAGAAAGGTATAGAGAAATGGGAGAACATTCTTTGTTCCTGGATTGGAAAAATAAACTCTTAAAGCGGCCATTCTACAAAAGGCAATCTACAATTTCAGTGCAATGTCTAGCAAGACCCCAATGGCACTTTTCAGGCAAATTAAACAACTCGCCCAAAGATTTGTGTGGAGCTAAACAAAAACAAAAAATTGCAAATAGCCAAAGCCCATCGGAGAAAAAAAAAAAAGAGGAAAAATATGAAGCCATCATACTCTCCAACTTCAGCTTATATTACAAAGCAACAGTAATCAAAACTGCTTAGTACTGGAAATAAAAATGGACACTTGGATCAATGGAGAAGAGCCAAGTGCCCAGAAATGAGCCCACCCAGCTACAACCACCCAATACACGACAAAGGCATCAAAACCATTCAGTGGGAGTAAAGAAGGTCCCTTCAACAAATGGTGCTGGGAAAACTGGACAGCCACATGTAGAAAAGTAAAAGTAGACCACCTCTAACACCATACACCAAGGTCAAATTAAAATGGACTAAAGATCTAGGTATTAGACCCAAAACTCTAAAATTTGGAGAATAAAAACATCGGTGAAACTTTGCAGGATCTTCACGTCAAAGATCTGTTTGGAGACTCGACTACCAGAGGCATGGGAAATGAAAGCGAGAATAAATAAATGGGATTCCATGAAACTAAAAAACTTCTACACATTGAAAGAAAACAAAATGGGAAAAGATATTTGCTCAGCACACATCTGACAAGAGACTGATATCCAGCATCCATACAGAATTGGTACAGTAAAAATAACTGAAAAAAGAAGTAGGTCAAAGAACTAAACAGTTTTCTAAAGAAGACACACACCCCCCCCCCCCACACACACACATGCTCTGCTTCACTCATCATTAGAGAAAGGCAAATTAAAATGACATCAAGATCCCATCTCACACCTGAGAGAAGCGCTTCCACCAGGAAAGGACAGGCGTGGGAGAGGTTGTGGAGAGAAGGGACCCTGCTCCACTGCTGGTGGGAACACAGACTGGGCAGCTCCTTTGGGAGACTGTGTGCACAGTCCTAGACAAGTAAACATGGAATTTCCTTGTGACCAGCAATCCCACTGTTAGGCCTTTATCCAGCGGACACTGACACTAATTAGAAGGGACACAGACTAGTTCACCGCTGCACTATTCACAACAGCCAAAGAGTGGGAGCAGCCTAGATGCCCGTCCACAGATGACTGGCTAAAGAAGTGATGGAATAAATAGTCTGCATGATACTACTCTACAATAAAAAAAAGATAATATTGTATCCTTTGGGACAAAACAGATGGAATTGGAGGTGATGATACTTAGGTAAATGAGTAAAGAGATGAACGACAACTACCAGATAGTTTCACTCAAATATGGAATTCAGAGCTCTGATATATATGAACTTGGGGGGAAAAACAAGAGCTGGCAATGTGTTTGTGAAGACTTGTGAGCACTCTGGAGCTTATCTTTGGGAGGCGGGAAGGTGGGGACACAGAGCTCTAGGGGTGGGCATGGTATGGAGCTAGACACTGTGATCTTACAATATTGTGAACTACTGTTAACCACAAATTAAAGAATTAAATTAAATTTAAATAAAAGAAAGTTGAGCAAAAAAAATATCAGCCAAGTATCGCTTCCAAATTACGATTTCAGAGTCAGGTGCTAACTGTTGTTTCTCTTTCTAGTCTCACACACACGTGAGTCTGACTCACAGGAAAGGAGTCTCGCCATGTGATTCCAAGGGACTAGATACAACCTTGTCTTTTTTTTGACATAAGCTGCACCTATGGGAGGCTGAATCAGACTTGTACCAGGCCATCTGGAGGTTCTCACACTGACTCCTGTGTAACAAGAAGAAACCAAGTTCAAAGCCAGAAGGGGCGTCATTCTGTGACACACCCACATATATGTCTGACAGACATCCTCCAGAGGACCAGCCCTGTCGTCACACAAAGCCCCCCAATGCTGTCAGGGCACGTTAGTGCCTGTGGAACTGCTGTTTCTCTTCTCTGTGCAGGAACAAAGTCACTCAGAATCAAACGACCCCTATTTTCTTCACCTGTCGCCAACTTGACATAGATTGGTTTCTCCTTGGATCTGGGGTCAGATAACAGATAAGATGCAGTTTTGGTCCCAATCCGATTGCAAGACTCCCACATCTAACGGCAGAGAGTCCAGGCCCCTCCTGCTGGACATGGGTTTGTACCAGACCCTTCTCGGACCCCTGGCAGAGAGCTTGCCTCACTGTATTGGGGCCACAGCCCAACTCTCCAGCCCCTGCAGGTTCAAACCTCCTCTTGAAATGAGAACTCCTCTGCAGACTTGCTTTTATTACAAGGAACAGGGTCACTGACTTAGTCCATGGTCTGCCCTGAAGCCAAAGGCTCACAGGCTCTGCCCACTGCACTGCAAGTGTAAGGGGAAGTCACTGAACACCTGGCAGGTGCAGGTGACACAGCATGTCAGGTGTACAAGTTGACAGGTGACATTATAAGGGAAGTGGAGTGTCTATATCACCTTTTCACCTCAGGCTCAAAAAATACAATTCTCTCTAGTTCTTGATCCCAAGGGCTTATATCCTGATACTGTGCTGGAAGTTACTCTCCTAGTTATCTTTTTATCTGGTGTCTAGTTCAATTCCTCTGTGATCAGGGAGCATGTCTGCACAACCTTGGACTTGTGAACTGCTGTGTCATCTGGACAGGCAGGTGGTGGGCTGGGGAAGGGCCCAAGGGGGGCGCCTGTCCTCACAGTGGGGCTCCAGCATGCCGCCGGCCTCACTGAGGCCACTTCTCCTTATACTAGCTATTGAGAGGGGCATGGGGCATTGTCAAGCCACAATCGTGGGTCTGCCTGTTTTTCTGTCTACCCACCTGTGCTGCGTGTGGACCGAAGTCGCTTCTACGTGCCCGTCAATCTCAGCCTGAGATGGATCCCAGGCCAGCTGACCCCTTGGGTGTCCTGTGGCAGCTTCTCTTGTAACTGACTGTGAACCCCAAGCGTTTCTCTAGATTACCCAGGTTCTCACCATTCAGCTGTGTTTCTCTAGCCTTTATTTTACTTAGTGTTTGTATCATCCAGCAGTGTCTTCCTAGCTTTAAATTTTGTATTATCTTTTATTATTATTCATTTATTGGATAGAGATCGCCAGGAGTTGAGAGGGAAGGGGTATAGAGAGGGAGAGAGATAGGCACCTGCAGCCCTGCTTCACCACGTGCAAAGCTTTCCCTCTGCAGGTGGGGACCAGGGGCCTGAACCTGAGTCCTTGAGCACTGTTAACATGTGCACTCAGCCAGGTGTGCCACCACCAGACCCTCTTGTTTGTCTAGCCTCCACTTAAAAGTGTTCTCATCATTCAGCTGTGTCTCTCGAGGCACCAAATATTCAGGGCTTATTTTTGTACTTAAACTCTGAAGTTTTGTAATTCTGCATATGTAATTTTGTGAAAATCTTGGTGATCTTTGTAATTCATCTGGTCTGCTGATCTGTTAGATTACAGTTGCAGCAGTTTGGAAGTTGCTGGGTCCATAGTACACATCCCTGTGGATTTTCTGGTTCATATGTTGCTGGGGGTTAAACGTAGGACCTCAGGCTTCTAAGTCCAGTGCTTTATCCACTGTGCCACCTGTTGGTTTTCTAATCCACCACCAGGTGACCCCATTATTACTTAGCTTCAGTTGTGATAACAGGTGTCACCACCATCTGGATTCTCTAGTTCAACCTAAGATCCCTTTACTATATGCTATATGTTTCTAATGTTTATATGCTTAAAAATATGCTGTATGTTTTTTAAAAAAGGAATTTTGAGCTGTTACTAAAACAGGAGATATTAATGCACATATGTGTATATATATATGTGTATATGTATTCAGATATGCTGTGTATATGTATTCAGATATGCTGTGTATATATATGTGTATATGTATTCAGATATGCTGTGTGCACTTTTTCTTTTTTACTGTTCAGCTTTGGCTTTGGTGGTCACAAGGATTGAACTTGGGACCTCAGAGCCTCAGGCATGGTATCCTGTTGTATTAAACACTGTGCTATCTCCCAACCTGTGTGTGTTCATTAATCTATATATTACTATATATCAGTGGTTTTGTTGTTAAGTCAAACCTCTGTGAGAAACTGAGGAAAATTTGTGTTTTCAGAAAAATGAAAATATGCATGTGTATAACATTTTACTTTGATTTCCTGGGAAGTTCATGGAATCATCATATTCCAAGTTAGATAAGACAAAAATATGTAACTTGGGCTGGAGTTGGTGTACTGCACTAAAGTAAAGGACTCGGGATAGGCAGAGGGCTCAGGTCCTGGGACAGGATGGCAGAGGAGGACCTAGTAGGGGTTGAATTGTTATGTAGAAAACTGGGAAATGTTATGCATGTACAAACTATTCTGTTTTGCTGTCAGCTGTAAACCATTAATTGCCCAATGAAGAAGTTTTTTAAAAAGACAACAACAAAATGATGGCATGTGATTACCTCTGCATTCGGGTGGTGGGCCGCTCCAGGCTCCTTCTCCGTCTTTCACGGTGCAGTAAATGGATTTGTCTCCAGCCAGGGTGAAGCCTTCAGCGCATTTGTAGGTCACAGACTGTCTGTACACATACAAGGGCTGTGGCTCCTGGATGGTTCCGTTGTGGACTTCTGGTGGTGCTGAGCAACTGATTTCTTTAAAAATGCAACACATTTACAATCAGGAAAGCTATGAAAGCATTCTTTACAAAGAAAACAAGCTATAATTTTATTTCTAAAAAATCAAAATTTACCATTTTTCTCAATTCAGCATTATAAATGCTGAATGTTTTTAATGCTACATACATAATACACCCTAAGATAAAAATAGACATATATATGGTAGAAAGGAATAATGCTACTATGCACCCAGGAAGAGACGGTACAATGTTGCACAACTGGCGGCTGGGGGAGGCAGTTTGTAGAAATACCAGAACATCCATGTAAAACAAACTTACAGAGATGCTTGTACTTGTTACAAACCAGTGCAGGGGAAAATAAATCTATGGACTCTGCTGCTGCTCAGGGAGAGGTAGGGAGGACAGGGACCCTGGGGACAAGTGGCACTGGACCTGGGTGTCACCAAGCTGCCCTTTCTGAGAGCCAGGAAAGGGGGACAGCTGGTCATCCCCAGAGAATACCCAAGGGCTCTCACAGGAATTCCAGAAGCATTCTGGGGAAACATCATTCTGGACACAGCAAGACAACTTTGATGTCAGGACTGCATTTTGACTTTTAGGATAAAAGTATTCAAAACACATACTGATTCATAAGGCCTTTAATTTAAAATAAATCTAGGAAGTCGGGCGGTGGCGCAAAGCGCAAGGACTGGCATAAGGACCCCAGTTCGAGCCCCCGGCTCTCCACCTGCAGGGTTGTCACTTCACAGGCGGTAAAGCAGGTCTGCAGGTGTCTGTCTTTGTCTCCCCCTCTCTGTCATCCCCTCCTCTCTCCATTTCTTTGTCCTGTCCAACAATGATGACACCAATAACAAAAACAATAATAACCACAACAATAAAACAGCAAGGGCAACAGAAGGAAATAAATAAATATTTAAAAAATAAAGAATAAAATAAATCTAGCTGAGCAGCTAAATTGGTTATAAATAAATGAATAAATAAATGAACAGAGATTTGCTCGCATTATGTTACTAAAAGAAGCCTCTCCCTGGCACATGCCCTGACAAAGAAATCGGTGATTCCACATTCTCCAGGGTCATAGTCATCTCTCTTTCAGCAGGAGAGTAATATGACATTATTTTATGTACACAAAGCCATATGACACCCAAAGCTCTTTAGACCCCAAGAAATAGCCGTGATTGATAAGTGGCCTTCAGGTCAGCCATCACGGTGAGGGGGGGCAGTGACTGTGAGCAGAGGCCCAGCTGTGGCTGGGTGGTGCAGCCTGGGGAGCCCAGCTGGAGGCTGGGGGACTGCTGAGAATTGGGGGGAGTGTAGGGGCACAGTAACTCAGGGTTTAAGTGCCTAATAGACTCCAGGAATTGTCCTACAAAAATCTGTGTGAGACCAAATAAGACAGTTTCTTGTCTTAAAATAAAGTGGAAAGTTATTCAAAGCATTCCTCAGTCTGCAATTTGTGAGGGTTAGCACAGCAGCCCTCACGGTGGTTTGGAAAGAGAGAGCTTTAACCAGCCTGGGGAGGTGGGGTACACAGTGCTTTTAGAAGGATGATAAGAGCAGACTTCTCATGAGAAAAAGAAGTCACCAAGCACAGAAACACAGACAATGCCCACCCATTTCAGCGCACACATGGAGGTGTTCAAGCCCCTAGTCCCCACTTGCGGGGGAAAGCTTCACAAATAGTGAAGCCATTGCTATGCTGTCTCTATTTCTCTCTCCCTTTCTATCTCTTCCTTTGCTCTCCATTTCTCTGTTTCTCCAATAAATAAAAAATAAAGGAGGAGAAGTTGATGAAGGAGGAGGAGGAGAAGGAGGAAGAGAAGAAACAGGAAGAGGAGGAGGAGGAGTGGTAGTAGTGCTGCTGGCCTCTCCCGGACGGGGCTTCGGCCTCTGACTGACGTGGGCTTAGAGAACCCGGCAGATTGCTGGAGAGGCCGTGTGAGCTGGGCTTAGGCCTGCAGCCCCTCAAGGCACTGGGGTTCACAAGACCAGCAGAAACACAAGAGCCCCTGGGGAAATGCCAGTCGCACCTGTGTGGGATGGTTCGCTGCTAAGTCAGGCAGGTGGGACCCCAGCCCCAGAACCTGCTCTGAGCCCACACAGCCCAGATGCCCAGCAGATGAGAGCTTGGGGGAGTCGTGGCTTATCTGCACAGTGGACACTGCAGTGACACGCACTGTCAGAAGTGGTGGAAGTCTCCTTTGCCCTAACTGGGCTGCAACTTGCAGGGCTCGAGTTAAGTGAGAGGAGGCAGGAGGAGGATGAACATGGACGATCTCACTTACAGGTGGCATTTGTATTTGAGAGGCGGAATAAGAACAGGGAGACGCAGGGTGGAGCTTGTCCTGGGTGGGTGCATCTCAGCAAAGCAAAGGGCTTTGGGCGGGGTGGGGCGGGGCAGGGCGGGGCGGGTTGAGGAGCTGGGGGAGCCTCCAAGATCCAGCGCAGACAGAAAGATGAAGCTGGACTCGGGCTGGTGGTGGGAGCAGCGTGCGGACTCATGTATGTCACAGGGAGACAGGAAACTGTACTTCCTGTAAGCCATGACTTCCCCAGTAAAGAATAAAGGTGTGGAAGGCGGTCCTAACTAGGTCCTGCCAGCTCTCAGGTCCTGCATGGCGGAGGAGACCCCGGTCACAGCCCCCCTCCACCCTCTCGCTGCCTGAGCTGCAGGGCACTTACATCTGCTGAGTTCCTGATGGCCTCACCTTTGCATTCCGGCGGCGTGCTGCTCCACCCCACGTTGTTACCCATGACAGTACAGTAGCTGGAAGCTGCACCCACTAGTTTATACCTAGAGCAGGGGAAGGAGAGGGGGTGACACTCCACCCACTCTGCGGGGTGGCCCTTACTTTCTCCCTGAGAGCATGTGCAAATGCTCACCAAGCCAGTAGGTGGGGACAAACAACAGGTAGTGAGAGTGTGCAGGGCCGCAGAAAGGGGCAAGAGCCCATCTAAGGGTTGGCAGGACAAAGTCTCCCAGAAGGACACTGGTCTGCACCTGCTGCCCAGGCAAGAGTCTGGCCCCCACTTCACTGGGGGCTGTGGTGTCCTTCCCTCTGTCCCTCTGTCTCTCTGTAAAGGCTGTAAGCATGGAGTGGTGAAGTGCCAGCAACAGAAAAAATAATAATAAATGTGGCACCAAAAACCAACATAGCAAGTGTTTTGAATGTTTTAATGGTATAGATGCTCGAGGAGGTTATATTTCTGAGTTCTAGAAGACCTGGCAAGAGTCTTAGAAGAGCAAACTACTAGGAAGGCTTCATGAATGGTGAAGCAGGGCTGCAAGTCTCTCTGTTTCTCTTCCTTTCTTTCTCTCTCTATCTCTACCCAATAAATGAAAAGTAAATTAAAAAATCTAAAAGAAGAACCAAACATACTTATGTTTAAAGTCTCAGCATTCCTCAGACTCTTCACACATGGGGCTAATGGTTCAAACATCTGAGCTGAGCACTGGAGACAGAAGATGCAGCTGTTTTCATTTTATAAAGAGCAGGGCACTTGTGTACACAGCAAAAAGCATCGGAAGTATGAGAAAAGCAATGTTTCCAGCTGTGCCTGCCTGAGGCCACCACTACCTCAGGCCCCTCTGAACCCTTTTCCTCACACGGAGAAAAAGACTTAAGGTCAGAAAGGTATGTTCACAGCAGGAAAAAGTGTTTTTAATCCATGATATTTTAAAATTGGCTGCTTACATATTCATTACTTATTGAAAAGATACCTTCCTTTCTTGCAGGTTTTATTAATTTTAACCATGATGAGCTTGTGTTGAATGGTGTTTGAACACAGGAGTGGATTTGCCACAAGCTTGTCAACACCAGCAGCAAATCTTGGAACTTGCACCGTGGCTCTCAAGGCATCTCTCATTTCCTACACATGGGGGACCCTCTGCCAGCTCACCCCGTGTCACAGGAGATCAAGGCATCTCTCATTTCCTACACATGGGGGACCCTCTGCCAGCTCACCCCGTGTCACAGGAGATCAAGGTATCTCTCATTTCCTACACATGGGGGACCCTCTGCCAGCTCACCCCGTGTCACAGGAGATCAAGGCATCTCTCATTTCCTACACATGGGGGACCCTCTCCCAGCTCACCCCGTGTCACAGGAGATCAAGGCATCTCTCATTTCCTACACATGGGGGACCCTCTCCCAGCTCACCCCGTGTCACAGGAGAAGAGAATGGTGGCCCCGAACAACATGTCAGTTGTTATGTTGATGTGGCCGTTCTTTATTTCTCCAGGGTTAGGACATGGTTTTTCTAAAGAGAAAACAAATCAACATTCTGCAGTGAGGGATCCACCTCATCTGAACCTGATATTTCTTATCCTTAGACTTCCCTCACTCTATCTTTCTTTTATGATACTTCAAAATGCAACATTTTTAGGATATACTTATTTCATTTTTGGAAAAGAACTGATTAAGTTGGATCCTGATTCAATTAATGTTATTATTGTTTCAAAAGTATTTAGTTTGCCTAATTTAAAAAGAACTCTTAGGGCCCAGGCAGTGGCACACCTGGTTCAGCACACACGTTACACCTCACTGGGTTCAAGCCCCCACTCCCCACCTGCAGGGAGGAAGCTTCATGAGCAGGGAAGCAGGTCTGCAGGTGTCTCTGTCTCACTCCCTCTCTATCTTCCTCTTCCCTCTCACTTTTTTTTTCAGTCCTATCAAATAAAAGAAAATACAAAGAAAAAAAAGAATAGTTGTGTTATGAATCATTTCAAATAAGGATGTGCACACAAAGATCAGGAAAAGGCTCTGTTCGCCCTCTCTCCACACAATTCAGACAGTGATGCCAGACATTGCACACTCCGGGCCGGGTGCAGTCCAGGCCCCAGCAGACATGCTTCTGTGTGTGGAGACCCGGGTGGACCCCCCGGACTGGAAAAGATGACACTTACTTTTGCAGAATTCATTTGGCTTGGACCACACAAACTCGGGGAGGCAGGTGAGCTTGTCTGACATAACCTTCGTGTAGCCTTCGCGGCAGCTGTAATGCACAGTGGAGCCAGCCGGGAAGTAGTTCTGTTTGCTGTAGCGTATCCGCAGAAACGCGAACAGCAGCCTGGGTGGGACATCGCAGCTGCCTGGGGCAGCCACAGCAGAGGGCTCATTAGCCACCATTCTCCAGTGTTATTCTGAACCAAGGGTGAGTTGTCTTATTAACTCTCTGCTAAATCACTGACGCAGCCCAGAGGCAGGCAGTAAGGGAAACATCAGGGCTTTTTGAATCATCCTGGCAACTCCTGGTAACGGGGGTGATAAGCGTGTTTCATTTAAAGCCACTTGGAGGCATTTCCATCTCTGATTTTCTCTCTTCTGATTGTCTTTCTTTTCAAATATTTTTATTTATTTTACTATTGCATAGAGACAGAGAGAACTTGAGAAGAGAGGTGGACATAGAGAGGGACAGAGGCAGAGAGACACCTGCAGCCCTGCTTCACACTTGTGAAGCTTCCCCCTGCAGGTGAGGCCCAGGGCCTGGAAACTGGGTTCTTGCGCACTGTAATGTTGGTGCCTAACCAGGTGCGCCACACCTGCCCCTTTTGTTATATAATAAATAAATCCATAAAGAATATCATACTTTCCGGGTTCAAGCCCCCGGTCACCACCTGCAGGGGGAAAGCGTCACAAGTGGTGAAGCAGGAATGCAGGTATCTTGTCTCTCTCCCTCTCTAGCTCCCCCTTCCCTCTCAATTTGATTGTCTCCAGCCAATAGATAAATAAAGATAATTTTAAAAAGTGGGGCCAGGCAGTGGCACACCTGGTTAAGCACACACATTACAGTAAGCAAGGACTTGGGTTCAAGCCCCTGGTCCCCACCTGCAGGGGGGAAGCTTTACAAGTGGTGAAGCAGGGCTGCAGGGGTCTCTGTCTTTCTCCCTCTCTATCTCGTCCTTCCATCTCAATTTCCGTCTCTAGCCAAAAGGGGAGGGGAAAGAAAGAAAATATGCTTAGGGCCTGGCCAGGTGGTGGCGCACCTGGCTGTGGTGATTCTTCAGTACTGATTTCGCTTTGCAGCAGAGTCAGATTTCAGGGGTGTGATTTCACACCTCCACATGACCACACCCAGCACCAGCATTTCTCTGCTTTGCCTGCCTCTGACAGGCACCAGTAGTATCCTATCCACAGATCTGAGAGGTAGCCCAGTTCCTACTTTTCATTTGCAAGCTGACGTGCTTGAGTGGTGGTCTGCCCTCCACACATGACTGAAGCCATGGGGTGGCTGTCCTTCAGCTCCTCCTCCCCTTGGCACACACACCTCTAGGTCCACTCACTGTGTCTCTAACGATGGCTTAGCACCATCTTCCTTTTTTAAAATTAATTGATTGATTTTCCCTTTTGTTGCCCTTGTTGTCTTTTTGTTGTTGTTGTAGTTATTAGTGTTGTTGTGATTGATGTTGTCGTTGTTGGATAGGACAGAGAGAAATGGAGAGAGGAGGGGAAGACAGAGAGGGGGAGAGAAAGACAGACACCTGCAGACCTGCTTTGCCACCTGTGAAGTGACTCCCCTGCAGGTGGGGAGCCGGGGGCTCGAACCGGCATCCTTATGCCACGTGCGCTAAACCTGTTGTGCTACCGCCTGGCTCCCTGCACCATCTTTCTAGCCCACGAGAAGTGCTCACTTCACAGTTGCCTATCCAGTGGTGTGCGGGTGGACAATCAGGCTGACTCTATGTGGGGGTGACCGTGGACACCACCCTCTTCTATGCTCAGTGCTAACTCTCTGGGCCTTGTACCCCCTTTCCCATGCTTCCTGCTGACTTCAGAGTGGTCCGTGCAGCCTACAGTGGGTCCAGAACATCCGCACTTGGGTGACTGTGACTGCCACAGCCTGGAGTGGACTTGGTGCCCTTAAGCCAACAGCTGAGAAATATGGCTGGTGCCTGACATGGTGGCTGGCACCGAAGGGCAGCCAGTGCAGGTGGGTGAACACCCGGGGGCCTGGGCCACAGCAAATGCAGCAAAGACCACACTCACGCTCACACCTAGGGCCTGGGTCCTGAACCCCCAACGCAGAGACAAAGCTGGAGCCAGTGGCCACTGAGCCTCCTCAGCCCTGGGCAGTGGGGCCAGGGGCAGCTGGGCTGCAGAGGCACTTGGAGCTAGACAGGACCTGCACCCTGGCTCTCAGGTCACAGCAGCTGATCTCCCCAAGAGGGTCACTGGATGATGAGTCTGTCTCCTCAACTGCACAAGGGACCCGCTCAGGGTGGACGGCAGGGTGGGCTACACAGCAGGGCGACTGGGGAGGCCCCCGTGCTGGGAGGATGGGGTCCCCACAGTCCAGCTGCTCTGCCCTCAGCTCTGCAGGGCCACCACAGTAGGTGCTGCCCTATCACAGAGCACTTGGTCTGGGACGCCTCACTGAGATGACCAACAAAAATAGAGCCGTGCCTTCAGCCAGATGCCACCTCCCATCCCCTTGGGCAGGGCCCCCGGCAGTGAGTGTCTGTCTCTGCCAGCCCTGGAGACGCCAAGGCCTGAGGCCCACAGCTCCTGCTCCCTCACCTCACCGGCTCACCGGGGAAGTGGCATCAATTAGCTGAGGATGAGCTGCCAACAGCCACCCTGGGGGCTAATAACGCAGAAAACTATCAATTACCTGGCTGGGGGGAGGCGGGAGGAGGGGAGCACTGGGGAGCACTCACGGTTGCAGAATACCGCCAGCTCTGACCACTGGCCGTCCTGCTGGCACACCACCGAGTCGGGCAGGCCGGGCATCTTCACCAGACCCGGGGCACACTTGTAGGTAACAGACTTGCCCACGGAGAAGCTCTTCTGCCCGCTCAGGTCTGGTGGCTGTGTGTGCTGCACCTCGGGGGGTTCCCCGCAGTCACCTGGGCGACAGGGGCAGAGCTGCAGGGATGGCCTAGGCCGGGCCGCCTCAGCCACCCCCCAAAAAGTGAGAGCATCACCCCCACCCCCGGCCCCCATCCTGCATACCCCCTACCCTCACCACCACCCCCAGTCCCTGCACTCTCATCACTAAGAAAGAGAAGTGTTTCCTGGGGTGGGGCAAGTGGGGTGCTGCTGGGACCCTGGCTGAGGGGGGTCCACGGTCACCCCCCACCCTGGCTTTGGGGTGGCTGTTCACACACACACCCCACCTGGAGGCCTGCACTCGGACCCCACACAGCTCAGGCCGCCTGTCCTGCTCTCAGAAGCAGCACACACCCAGCACCCAGCACCCAGCACCCAGCACCCAGCCCAGGGTGTAGTCACACCCAGACACCCAGACACCCAGCACCAGCCTGGGTGCAGTCACACCCAACCAGGGCTCACCCAGTACCCGGCCGGGGTGCAGTCAAGCATAGACACCCAGTACCCAGCCCGGGCGCAGCCCCCTTCCCAGACACACAGTTATCAAGCACCCAGCTCCAAGCAGCCAGCAGAGGTGCAGTCCCACCCATCCCCAGCTCGGGCACTCACCCCGTGCCAAGGGCGCGCCCAGCAGCAGCAGCAGCAGCGGGGCCAGAGCGGCCAGGACGCGGGCGGCGGGGCCCATGTCGTGTGGCGGTCCGGGGTCCGGTCCGGGTCCGGGTCCAAGGCAACAGAGCGACCCGCCAAGGGAGCCTGCTCTGCGGGCTGTAGCGGCGGCTCTGCCGGGTCTGGAGGCCTGGGCGGGGCGGCCGAGTGGGACCGCCCAAGGGTGCGCTCCAGGTGCGGGGCGGGGCGGGGCGGGGGCGTGCTAGGCTGGGCGGGCTGGAAAGGGGCCTGGGGGCTCTCTGGAGGCCTGGGGGGCTGGGGGGCTGGGGAGAGGGGCCTGGGGGCTCCCTGGGGGCCTGGGGGCTGGGGGGCTGGAGAGAGGGGCCTGGGGGCTCCCTGGGGGCCTGGGGGTCTGGGGACTCCCTGGGGGCCTGGGGGCCTGGGAGGCTGGAGAGAGGGGCCTGGGGGCCTGGGAGGCTGGAGAGAGGGGCCTGGGGGCTCCCTGGGGGCCTGGAAGGCTGGGGAGAGGGGCCTGGGGGCTCTCTGGGGTCTGGGAGGCTGAGGTGAGGGGCCTGGGAGGCTGGGGAGAGGGGCCTGGGGGCCTGGGAGGCTGGAGAGAGGGGCCTGGGGGCTTCCTGGGGGCCTGGGAGGCTGGGGGAGAGGAGCCTGGGGGCTCCTGGGGGCCTGGGAGGCTGGAGAGAGGGGCCTGGGGGCTCCTGGGGGCCTGGGAGGCTGGGGAGAGGGGCCTGGGGGCTCCTGGGGGCCTGGGAGGCTGGAGAGAGGGTCCTGGGGGCTTCCTGGGAGGCTGGGGAGAGGGGTGCAGGGTGGGGCAGCAAGGGCCCGCCCCCGGCAGGAACCCTTTCTTAGCTGGGGGGTGGGGGGACCCGGCTTAGTGACTGCTAGAACTAGAACTTGGAACCTTCCAGATGAAATCTTTGCACTTTGGGGCGGGGCGAGCTGAGGGTCCCGAAGCAGGGGGCTCCTGGGCCTGAGGGGCCAGAGGGCTTTGCAGGAGGTGGGTGAGGGGCCTGGGTGCCAGCAGTCCCGGGGTGAGACCAGGAGCCCAAGGACCTGGAGCTGGCAGCTGGTTCTGCCAGAGCCCAGCAGACAGGAGGAGGGGTTGCTGGGCTTGGAGCAGTTTCCAAGGGAGATGCTCTGAGAAGCCTAGACTCTCCAGGGAGAGGCAGCAAGGCCCCTTGAAGACACCAGCACCTGCCTCTTCCGGGCCCAGCTAGTGGACAGGCCAGCTGCTCCTCCTGCCCTGGGTCCCTCCCGTACCTGGTCTTCCAGTAGCCTTCCCCTGCTAGTCCCCAGAGAGCCTCCCTGTCTGTAGCCTAGACTCTCTCCCTGACCTGGGCCTGGGCTCTTGTCCTTTCCTGATGCTGCAAAGGGGCTCCGTCCCCCTGACTGTGCCCCCAGCCCTTCCCTGGGCTCAGGCTGTTGTGTGAAGCTGAGCCAGCGGGAGCCCTGGCTGCCCCAGGACCCACAGTTTGATGTCAGTGAGCCCCTTGACCCTCAGTCCGAGATGGAAGCCCCTCTCATTTTGATGTAGAAGCAGGAGTGCTGGTGCTGGCAGGGCTCTGGAGCTTGGCCTGTGTTTACAGGGGGATACTGAGGCCTGATGGTCCACCAGTCACGGGGGCAGTGTGCTGGTCAGTGCTTGTCAGGGGACAGCAGCAGCAGCAGCAGAGTGAACTGAGCACCTTCCCTGCTTGTCCCGGGGCCTCAGACCCCTCCTGCGGCCAGGCCGGGCCAGGCAGCTTCCAGTCCCGAGCTCCTAGAGTCGGCCAGAGACGACCCAAACTGCCCCTGTGGCTACAGACAGACTATGACCCACACAGTCAACGACTGCCACCTCTCCAGATTCAAAGGAGGTCTCGAAACTTGACATCAGGCTCAACCTGACGCTGTTGACTGGCTACGGACGAAGGGCAAATGCTAGAAGAAGAAGAGTCGGCATGAAAGGTCACGTGGCATCATGGCAAATGCAAGGTTAAGGCCTTGAAGGTCCAGCTCTGAGGCAGCCAGGGCTGACTGGGACCAGTTTGTGAACACAGAGGCTTTTTATTTTACCCCAGGGAGACAGCTCTGCAATACTAAAGTAGATAAATAAACAAGTAAACAGATTCTCTGTTGTTAGACACGTACGTGGGTTGCTTCCAAGTTTGGGCTACTAGGAATTGTGCTGCCACGAACACAGAACGAGATGCACACAGGTGGCCTCCAAGTCCTGGAGCTGGGTGAGGCACCTGACTGGGGAGGGACAGTGTCTGGCACACAGCTCTCTTGGGGAGGTGAGAGGCTGTACCAACAACCGTTCTGTAAACCATAAACTCCCAACAATTGTTTAAAAATATCTCTGTTACGGGAGTCAGGCGGTAGCGCAGTGGGTTAAGCGCATGTGGTGCAAAGCGCAAGGACCGGCGTGAGGATCCCGGTTCGAGCCCCCGGCTCCCCACCTGCAGGGGAGTCGCTTCACAGGGGGTGAAGCAGGTCTGCAGGTGTCTGTCTTTCTCTCCCCCTCTCTGTCTTCCCTTCCTATCTCTATTTCTCTCTGTCCTATCCAACAACAATGACATCAATAATAACTACAATAATAAAACAACAAGGACAATAAAAGGGAATAAATAAAATTAATATAAAAAATATCTCTGTTACCAGCTACACTAAGTGCTCTAAGTAACCACTTTCCCAAATACTTCACTCTTGATGGTGCCTTTTTTAAAAAAGGAAACATTATGAGAAACAGCTGGGTAGAGTCTTTAGTAACAGTTTGACCACCCCACAAAGTTTCAACATTGTAAGGGCAGAGGGAAAGAAGAAATCACACTGTTTACCCAGCTTAGAGCAGGACCTGTAGTGAGGTGCACAGAGTAAGGGGAGTAAGAGGACGGGTGACCGCTGACATCTGGAATGCCCCTCATGCGAGCCGCGGCCAAGCTGCACTCCTCCACAGTCGGCCTTATGCGGGGCTCAGGTCCTCACTGAGCGAGGGGTCAGCCTAGAGGCCGAGTGGCCAGTGAGTGGCCAGCACCCAGCTCTGGCCCATGGGTCCCAAAGCCGGGGGGTAAATCCTTCTGCCTGTGACACACCCTCCCACAGAGCCAGTTTGCAGACAGGAGCCCTGGACTGGAGCCCCGGGTGGGAAGGGTGGGGAGCCAGCTGTGCAGGGCCAGCCAGACACACTCTGACCACATTTCCACACACCAGCCCCCCAGTGAGTCATTCCCCCAAGGCCAGGGCAGTGAAGAAAGAGTGAGGAACATTCCATGCTACGTTTATGTCATTGGGTCAACACACACACTCACACACATACACTCTCTCACTCACACTCTCACTCACACACACACACACACACTCACACACATACACACTCTTTCACACACACACACACTCTCACACACACACTCACTCACACACACACACATACACACACACACTCACACACATACACACTCACACACACACTCACACTCTCTCTCACATACACACACATACACACACACTCTCTCACTTACACACACATACTCTCTCACACACACACTCACACACACACACACACACATACACACTCTCACTCACACTCTCACACACACTCTCTCTTACACACACACACACATACACACTCTCACACACACACTCACACACCACACATACACACTCTCTCTCACACACACACACTCACACACACTCTCTCTCACACACATACACACATACACACTCACACACACACTCTCTCTCTCACACACACACACACACTCTCTCTCTCACACACACACACTTTCTCTCACACACGCACACACACTCTCACACACACATACACTCACATACATACACGCTCTCTCACACACACACATACACACTCTCACTTACACACTCACACACACATATACACTCTCTCACTTACACACACACACACACACTCACACACATACACACTCTCACTTAAACACACATACACTCACACACATACGCACACACACTCTCTCACACACACACATACACACTCTCTCACACACACATACACTCACATACATACACACTCTCACACACACATACAGTCACATACATACACACTCTCTCACACACACATACACTCACATACATACACACTCTCACACACACGTACACTCACATACATACACACTCTCTCACACACACATACACTCACATACATACACGCTCTCTCACACACACACACACTCTCTCACACACACACATACACACTCTCTCACTTACACACTCACACACACACATACACACTCTCTCACTTACACACACACACACATACACACTCTCTCACTTACACACACACACACACACTCACACACATACACACTCTCACACACACATACACTCACACACATACACACTCACACACACACACTCACACACACACACTCTCACACACACACATACACACTCTCTCACACACACATACACACTCTCTCACTTACACACTCACACACACATACATACTCTCTCACACACACACTCACACACATACACACTCTCACTTACACACACATACACTCACACATATACACACACACACTCACACACACACACACACTCTCAAACACACACATACACACACTCTCACACACACACATACACACTCTCTCACTTACACACACACACAGACTCACACACACACTCATTCACATTCACACACACTCATACTCACACATACACACTCACGCACACTTTTAAGAAGCAGAAAGTAGAGTTAGGGGCCATGGCTCTGATGTCTGAGTCCCACAGTGGCTGATGAGAGTCATGCAGTCACTGGAGAGAACCCAGAAAGTGCTAAGCTGGGTGCAGGCTGCAGTGCACTGGCTGAGGGCACAGCCCTGCTCCACCCATTGTCCAGTCCAGGAGACTCCCCCTTGCAGGTGGGAAGCAGGGACTTGAACCTGGATCCTCGAGCATTATAACCCGTGTCCTCAGCCTGGCGTGCCACCGCCTGACCCCTAATTTCTTTATTTTGTGAGAATATAGAGCAGACTGGGGTGCAGGCCCTGCCAGGGTGGCGCCTGGCATGAAGTCTGGCCGAGCCGGCTCTGGGCAGCAGCGTGGAGGTGAGAGCGGGAAGTCGTCACCCAGGAAGCTGTGTGCGGGAGGGAGAAGCTGGTGGCCGAGGCCCAGTGCCACCACGGTGCCTGGCCACAGGGGCGGGAGAGGGTTTTTTAGAGTCAGGAATCACATCAGGGATGCAGGCCTGTTCTTGGAAACACACACCTGGTGCAATGATCGTAGCCAATTTTCTCTCCATGTCTGTTGTGACCAAAAACTTTCGGAGAATCAATTCACAGCATCTGGCGACTGATCAGATAAGGAGCAAGCTTAGAGTGTGGAGTGTGACTCAGGGGCTGGTATCTGTGACTCAGGGCCCTTTCACTGGGCCGCAGGAATAGCTCATGCAGGCAGTGAGCTGCCCAAACCCGGCCCCACCACCTGGAAGGAAGCTTCAGTGCCAGGGTGGTGGTGGTGGTGGCGGGGGGTGTCTCTTACTCGCTCTCTGCCTCTCCGTCTCTGCCTGAAAATACACATTAAATTGATGAAATGACCCTTTTCAAAGACAGGAGGCCATTTGAGGGAGAAATACCAGACCTGCCTGCTCAGTCCTTGAATTGAAAGGGCCTCGTGTCAAGGCTTGTGGGCTGAGCTGGGTGTGGGGGTGCAGGGCAGGGTGCCCGGGAGAGAGAGCTTCCACAGAAAAGGCCTTGGGTGGGGCGGGACTCCTACTCAGTGCAAACAGCAGGGGCAGAGATAGGGCCATTTCCTGAGAAGCCAGCCAGGAACAAAGCTGTCACCAGAGAGCAGGGAGGCAGGCAGAGTAAGCAATGAGGTGACCCACCCAGCACACCCCAGCCTCCCCTCTGCGCTCAGCCGGAGACCCCAGGAAGCCTGGGCTTGGCCTTCCCCAGTCCCCAGGCCTGAGCCTCTCCTTGAAGGAATCCTCTGTCCCACACTTGAACCTTTAGCTTGGCCTAGAATGATCCCCACTGGCAGTGCCAGGGAAGCACAGGCTTGGGGGTGAGCTGTTTCACACAGCCACAGCGGACACTGTGCAGTGAGGGAAACGTGACGGCGGCTGGGCTGAGCCAGTGCCTCCTCTCCTCCGAGGGCAGTGTGTGCTCAGGACTCCGCCACGAGGGACCGGTCCTCCCCAGTTTACAGGGTGCAGGGAGGGGCTCCTCGCGGCCGTTCTCTGGTCCCACATGAGTGATGTCTGGGCTGGATGTGAGGGCCACCCACCCTGTGATGTCAGGCGGCCTGCAGCCAACACCTCTTAAAGCAGATGTTTCTTCTAATGTTCAGTGGCAGCCAAGAACTTTCTGCCAAAGTGGAGGGAGAGGCAGGATCCAGGAATGTCGGTGTTTATCTGCGTGTGTGTGTGTGTGTGTGTGTGTGTGTGTGTGTGCGTGTGCGTGCGCGCAAGTGTGTCTGGAGGAGACAGCACATGCTCTGAGTGGATGGAGGTTGGAGACCAAACTGACTTGGGTTCAAGTGCTGACTCTATGCCTCCCCAGTTGGTGTGGCCTGGTGTACAGCTGTGCCTCAGGCCCTCCTGTGGGACAGGGGAGGTGGCACCGCCTTCCCCGCAGGGTGTGTGCAGAAGAGGTGATGTCGGCATTCTGTGTGCTTCCAGACCCACAGTGAACACCCAGCAGTGTTAACAGGACCCATTGGCAGTGATGTCAGGAATAACCCACGCTCTGGGATTTCCCCAGTCTTCATGGAATCTATTTAGAAAACAGGTGTCATGACATAGCATCTTAGAAGCCAGTCAAGGAGAGAAAAGGTCCTGGGAGATGCCCGGGGTCTGCCTTCCCTCTGCCCACCTGACCTGGTTTGCTCACTGGCAGAGGCGAGGTCACTCGCAAAGTCGCAGATTCTCTGCAGCCGTGGCTTCCTTCCCGGCCTCCCCCGTGGCCCCTGCTGCATGTTGCTTGCCGCACTATTGGCCTTGCAGAAAAGAAGCAACACTGTGATTTGAGCTCGTTAGAGTTGCCATGGGGGGGGGGGGGCGGGGCACAGAGAGATTTGCACGGGAGGGTCGCCAGGCACGTGCTCTGCTGGTTTAGGGCCAAACCTCACTGCCCCCACCCTGCCAGGGGCGCGAGCCCTGACACGCGTCCACACGTGGAGACGCTCTGAGGGGAGACGGGACAGAGCAGGCTGTCTGAGAGGACTAAGATCATGCTGCTGAACCTCACAGGGGCTGGTGCACAATTAAAGCTAAACGAGCCTTGACCTTTCTTCAAAGAATTCGTTAGTGGGTAAGTATTTTCCTGAGGTTTTGTTTTCTCTCAGCTGTTGGCAGTCCCCAAGGGCAAAGCGCTTCTACGTGAAGCCAGAGCAGCTGCACAGGGCGACTTTCCCAGTTGTAATGTCTCCCCTCCCCCAGGCCCATCTGTCCCCCTGTCCCCTCACATGATGGTGACCAGTG
Source organism: Erinaceus europaeus (assembly GCF_950295315.1). Taxonomy (NCBI): domain Eukaryota; kingdom Metazoa; phylum Chordata; class Mammalia; order Eulipotyphla; family Erinaceidae; genus Erinaceus; species Erinaceus europaeus. The sequence continues at coordinate 278,437 of NC_080180.1, read as the reverse complement.
TCACAGCCCCTGGCCCCTCCCTGCTGGTCTCAGTCTCATGGAGTGATTGCAAAGGTGAGTTTATGGGGGCACGTGTATTTTTAAAAATATATATTCTACTTATTATTTAATGAGAGAGGTACAGACAGAGAAATAAAGCCCAGAGCTATGCTCAGCCTTGGCTGATGGTGGTACTGGGGATGGGGCCTCAGAGTCTCAGGCAGGAGAGTCCTTTTGGAGAATCATTATGCTGTCTCCCCAGTTCTATTTCTTTCTTTTTAAAAAATGTTATTTATTTGAGGGGGGGTTGGTGAGCGTAGAGCCCTGCTCATCCCTAGTTGATGATGGTGGTGCTAGGGATTGAACCTAGGGCCTCAGAGTGTCAGGCAGGAGAGTATTTTTACAGAATCATTATGCTGTCTCCCCAGTCCTATTTCTTTTTTTTAAATCTTATTTATTTTAATGAGAGAGAGAGGGAGAGGAAAGGAGAGGGAGAGGAGAGAGAGAGAGGGAGAGAGAGAGAAAGAAAGAGGGAGAGAGAGGGACAGAAGAGAGAGAGGGAGAGGGAGAGGCAGAGGGAGAGAGAGAGGGAGAGGGAGAGGGAGAGGGAGAGGGAGAGAGAGAGGGAGAGGGAGAGGGAGAGGGGGAGGAGAGGGAGAGGGAGAGGGAGGGAGAGAGGGAGAGGGAGAGGGAGTTGAGCCTAGAGCCCTGCTTCACCCTGGCTGATGGTGGTGCGGGGGTTGTACCTGGGGCCTCAGAACCTCAGGCAAGAAGGAGAATCTGTTGCAGGACCCCTGTGCTGTCTCCCAGCCCGACGCGTGTGTTTTCCTGTGTGACGCTGTGCTGTGTGCCCCGAGTGCCATGCACGGAAGGGACACAAGCAAGTCCGCTCACACATCTCTCCTCCCTGTGAGTCTGGGATCTAGTCACTTACTCAGCAAACCCTGCAGATGGGCTGGGCGAGGACCCAGGCATCTTCAGATGTTTCTTACTCTCAGGGTAGGTGGGCGCCACATGCCACAAGAGAGGAGAGGGGCTTCAGGAGAGGGGTTAAGATGCCATGTTAGCTGGGAGCCCTCTGAGCAGGCTTGCTCTCACATCTGCTTCAGGTCCGTGTAGCTCAGAGACTGGGCTGCTCAGCCCCCAGGCCTCCACCAGGTGCTGGGCCTCCCTGCTGGTCACTTCCACCCTTGAAGACACTTCACAGATGAAGGTCTCTCAGCCCTCAGGGAAAGCTCAGTGTTTGGATGCAGGGAACTGCAGAGGCCCAGCCAGCTCTCCCTCAGCTAGTGACCGGGACACATGGAAACCCAGGCATGGGGGGCGAGAGCCCGCTGGTGGGAGCGCCCCTCGGCACAGTCCTGTAAGAACGCCCTGGCAGCGGTTCAGGGGGACCCTGCAAACCCAGCTCCGAATATCGACCCGGGAAAATGGAAAGCATGTCTGCAAAAGACTGCGCTTCTGCTCTCACACCAGCAGCTCGACTCACAAGAGCTGCCTCGGGAAGCCGCCCAGATGTCCACCACAGCTGCTCAAGTCAAGAAACTGCACCAGGGAGCCATCTCAGGCGCTCAGCTCAGAGGCACATGGGGACACATCTCGGGCACATTCCCAGCACCAGGCGCTGGACACACGTCCTCTGCGACTCTGCTCGGGGGGCGTCTGGAACAGACAACCCACACATTCGAGGGAAGCCTAACAGAGCCTGTTGGCCTGGGTGCTGGCAGGCAGGACCTGCCCATGAAGGGTCAGAGGGACGCTCTCCACAGACGGGGTGACAGTCACGAGCTTATCCTGAGCACCTGTTAAAGCTCATTGGCCTGAGGCTTGAGCTGTTTGCTCCTTGTGCTGTGTGGTTTAAACCCAGGAATGCTTATTCACAGTGCAGCCGGGGCTCAGGTGTTGGTGACGTGGATTACTCAATTCAGCCACAGGCTGCAGGTCACAGTGTCCAGACAAGGCCCACGAGGCCTCCTGAGCCCGGAACTTCACCCTGCTATGGGTGAACAGGTGCACGCTGGCTGTGCTGGGGGGCTCCATGGGCACCCAGTCACTCTGTGTGGGCAGGTGTCCATGCCCCGCTGTCACCCACTGGCTGTCCTCCTTCAGAAGCCCCAGCCAGCACCATGAACCGAGAGAATGATGGGGCCCTGCAGAACTCACCCTGCCAGCTCAGGCGGACGAAAATGAATGAAGTGCATATAGAGAACGGCTAGAGCTGAGCTCCTGCTGCTAATTATCCGACCTGAGATGTTTGCGGAGCTCGGCTGTCCTCCAGAGTCATTATCAGCTGTCCCCAGGGGTGGCCTTGTGGTTAAAAACGGTCCTTTTGCTGCCTTGCTAGGTTCCACTGGTTAACTGCTTCACCCCCAGTCAGGAGATCCTTATTACCAGACTATTCACATGCAAGAGTGCTGGGTAATTGCTTTTAGCAGGAAAACTAGCCTAAGGAAGTGACTCACAGAGCAGATAAAGTGCTCAAATATCCGATGTACTCTTGACGGAACTCCTGCTAACTCAAGCCTGCCTGGACACTCTGCAGTTGCTGAGTTACGCATGGACATGAATTTGCTATGAACCGAAAATGTTTTATTGAATCATTAATTATTCAAGCAAGAAAAAAGTGTGCCTTCTCCTTGTGGTACAGTCATCTGTGAATTAGCATGGGAGTACTAAACGTATATGAAAGCACCAACCAGATTCTAGTAGTGGTAAGCTGAGTGATTTCTTTTCTTTCCCCTTCCTTCCTTCCTTCCTTCCTTCCTTCCTTCCTTCTTCCCTTTTTTGACAGAGCACTGCTCAGTTCTGGCTTATGGTGGTGTAGGGGGGTTGAATTTGGAACTTTGGAGCCTCAAGCATGAGAGTCTCTTTGCATAACCATTATGCTATCTACCCTCTGCCCCAATTTATTTTTTCTGATTTTACTTATTTCCTGTATTGAGCTGATATCATACAATCCTAGAAATCTTTACGTCCATTTTCAATGATTATTTCAAGTATTTAATTATTCTAGTTTTAAATTTACTTGAATCGAGTGACTTGAACTTATTTTTTAAATATTTATTTATTTATTCCCTTTTGTTGCCCTTGTTTTATTGTTGTAGTTATTACTGTTGTCATTGACGTCATTGTTGTTGGATAGGACAGAGAGAAATGGAGAGAAGGGGAAAACAGAGAGGGGGAGAGAAAGACAGACACCTGCAGACCTGCTTCACCGCCTGTGAAGTGACTCCCCTGCAGGTGGGGAGCCGGGGGGCTCGAACCGGGATCTTTATACCAGTCCTTGTGCTTTGTGCCACGTGCGCTTAATCCACTGCACTACCGCCCGACTCCCGACTTGAACTTATTTTTAAGAATCACGATCTTTGCCTCACTGATAATTCAATCCCATTTGAATCAGACCTGTTCTCTTGGCAGAAAGGAGAAAACTTGAGCCATTATTTTTTTCAAGCTTTAGGTATATCTCCAACCCAGATGACTCTTGGGAAGAAGCCCGCCAAGCCGGCCTGGGGCAGAGGAGAGAGGTATCTATCTATCTCCTGCTATCCTGCAGGCATGTGGACGGCAGGTGGGTGCTCTGGAAGGGAGATGGGGCGCTGGGGACCCCCATACAGCCTTTCAACCAAGGGTTGGTGATGCCTCTAGCCTCAGCTTTCCTGCGGTCCAAGTTAAACAGTCCGGCTTCTCTCTCTGCAGGCTGGCGGGTGTGGCCTACTTTCTGCCGAGTCCCTTATCCTTCAGCCCCGTTAGCACCCTGTCCACCTCCATCCCACCTTCCACACACCCCTCACTTCTCTGAGTGGCATTTGGACGCATGGGGAACTGCTTGTCCTTCTCTTAAACCTTAAGTCTGACCTACCTGTCCATCAACTGGCTATCTTCTGGCTTTCTTATCCTCCCTGCTTGCCCCTTTGCTGCGATGCTGGCCTTATCTAAATCTACTTGACCAGCTACTATTTAACACCTGACCAGGAACTAGGGGAGACCAGGTGTCGGTAGTTAACCGAGAGCAGAGGTGTAAGCTGAGAAGTGCTCCTTGTCTCCAGAAACACCAGCAAGTAAGACAGGCTCTGGGAGGCTCAGCGAGGAAGCTTCTCCACCCTCGGTGTGTCCTGTGGGAAGCCCAGAGGGCCCGAGGGGCAAGGACATCGGCAGGTTTTGCTCCTGCTTCTGGCGTAATTCCTGGGCAAAGTGCTAGCTCAGAGTCCAGGGAACAGTGGCCAGGCGAGGTCCAGAATGAGTGGTCAGAGCTCCGTGGACCCATGACTGTAGCTGCACGTGGTACCTTCCCTCGATGCCTCTGGACTCTGGACTTCCTGGACACGGGACGAGGGGTTGGGCTGGCCGGGAGCCCTACACCATGCAGCCCCCGGGGGGCCCCACATGCAGCCTCGCACGCTTCCTCGTCTAGCCGATGCCGCTTGACAGAGCTCTGGCCGCTCCAGGATGGAGCATGTGCATGCAAGGGCCCCTGACTGGACCGAGAGCAGGAGCCGGGCTCTGGGCCAGGATGAGGGACTGTCGGCCATAGGCCAGCACCAAGGTGCCCAGAGCACTTGTAAACAGCTCTTGTGTGGCTGACGAGAATCGGAGTCCCAGCAGCCTGTCCTTATCTCTCCGCTCAGACTTGCCACATGGCCCAGCTAAGTTTGCAGAAACGGTGCCCCGGGCAGGCTGAGCAAGCTGAGGCCCGAGGCCCGTGTCCAGGATGGCCGCCAGTGCAGTTTCCTGGCTTCTCTGGGAGTCAGAGGCTGCAGTCGGCGACTTGGGCCCCTTGTGCTTTGAGGAGGCTCCTCGCCACCTCTGCCCCCACTCCAGAACATTCTTCACATTGGTGCCCTCACGCCTGCATCCAGGCTTCTTTTTCTTTCCTGAAAACTCCCCTCCTGCCGGCCCACTGCTCTCTCCTCAGCCCCTGTCTGTGCCCACCCTCCCCCCAGACAAGCACCCAGGAGCTCTGGCCTCCCCATCCTGCTGCTTCCCCAAGCCTGGCCCTTCAGGTCAGGGTGGCCTCAGTGCCCCGGGCCCCCGAGGGCCCCTCCTCCCAACAGCCCTGCCCCGGACGCCCGGCTCTGGGTCCCAGGACTCCCTCACCCCCCACCTCCAGCGCTGAGTGGAGCCTCCCCTCGGGTGGGTGGCAGGCCTCAGAGGCCCAGGACTCGGCCGGGGCAGGACTGGATATCTGAGCTGCTCCTTCTCTCTAGCCAATGCTAGGCTGGTGATACATCCTGCATGGCAAGACTTCCTGTGCAGTAGCCCAGCTCTCCCAGGCCTTCTGGAAGGTTCCTCACTTGTGAGCCACTGTTTCCAATGGAACCACTGTTTCCCCTGCTCACAGCACAGATCTCTCTCCTGCACCGAGGCCCAGCAGAACTCAGCTCCAGGCTCTCTTCCATGTGCCCTGTTCTCCCTCTTCCCTGTGCCCTGTGCCTCCTCCCCCTGTGCCCTCTCCTCCTTGTGCCCCCATGTCCTGTGCCCCCTTTTCCCTGTGCCCTGTGCCCCCTCCTCCCTGTGTCCCCTCTTCCCTGTGCCCTGTTCCCCCTCCTCCCTGTGTCCCCTCTTCCCTGTGCCCTGTTCCCCCTCCTCCCGGTGTCCCTTCCTCCCTGTGCCCTGTGCCCCCTCCCTGTGCCCTGTGCCTCCTCCCCCTGTGCCCTCTCCTCCTCATGCCCCCGTGTCCTGTGCCCCCTCCTCCCTGTGTCCCCTCTTCCCTGTGTCCTGTGCCACCTCCTCCCTCCTCCCTGTGCCCTGTGCCCCCTCCTCCCTCCTCCCTGTGTCCTGTGCCCCCTCCTCCCTGTGATCCTTAATTTTGTTTTGCTGCCGTTATCACTGGGGCTTAGTACTTGAGGGACAAACCCACCATTCCCTGAACCATTTTTCCTTTTTTTAAAAAATAGAGGTAAAGAGAACGTGAGAAGGGGAGGGGAAATAGCTATATAGATAGGTAGATAGGTAGGTAGATAGGTAGGTAGGTAGATAGATAGATAGGTAGGTAGGTAGGTAGATAGGTAGGTAGGTAGGTAGGTAGATAGATAGATAGATAGATAGGTAGGTAGGTAGGTAGGTAGGTAGATAGGTAGGTAGGTAGGTAGGTAGATAGATAGATAGATAGATAGATAGATAGATAGATAGATAGATAGATAGAGATACAGATACTCCTGCAGCTCTGCCCCATCATCCCATCATTCGGGAGGCAGTGTGTGTGTGTTCAACCCAGTGCTCAGCCTGACTTGGTCATTTTAGTCCCTGCCAGTTGCGCCCCTCCTGCCAGGTTCACACTGTCCCCAGGTGGGGCTCCCTGCAGGCTGTCTCACGCCATACTCCTGCTCCCCACAGTGAGACAGCAGGTCTCCATGGGAACAGATTGGCCTTCGTGCTTCTGGGTAACTGTGAGTCACATGGGCATGGTGTTCCCAGGCACAGGCTCAGACAGGACCCACTCGAATCAGGGGAACAGAGAGGTCAGAAGCCTGCTCTCGGGAAGCAGGCTGTGTGGTCCTGACAGGACCCTGCTGTGTGAAGCTTCTGGAAAGGGCAGTGCACACCCACCCAGGACTGGACATGGCTCACCCAGTGGACACCCACCCAGGACTGGACACGGCTCACCCAGTGGACACCCACCCAGGACTGGACACAGCTCACCCAGTGGGCAGCCCCACCCAGGACTGGACACGGCTCACCCAGCGGACACCTACCCAGGACTGGACACAGCTCACCCTGTAGACACCCACCCAGAACTGGACACAGCTCACCCAGTGGGCAGCCCCACCCAGGACTAGACACGGCTCACCCAGTGGGCAACCCCATCCAGGACTGGACACGGCTCCCCAGTGGGCAACCCCACCCAGGACTGGACACAGCTCACCCTGTAGACACCCACCCAGAACTGGACACAGCTCACCCAATGGGCAGCCCCACCCAGGACTGGACACAGCTCACCCTGTAGACAGCCCCACCCAGGACTGGACACGGCTCACCCAGTGGACACCCCCATCTAGGACTGGACACAGCTCACCCTGTAGGCCCTGCCTGACCATGAGTGGACAGGTCCCACCCAGCACCCCGTGGGAGCACCAGCACTGGGGGTTTCCAGGGTGGGGGAGCATGGTGGGGCGTCCAGCCTCCTGTCTGGAATTTAAAGAATGAAGAAGCTGGCCTGAGAGTGATGGATGAGGTGACCAAGACAACAGAAACCAGAAGAGTGTCACACGGGGTCAACAGGCCAGGGCTCCTGAGAGAATGTCCTCAGCACCCATCCAGGCCCCCCTCCAGCAGCTGTCCCCACACCTGCAGACACCCCCCATCAGCTGTCCCCACACCTGCAGACACCCCCCATCAGCTGTCCCCACACCTGCAGACACCCCCCTCCCCCAGCAGCTGTCCCCACACCTGCAGACACCCCCCTCCCCCAGCAGCTGTCCCCACACCTGCAGACACCCCCCCTAAGGGACTTCCCACCTCTGCCACCTTAACCCACACCCACAGTTCCCTGGGTAACATCTTCTGGGGCTCTGGATGCTCACTTCCTTGGTGTGGCGTTTCCAGCCATGTCCTCGCTTAGCCGTGGAGAGGACACACCCTGCAGGCCGTCCTGTGCTGCTCAGCTCAGACATGTGGCCGGTGGACACCAAGCAGCTGTGACCTGCTCCCTGTCCATGTCCCTGGGGTCTCTGGGGCCAGCCCCAAATAGACGGACACCAGCAGAGGGTCATTGAGGGGCACCCTGGGGGCTGACCTCTCTGCTCCCCAATTCCTAGGGCCTCACCCCTGCACTCCCGCACTCCCAGGACCTCACCCCTGCACTCCCAGGACCTCACTCCTGCACTCCCAGGCCCTCACCCCTGCACTCCTATACTCCCAGGACCTCACCCCTGCACTCCCAGGCTCTCACCCCTGCACCCCTGTACTCCCAGGCTCTCACCCCTGCATCCCTGTACTCCCAGGCTCTCACCCCTGCACTCCCAGGCCCTCACCCCTACACTTCCAGGTCCTCACCCCTGCACTCCTGCACACCAGGGCCGGCCCCTTCCTGGCAGACGCAGCCCCAGAGCCCAGGCAACAGTTCAGAGGCTCCTCCCGTCCCTGCCCGCTGAGCTTGCCAGCAGGGCGCTGCCCTCTGTGGAGGTCGTAGCCAGGCAAACACGGCATTGCCATGGCGTGGTCCCTTGGAGCAGCCGGGCCCCGAGCTCTTCAGGGAGCTGAGGCCACTCTGGACGTCAGATCCACCTGGAGTCTCCGTGCAGTGCCGCCAGCCCACGTGCCCGGGGCTCCACAGACAGGCGGGCGGCCCCCGGGGCTCTGTCCCGGGGTCTCTGCTCTGCTGGCAGATACTCGACCTTTTAAGGATAGTAGATGTCGGCTCTAAGCATTTGTTTTGGAAATGAGATTGGCTTATTCTGGAGATGAATTTGTTCCATGTAACCTGGAGAGACAGACTTTCATGTGGGAGAGAGACACAGGGGCACTCAGCCACATGTGGGCTGGGGACCCAGCGGCCCTCACACTCCCAGTCCCCACTCTGCCAAACGCTGGGAATCCAGTTTGGGGTCCTTGCCAGGGCTTCTCTGTTCCGCACTGAGACTCATTGGGTGGAAAGGGAGAGACAGACTGAGAGACAGAAGGAGAGAGGCAGAGACAGCATGACACTGAAGCCTCCCCACTGCGGTGAGGCTGGGCTGAGCCCGGCTGCCTCAGTAAGGCAGGCACCCTCCCAGGTGAGCCACCTCGAGGCGAGGCCCCGGGAGGCCTGGAGAGCTCAGAGGGAGGCAGCCTGTGGAAGCTGTGCTCCTTGGGGCGGGGACAGGGCCAGAGGTGGACAGAACTCTGCGCCCAGCAGACCCCGGGGATGGGCAGGATGGTCCCCGCTCAGGCCTGAGGCACTGTGCTCAGGTCACAGCCAGCACCCAGCCCAGCTCTGCGGAGGAGCCAGGACGAGGGAGAGGCCTGCACCATGGGACTCCCACCCTCTGGAGCAGCTCTGCAGTCCAAGCCTCCTCTTTGTCCTCTCTCTCTCTCTCTACATCTCTCTCTCCTCTCTCTTCTTTCTCCTCTAATATCTCTTTTCTCTCTTCATCTTGATACAAAGTCCTGATGGTGGAAAGGTCGCATCTGGGCTGGGCTGAACGCCTTGGCTTCTTCCTGGCACACAGCAGGCTCTTGCTTCCAGAACGAGGCAGAGCCAGCTTGTGGAAGGATCCAGGGGGTGCCACAGCACGCGGGCCGTGAGAGAGGCTTCCAGGAGGGTGGCCGAGGGGTGGGGCACAGCTGCCACAGGCAGGGCAGCACGTCAGGCACAGGTGTCACTTCCTGAAGCCCCACTGTGTGCAGGGAAATGGGCGGGAGGCCCGGAGGGAGAGCAGCCCTGAGCTGTGGCTTAATGAACTTCTGGGAACTTGCCCATGTTTCTGCTGTCACTTGGCAACTGTCCCCGGGTGGGGAGCCGGCCACCGCGGAGAACAAGCTTTGTGAAGCTGACTCTGGACCCCTTCACACAGCCCACGTGGAGACGGCCTGCTGCAGATCACTCCCCGCCAGCCAGCCCCAGGCTCCATCCAGCCCTGCCCCTGCCCTAGGCCTGCCCCCACCCTTTCCCCCCTCCCCAGCGGTTTTCAGTTCAGGGCTGCCCGGGGACATCTGAGCTGGGCTCTTCCCGTGGGAGCAGGTGGAGCAGGACTCCAGGTGAGAGCTATTTATTCCTTCCCTCCCTGGACCCCGGGCTGGGCGCTCGCATCCCCTGCCGTGGGCCCCTGGGATGCCCCAGGTGTCGCTTGGCAGCAGGGGTGGGGGGCACCCTCCGAACCCACCTGGGGGCTGGGGCTTCTGCTCCAAGTCATGGGGTGTCTCTAGCCAGGCTCTGAGGTCATGGGGTGACCCTGGCCATGGGGTGTCCAGAACTGAGCTCTGTGGCTGTGGGGTGTCCCTGACTGGATGTCGCTGATTGTGGGGTGTCCCTGACTGGGGTGTCCCTGACTGGGGTGTCCGTGACTAGGGTGTCCCTGACTGTGGGGTGTCCCTGACTGTGGGGTGTCCATGACTGGGGTGTCTCTGACTGTGGGGTGTCCGTGACTAGGATGTCCCTGACTGGGGTGTCTCTGACTGTGGGGTGTCCCTGACTGTGGGGTGTCCCTGACTGTGGGGTGTCCGTGACTAGGGTGCCCCTGACTGGGATGTCCCTGACTGTGGGATGTCCCTGACTGGGGTGTCCCTGACTGTGGGGTGTCCCTGACTGTGGGGTGTCCCTGACTGTGGGGTGTCCCTGACTGGGTGTCCCTGACTGGGGTCTCCCTGACTGGGGTGTCTGTGACTAGGGTGTCCCTGACTGGGGTGCCCCTGTGAGTACCCTGTCAAGCTGCCTGCATCGGGTGTGCATGTGATGGGGGCAGCTACCCTGTGCCCCAGCTTGGGCAAGGCTCTGAGGGTCTCTCCTCTCACTGGAGACCTGCAGCCAGATGCTGACAGACCCCTCCCCACTCTCCTGGGTGCAGGGATGGGCGGGAAGCTGTTTTCCTGGGAGGCGGCCTTAGGGGAAAGGAGCCCAGGGTCTGGGCCGCAGATGGTGTCACCCACGACAAGGTGTCCAGGAGTTGACCCCTGGAGCCCCCAGGGAGCCCGGGCCTACGCCCACACCCGGTGACACCCTCGCCCTGTGCCTGCTCCGTCTGGCTGGGAGCCCCTCCTGCCCCTCAGCGGAGGGTCTGTTTCCACAGAGGAGCATTGAGGTGAGCTGTGTGGAGGAAGTGGAGGCCCCACACAGGCTCTTCAGGCCAGTTCAAGAACAACCAGCTTGTTAAAGCAAACATTCTGGAGCGGAAACAGCCCCCCCTCCCCTCTCAGCCCACCGGGAGACAGTCCTGCTGGCACAGCACTTTGCCATTTGCAAATCTAAAAAAAAAGGAGGAGACCATCTCAGCACAGTAATTCCTGGGTTTTTGCAGCTAATTTAAGGAAGGGTTTAGTTTTTGTTTATGTTTCTCTCAAATGCCAACACCCAAAAGAGGCTGAGTAAAGAGAGTCAGCCACACTCTGGGCTGTATAAAATCTCTCTGCTGCCTTTTTTAGAATCAGGCAGGAAGAGCAAGTCTGAAGAAGCCCTGGAATCTTCCCTCCAGACTCCAAACTCCCCTCTAGAAGCCACCTCCCTTTGCCCTGGGCCCCTCTGTCCACAAGCCATCTCTCTCTCTCCACACTCCACCTCTCTCCACCCGGGGCCCCTCTCTCCATACATCATCTCTCTCTCTCTCCACACTCCATCTCTCTCCACTCTGGGCCCCCTCTCTCCATACACCATCTCTCTCTCCCTCTCTCTCTCTCTCTCTCTCTCTCTCTCTCCACACTCCATCTCTCTCCACTCTGGGCCCCCTCTCTCCATACACCATCTCTCTCTCCCTCTCTCTCTCTCTCTCTCTCTCTCTCTCTCCACACTCCATCTCTCTCCACTCTGGGCCCCCTCTCTCCATACACCATCTCTCTCTCTCTCTCTCTCTCTCTATCTCTCTCTCTCTCTCTCTCTCCACACTCCATCTCCCTCCACCCTGGGTATCCCTGCCCACACTCAACCCCTCTCAACCCGGATCGGCGACTGTTTCTCAGATGCTGAGCTGTCCCTGTGTGACCACAACCAGGAAGGCAGCTGAATATGTCTGGAATGGCCGCTTCACACCAGGTCTCCAATGCCACTGTGGATGAGCCCACAGACCACATGATGAGGCTGTGGTGAGGCAGGAGAGGGGCTCTGAGGGTGCCCTAGGTGTGTGATGCCCTCACACGAACGACAAGTTTCGAGCTGGAGCTGAGGGGGCAGGAACCCAGGAGCTGCCCTGTGGCATCAGGAGGGGACCCAGTGGCCCACTCCACACCCCTGTAGCCAACTAGGCCTCCCCATTAGCCCTGTAACCTCACAGCCCTCCCCCCACACACCTGTAACCTCACAGCCCTCCCCACCACAACCCTGTGACCTCACAGCCCTCCCCCCCACACCCCTGTGACCTCACAGCCCTCCCCCCCACTCCTGTGACCTCACAGCCCTCCCCCCACACCCCTGTGACCTCACAGCCCTCCCCATCACACCCCTGTGACCTCACAGCCCTCCCCCCACACTCCTGTGACCTCACAGCCCTCCCCATCACACCCCTGTGACCTCACAGCCCTCCCCCCCACACCCCTGTGACCTCACAGCCCTCTCCCCCACTCCCCAGTGCCCATGCTGTATGGGGGGTCCTGGGGTGCTCCCCCTGTCTGTTATCTCTTTCCAGTGTCTTGGGAGCTCTGCTGGGTGGGGTGTGGAGAGGGTTTTGGCTGTGTGTCCAGCCTGTCATGGTGGGTGTCCAGCACTGTGGGACGCACAGACATGGAGGGCTTCCTCTGTGCCTACGGGAACTCCCGAGTGAAGGACAGAGGTTGCGGGGCTTGTCACCCCCAGACCCAGAACCATCCCCAGGGTTCCCTGCGGGTTCCTGGCCCTGTGGACATGCAGGGAGCCAGGAGCCACGGCTCCCTCCTGACTGGACAAGCAGGGGTCTTGAAACGGGACAGTGTTCTCAGGGCTGGGGCCAGCAGGGGTGGGGTGGACCCCGTCTTGTGTGCAGTGTCCTCAGCCTGAGCCCCACTGCTCCACAACGCCTCCCAGCCAGAACATTCTCCTTGGCTGGAAGTCCTGAACCACACAGGCGTCTCCCCAGAGCAGCTCTGCCTCCATCAGGCTGCATCTGATCTGTGTGTTGACAGAGGCCAGAGCCCTGCCCGGCTCTGGCGTTTGGGCCCTCAGGCACACGGGCCCTGAGCTCTGCCGCTGTCTCCCCAGGCCCCAACCCACTGCACTATTTCTGGCCCCCACCTGGGCTTGGCTCTTTGGGGGACGAGGTCCTATGTTAGCTTCCTTCCATTTCCTAGTAACACAGCCTGCGTGAGGCCTGGCTCTGCAAATACCTGCTTAATTAATGAGCCATTCTTTGCTGCCTGCTCTGTAACTACCAGCTAATTAGTCGATGGTTCTTCCTCCTCCTCCCGTCAGTCCTGTCAGCTTCCCTGATTCCCTCAGCATCTGACCCTCTGGGGCCCAGCCAGGAGACCGTACGGCTCTGAGGGTGGCATCCGCTGGGCCGAGGGCAGCCACTCTCCCACCTGGCGGAAGGCAGTGAGGGCAGCAGACGGTCCCAGGACAGTGTCCAGCGCTGAGCAGCTTCCTAAGGACGTGGGGGTCACAGTGGGGGTCAGGCTGTGACGCTCTTCCTGGTCACTGACCTCAGGGCCATTTCTGTGAATGAGCTGACAGAAACCCAGTCACGGGGAAGCCTGGCAGCCCAGGGCAGCAGGCCAGACACAGGTCTGCCACAAGTGTCCCCACTGTCACCGCCTCACCTTTCCCCAAGGCCACTCACCCCCTGCTGCAAGCCCTGGCCTCTGACCCCTGGCCTCTGACTCCAACCAGGCCTCAGGGTTCGAGGTTCTGTAGAGGGAGGGACATGTCCACGCAGCCGCTGACCCGTGTGTCCTGGAATCCAACAGCAAAGGGCCAGCAGCAGCCCTTCCAGCATCTGAAAGCTGCTTTCTCTCCAGCCCAGCAGGAGGGGTCAGCGGGAGGGGTCAGCGGGGTCAGCCCAGCAGGAGGGGTCAGCCCAGCAGGAGGGGTCAGCCCAGCAGGAGGGGTCAGTGCACAGAGCACCTTCCTCTTCCCTTTCCTTGGAGCTGCCCTGCCCTCAGCCCCAGGCCTGCACTGCTGCCCCTCCATGACTTCCTGCCCTTGCTGCCAGCCCGAGGCACAGATGCAAACACGATGCAGACACGTCCATTTCTGTCTTAGCCCGGCACAGCCAGGCTGGATTGTCACAGAGGCGATCCCTAGCAAGGCCCAGGTTGCTGAAAACTCTGGACTCACACACGCCCCTGTGCGCCCAGGGCTTAGAGAATGTGTGCTGTTTGCCTTCTGGGGTGGCTCTCCCCAGCCCTGGGTGGCTGGCACTGAGCTCTGCCCTCTGAGCCCCTGGCTGGACGTGCAAACTACACTGCCGGAGACAGTGAGGCAGGGAAAGCTGTCTCTGCAGTTTTAACGGTCACATTAATGGAGGGTGGAGTCTGGCAGCCCCAAGCAGAGCTGAACTGAGAAATAACAGCTCTGGAGAACTGACAGCTCGGGGGTCTGGCCCCCCAGCCTCCCCATGATTGACAGACAGACTGATGAGGGACAGCCTGTGACTCCCAGCCCAGAGCCCTCCTCCATAGAGAGGCTGAGTCTGAACTCCCACCCTGAGTGTCACATCAGGCACGTGACGAGAGTGAGAAGACCTGCACCCCCGTAATGCCAGGGTACCCCCACCCACGTGGACATGTGGTCTTCCCCCTCCCGGGGTGAGGGCGCTTTCGTCTGAGAGCAAGCCTTCACAAGCAAGGCGGTGGGGTCAGTCGGAGGCTGGGCCTACAAGGGACAAGCCGGTGTCCCCACAGCACCGAGGGTGCTTGTCCTCAGTCCTGGTACTGGCTTCACATGCAGCTGGGCAGGAGAGGAGAGCCAGGCTGGGGGCAGTGCTGGGAGGGGTGAGGGGTCAAGCCTCCTCCAGGGCTGGTCCTGGGCTCAGGGACACAGAAGCCAACATCCCGGACCCATGGCGGCCGGCTCAGAGACAGACCTACAGATGGAAACAGAAGGTTTCTAGTGCTCGAGACCTGACTGCTCAGCCCTTGCACACCCAGCAGTGCTCCTGTGTGAGACTCAGTGACAGAGGACTGGTGTGCTCACTGCTCTCGAGTCCCGGCCGCCCCTGGGCCTTGCTCTGCCCCACCCTGGTCTGCCCCCACCCAGCCCCTGCAGACACTGCCCACCTGAAAACCCCAACTGGACTTCCACGCCAACTCTCCTGCCTGCTTCCCACCCCAGGCTGTACCCCTGGGCCCCCAGAACGGGTTCCTGCAGTCTGACAGAAACCAGCTCTCCCTCAGGTGCCACTGCACCCAGCACCTTCCTTCGAGCCCCACCTCACACTCCCTGGCGGGCAGAGGGGCCCAGCTTCACCCGCCCGCCGCCCCTGCCTTCACTCTTCCAGAAGCTGAGTCCTGGCTGGTGGCCTCTGTCCCCAGCTTCTCTCCTAAGTCCTCCTGACTCCCGGTCTGCCCCTGGCTCCTGGTTTTGATTCTGGGGAGCCCCCCACAACCCCACCCATGTGTGTGGTCTGGGTGTACCCCGTGGTGCCCCCTGCAGCAAGCACCCAGAGGACAGGCCAGGCCCAATTCCTCACAGTCACAGGACCGGCCGGCGTCTCCCTCATTTTCTGAGCACGAGCTCATGGCTCTGTGGTTCGAAGTCTAGCTCTGAACCCAGACACACCAGCAGCTTCTCATCACCCCCATTCATCCAGTCTTCCTTCCAGCTTTGCAGCTCCCATAGGTGCTGGGTGCTGGGTGCTGGGTAGGGCCCATGGGGACAGAGCAGGTCTGGAAACTGCATGGATGGATGAACTGACCAGACCCAAAGAACAAAGGAGACCTGACCAGGTGCTGAGTGCCACGGGGGCCCTCGGGCCTGGAGGGTGGGTGGAGTGTGAGCCTGGGGCTGGAAAGGCAGGGGTGGGGCTGCATTTATGCCTGGGGGCAGAAGACTAGGGGTAGGAGGGAGAGGCAGGCGTGGGGGTGCCTTCATGCTGGGGGTGTGAGCCTGGGATGGGGGTGGCCAGTGGGGCTGAGGAGGACCCACCTGCAGAGCCCTGGGGGCCTGAGTGAGGGTGGGCCTTGGTGCCCAGCTTGTGAGCTTGCAGGTGACCCCCACGTTGGGCTCTAGGAGAACCAGGAGTGCTGAGAGCACTAAGGAGCTGACTGGCCGGCCCTGACTCACAAGGCCCAGCTGGCCAGCCCTCAGTCCTCCTCCCGGGGCTTTCCAGAAGTCTCCGCCCACTGTCCGTCTGGTCTGATGGAGGGCAGGGAGGAGTGGCACCGGGTGTCTCTGCTGCCAGGGCAGGAACCGAGGGCAACGTACACAAGACTCCTCTGCTCTTATCGCTCAGGAAGCGCCCAGGCTCCACGCAGCTGTGAGTCAAGAGCAGAGATAAAAGTGTGCAGCTTACAGAAACCCTCACTCAGAGGGCCCCATCGCTGGTGGCCGCACCCAAGCAGGAACGAGGCCCCTTGGCAGCTTCCCGCGGGGCCGGCCATCGGCGTTTCTGCCGCGTCTTTGCCGGCTGGCACCAGGATGGACTTCTCTGGGTCAGCTGAGTGTCCTCCAAGAACGGGGGTGGAGCCAGCTCTCTGGGTCCTGCACTCTCGTGCCAAGAGGAGAGGGAACAAGTTTCCTGACTTCCCCACCCTGTCCCTGAGGTCCGGAAGGGCCTAGTGAACCCACTTTGCCCTTTTCTGGTGAATGTTGGGAAGGTCTTCCAGAAAAGTCTGTCCATTCTTACAAGAAGCTGAGACGAGTGTGGCGTTTGCTGAGCTGCGAGCGGTGAGAACAGGCTCAGTGTGAAGTGGACAGGCTGGGTGCAGGGCCACCGCTGGGCCTAGGACATTTCCACAGTCTGTCAGACTGGCTGTCACCTAGGCCCAGTGTCGCCCCCACCACTGGGGCCCAAGCCCACATGCTCCCTGGTGGACGTGCCCTGTGCTCCCGGTCCTACTTCCCATCTCCACACACAGGACTGCCAGGAATGGCGCTGGAATCCCTGTACAGTGGGCAGAGATGGGCGCTGTGGCCAGGCAGCTGCACGTTGACTGTGACACTAGGGAGGCAAAGCCCTCAGGCCATGTGCAGGGAGAGCTGCCAGGGGACCTGGGCTTGGGCAGTGGGCTCCAGGCTGAGCTGTGCTGCAGAGCCCGCTGGGACCCAGGACCAAGGGCCCACCAGTGAATTGTGCATCTGGCTAGAAAACAAATAGCTTACCCCTAAAGGTCTAATGGTTCTTGGGAATAGATCGTGAAAATCCGACAGTCACGTTTGCAGCGTCTGAAATTCTCCTGGGTCAGAAGGTCAGAGCTCCAGAGCTGCATGACTGTCACCCTGATGTCTGAGGGCAGGGGAGGGACTGAGGTCACCCCTGAGTTCTGGGACACAGCCAGGATCCCATTATCTGAGCCCCACAGGACTTGGTGGGCAGCCGTCAGCGGCAGAGCGGCCGAGGGACCCAGGAACGCCTGGAGACAGCCAGCCCCCTCCTCCATGTCACCCTGGCTCCCCAGAGACAGGGGATGACCACCCCCTCTCAGCCGGCCCCTTCTCCTGCTGCTCCAGCCCCCTGCCCATCACCACCTGCCTCCCCAGCCCCTTCCCGGCTCCCAGTGGAAGTGCACCCCACCTGCACCCCCACCCCCAGCAGGGCCCCTTTGACAGAGTCCACTGAGCAGCAGGGACCCTGTGTGAAGCTGAGAGTGAGGCTCTCCATCCACGCCTCTCACAGAGGGACAGAGGGACACTTGGAACCCCAAGAATGTCCGGAGGCCAAGCACTATGCTCAGTGACTGCAGGTGTCACAAGGGAGACCAGGAAAGGCCTTGTGCTGAGTGGACCTGGAGAGCAGCAGAGCATTTAGAAAGAAAAGTGGTTTATGGCTCGACTCTCATCGTCCACAATAAGTAATACAGACATGCTGGTGTTTGTTACACCAAGGCGCCATGTATTGGGGAGGGCCCGGGAGTGACCTCCCTGCTCAGTTCTTCTGCGAAGGTCTCAGGAGTTCTAGCTCAAAGGCCCAGGCCTCAGCAGGAAGGAGCTGAAGAAAGGCCACCGCCTGCAGAAAAGCACGCCGACCCTCCCGCCATCCTTGCCTTCAGAGACCAACACACACTGAAGACCGGCCGGGGGATAGGCAACTTGACACTTACTCAAATAAACGAGACACTCACTAGCAGGCTATTTAGAACTATTCCCTTTACCTTCCAGGCACTTAGCACGTCCTGAGCACTTTCCATAAGATACTCCACTTAGGAGACTGCGTGAGGTGCGTCTGGTAAGGCACAACCTGCTACCATGCACGGGGACCTGGGTTCAAGCCCTGGGCCACCACCTGCAGGGGGAAAGCTTCAAGGCAGAGGAACAGGGCTGCAGATGTCTTTCTCTCTCCCTGTCCATCTTCCACTCCTCTCAATTTCTATCTCTGTCCAAAACAATTTTTAACACCCCCTACCCCAGGGGTGTGGTGCTGGGACACTCTGCAGCCTTCCCTGAGGCTCCCTGCTCTGAATATGTGCGTGTCCATGGGCTTGTACAGCAGCCTCCTGCATTTCATCTCCTCAGGTGTGGTGCTGGGACACTCTGCAGCCTTCCCTGAGGCTCCCTGCTCTGAATATGTGCGTGTCCATGGGCTTGTACAGCAGCCTCCTGCATTTCATCTCCTCAGGGCTCAACAACCCAAAGTTCCTTTTTGTTTGTTTTTCTTTGTTTTATTTGATAGGATGGAGATAGATTGAGAGGTAAAAGGGAGATGGGAGAGACAGACACCTGCAGTGCTGCTTCATAACTCATGAACCTTCCCTCCTGCAGGTGGGGACAGGAAGCTTGGACCCGGTCCTTGCACGTGGTGACACGTGTGCTTTACAGGACAGGCCACCACCTCCCCCCCCCCCCAATTCACAAACAGCAAGTGTCTGGGCCAGATCAGACCAGCTAAGCTGTGCCCTGCCGCTGCCACCCTGCTCTGTGGCGCCAGGGCGGACGCTGCTGGAGGACCGCCAGTGTCCCTGGGGGAACAGCTGGTGGGGTGACTGGGGGGCAGCCAGTGAGTGAGTGTGAGCAGAAATGATCCAACGTGAAGGAAAAGGCATGGAAGCCAGGGGCTCAGGGCAACACCGTCTATCTCTGGGCCCCAGAAAGAAAATAGGACTGAAAAGTTACTTGCCAAACAGCCAGATTAGCACGGCCCCCGGTGGCTTGTCTGATGTCTCTGTAATCAGCCCTGTTGCAGTTCAGGAATGGCTTGGGCTATGGCATCAGGCCACAGGACGTGGGGCACCTGGCTGGGCAGGCACAAGTGTGAAGGGACCACAGGACGAGGGGCACTTGGCCAGGTGGGTGAGGCACAGGTGTGGAGGGACCACAGGACGAGGGGCACCTGGCCAGGTGGGTGAGGCACAGGTGTGAAGGGACCACAGGACGAGGGGCACCTGGCCAGGTGGGTGAGGCACAGGTGTGGAGGGACCACAGGACGAGGGGCACCTGGCCAGGTGGGTGAGGCACAGGTGTGGAGGGACCACAGGACGAGGGGCACCTGGCCAGGTGGGTGAGGCACAGGTGTGGAGGGACCACAGGACGAGGGGCACCTGGCCAGGTGGGTGAGGCACAGGTGTGGAGGGACCACAGGACGAGGGGCACCTGGCCAGGTGGGTGAGGCACAGGTGTGGAGGGACCACAGGACGAGGGGCACCTGGCCAGGTGGGTGAGGCACAGGTGTGGAGGGACCACAGGACGAGGGGCACCTGGCCAGGTGGGTGAGGCACAGGTGTGGAGGGACCACAGGACGAGGGGCACCTGGCCAGGTGGGTGAGGCACAGGTGTGGAGGGACCACAGGACGAGGGGCACCTGGCCAGGTGGGTGAGGCACAGGTGTGGAGGGACCACAGGACGAGGGGCACCTGGCCAGGTGGGTGAGGCACAGGTGTGGAGGGACCACAGGACGAGGGGCACCTGGCCAGGTGGGTGAGGCACAGGTGTGGAGGGACCACAGGACGAGGGGCACCTGGCCAGGTGGGTGAGGCACAGGTGTGGAGGGACCACAGGACGAGGGGCACCTGGCCAGGTGGGTGAGGCACAGGTGTGGAGGGACCACAGGACGAGGGGCACCTGGCCAGGTGGGTGAGGCACAGGTGTGGAGGGACCACAGGACGAGGGGCACCTGGCCAGGTGGGTGAGGCACAGGTGTGGAGGGACCACAGGACGAGGGGCACCTGGCCAGGTGGGTGAGGCACAGGTGTGGAGGGACCACAGGACGAGGGGCACCTGGCCAGGTGGGTGAGGCACAGGTGTGGAGGGACCACAGGACGAGGGGCACCTGGCCAGGTGGGTGAGGCACAGGTGTGGAGGGACCACAGGACGAGGGGCACCTGGCCAGGTGGGTGAGGCACAGGTGTGGAGGGACCACAGGACGAGGGGCACCTGGCCAGGTGGGTGAGGCACAGGTGTGGAGGGACCACAGGACGAGGGGCACCTGGCCAGGTGGGTGAGGCACAGGTGTGGAGGGACCACAGGACGAGGGGCACCTGGCCAGGTGGGTGAGGCACAGGTGTGGAGGGACCACAGGACGAGGGGCACCTGGCCAGGTGGGTGAGGCACAGGTGTGGAGGGACCACAGGACGAGGGGCACCTGGCCAGGTGGGTGAGGCACAGGTGTGAAGGGACCACAGGACGAGGGGCACCTGGCCAGGTGGGTGAGGCACAGGTGTGAAGGGACCACAGGACGAGGGGCACCTGGCCAGGTGGGTGAGGCACAGGTGTGAAGGGACCACAGGACGAGGGGCACCTGGCCAGGTGGGTGAGGCACAGGTGTGAAGGGACCACAGGACGAGGGGCACCTGGCCAGGTGGGTGAGGCACAGGTGTGAAGGGACCACAGGACGAGGGGCACCTGGCCAGGTGGGTGAGGCACAGGTGTGAAGGGACCACAGGACGAGGGGCACCTGGCCAGGTGGGTGAGGCACAGGTGTGAAGGGACCACAGGACGAGGGGCACCTGGCCAGGTGGGTGAGGCACAGGTGTGAAGGGACCACAGGACGAGGGGCACCTGGCCAGGTGGGTGAGGCACAGGTGTGGAGGGACCACAGGACGAGGGGCACCTGGCCAGGTGGGTGAGGCACAGGTGTGGAGGGACCACAGGACGAGGGGCACCTGGCCAGGTGGGTGAGGCACAGGTGTGGAGGGACCACAGGACGAGGGGCACCTGGCCAGGTGGGTGAGGCACAGGTGTGGAGGGACCACAGGACGAGGGGCACCTGGCCAGGTGGGTGAGGCACAGGTGTGGAGGGACCACAGGACGAGGGGCACCTGGCCAGGTGGGTGAGGCACAGGTGTGGAGGGACCACAGGACGAGGGGCACCTGGCCAGGTGGGTGAGGCACAGGTGTGGAGGGACCACAGGACGAGGGGCACCTGGCCAGGTGGGTGAGGCACAGGTGTGGAGGGACCACAGGACGAGGGGCACCTGGCCAGGTGGGTGAGGCACAGGTGTGGAGGGACCACAGGACGAGGGGCACCTGGCCAGGTGGGTGAGGCACAGGTGTGGAGGGACCACTGGACGAGGGGCACCTGGCCAGGTGGGTAAGGCACAGGTGTGGAGGGACCACAGGACAAGGGGCACCTGGCCAGGTACGCAGGCACAGGTGTGGTGAGCCCACAGGACAAGGGGCACCTGGCCAGGTACACAGGCACAGGTGTGGTGAGCCCACAGGACGAGGGGCACCTGGCCAGGTACGCAGGCATAGGTGTGGAGGGAGCTCAGGGTGAGGGGGCCAGTGGGTGCTGGGTGGCCCTTGGGCCCTGGAGGAAACGCAGGCCCTGTGCCCTGCTGAGGTGTTTCCTCCGAAGTCTTCTCGACAGCCTCCCCCCCAAGGGCTATGAGCTCCTGGAGCTCGGCCCCTGCCTGTCTTCCCTGGACAGGTATTGGAGTCACTGCTGGGGCAGTGAGTCTTGCGGGATTCTCTGGGACGCAGGCAACTGGCTGGCCGCAGGGCCCAGGCCGTCTCCCGTCCCCAGTGAGAGGCCTATGGCCTCAAGGCGCTGCCCTGAAGGTGCCCAGGATAACACCCAGAGCTCCCAGGGATCTGGTGGGTCTGTGGTGGACGTCATGCCCAGAACCACCAGGGGGCACCAGAGACCTCAGGAAGCCGCCTGGGGTCCCCGGGGGTCCAGTGTCAGTAACTCAGCCTGGCCCAGGGGACAGGGGCAGCTATGAAAAGCAGAATGTGGCAGCCTATGAGAGCACGGGCCTCGCGTGCCTGAGGCCCCGGGTTCAATCCTGGCTCCACGTGCACCACAGTGGTGACCTGACGTCTCTCTCTAGCCTGTAAAATGAACCTCTGAAAACGTGAAAAGGTGGATTCTGACAGGAGCCAAAGGGCTGTCTTTCCCGTGTCTGGTTGCAGGAGAGGGCAAGTCTGGCCTCACTCCTAGGAGATGGAGGGTGTGACAACAGGGAGAGAGGAGGCAAGATAAATCACTCAGGCTGTGAAAAGCAACACGCTGCCTTGTAGGACGTGGACTGCCGGCTCTCCGCTTGCCTGGTTTGAGGTCGGGGGAAGCAGGTCACAGGGTGTGGACGTGAGTGTCCACCCAGGCCGCTTACACCTGGGGAGGAGGCTACTGTGAGAGCCTGGACGCGCCCCTCAGTCAAGTCGACAGGTGGCATTTA
Organism: Erinaceus europaeus; assembly: GCF_950295315.1. NCBI lineage: Eukaryota > Metazoa > Chordata > Mammalia > Eulipotyphla > Erinaceidae > Erinaceus > Erinaceus europaeus. Next base: position 256,153 of record NC_080180.1, on the reverse strand, counting down.
AGATGTGGAATCAGCGGGAACATAGTGAGAAGATGACTCGGGGAGAAACTAAAGTGTGTGCTCCTGGGGATAAGGGGCAGAGAGGGGCTGAGAAAGCTGCAGTGCTCACCACAGATGAGTTGGGCTGCTTTGCTCAGAGACGGAAAGATAGACAGATGCAGTGGTTGTAAGCCCCCCCGCCCCCAGCCTGCCTCAGGCCGGAGCCTCGGCTCTGTCCTTGGACCCACCGTGCACTGGAGTTGACGGTCATCTGGTCTCTCTCGATCACAAACAAACTCAAAGGCTGATTACTTGACTCCACTGCTTAGTTATCAAAAACAAAGATGAGGACAGAGGCTTAATCCAAATACCACTTTTCTTTACTGTAGTAATGAACTATTAAAAAGAACAAGAGAAGGCTGATGGCAGGCTTAAACCAAAAACCACTTTTTTTTTTTAGAAAAGTGAGTCTGGTCACTGGGAAGGGGAAGCCATAGGAGGAGGGGGTGCATTTGGAGTCAGGAGACCAAAATATTCAGAGGGTGAAAAGCCAAACTCTGCTGATACCGTGTGTGACGTCAGTCTGAAAATCTCATCAGGAAACAGGCTGAGGAGAGGCGGCTTGGCCCCTGTGGGTCTGAGCTCTTGTCTGCAAATGCACAGGGCACCTCCAGTCAGAGTCACGTGCTGGCAGCTCAGAACTAGGGACCCAGAAGGCTGGTGTGAGTGGCACCAGGGTGTCAGGGCAAATGTCCTGTTCCTGTTCTGGAACTGGGGCAAAAGCGCATTCCTGTCCTGTGCCTGAGTCTGTCTGTGTCCTCCCCGGCCCCTCCAGTTTCTCCCAGGAGTGCCCCTGAGTGAGCCGCCCGCTCTGAGCCCTCGTCTGCAGGGTCTGATCTAAAAGACGGACAGACAGACGGCTGTCTGAACAAACGTCAGGGCTCAGGTTGCACCCAGGTCAGGCTGCAGCCACTTCTGGGGCCAGTTGTCAGCAGGTGGGAGTGGGCTGGGTGCACCTTCTGCTTAGAGAGGGCGGAGGAAGGACTGGGAGAGAAGAAAGGATGCAGGGAAGCTGTGACCACCCAGAAACTCACATCTGAGTGGGCCAGAGATGGCGGCTGGTCGCCCGCTGGGAGTGTGTGCAGCACTTCACTTCCCTGAGACTCAGCGACGCAGGGAGGACGTGACCAGAGGGACACGCGAGACTGTCACCTGTGCTGGGCTCAGGTGAGCCCAGGGGAAAGCAATGACACCAGGCTTTGGACAGGTGCGCGAGTTTACTGCTGCTTCCCGGGGCCCGGGAAGCCCCTCCCACCGAGCTAGCCACAAAGGCCAGGCGCCTGATCTCAGAGGGATGCTTGAGAACAAGCAGCCTCGGCAAGCGGGGCCTTTCGGGCTCGGTGGAGCTGCCAAGGAGAGGAGCGTGCGGTTCTCCCAGAGGAGGACGGGTTCGGGACTAGGCTTCCTCCAGCCGCCGGATCTCCAGGGCCAGCTTGTACACCTCCAGGGCCAGCCTGGCCGCCTCGGGGTCCCCGAGACACTGCAGGAGCTTCTGGCCGGCCAGCACCTGCTCGCAGCCCGTGGGCACTTTCTGAAAGAGAGCAGCTGGGCTCGCTGGTGCCCTCTCCTCCTGCGAGGGGCTGTATTGCCCTGGTGGGCACCTCGGAGGCCAGCAGAGAACAGCCCTGAACCACTAGGGCTGGGGGGTGGGGGATGTAGAGGAGACTGTGTCCCCCTCCCCAGCCTGGGGCAGCAGCCAGTGCCAGCTCCCCAGCCACCCTTGCAAGGTACAGTGCAGCGGCCAGACACAAGCTCCACAGCAGCTGCAGAGGCACAGGACCCTTCCACGTGGGGTGTGGCTCTGCTTCCTGCCGGGAGGTGACGGCTCAGCCTGCTTGAGCTCCCTGAGGGCGTGTTCAGAGCAACCCTGGAACCGGTTCTGCCATGGGGCAGGAGAGCCACTCACCCACTCACACTTGGGCACCTCCGGGGACCAGGTTCCATTCTCCGAGCAGGTGATGCTCTGGGGGCCAAGCAGCCCGTAGCCGCAGCCACACTGCACAATGACGGTCTCCAGCTCCAGGTACTGCTCTTTGTCCCAGGAAAGCTCTCCATTTGCTACGTCAGGCTTTGGGCACAGAGCTGGAAGGGAAGCACAAGGCCATCAGCCACCCTGTGGCTCTCAGAGTGACGAGAAGCTGGCCTGAATGTCACGGCGGCCCCCCTCCCTCCAGTGTGTTTAGAACAGGGAGACAGGCATGGCGGCCACCCTCCCTCCAGTGTGTTTGGAACAGGGAGACAGGCATAGCAGCGCCTTGCATGGCACCGCCAGGGCCCTGGCAGCTCTCTGCTCCTGCAGCAGAAAGCACAGTGACAACACTTGGTCACCACGTCCACTTTGTCAGAAATCAAGATTAGCGACTTGTCTGAAGTGAGTTTGCAGATGATGTGGTTAGGAGCTATGGTCCCAGGCCCGAGTTTGCTGAGCTGCTGCCCAGAGTCCCGCTCGTCTTGACTCGTTCTTGGGCCCTTGCCTGTCTGCCCATGTTGAGGACTCCCATCCTGCAGTGGCTGTTGGCAGTGTGGTTTTTAAAGGAAGCCCTAAATTGGAGGCTCTTCTGTGAGGCAGTGGTGGCTCCGGGGCCCTTGGGCGGACAGCAGAACTTTCCAGACCCCTGGATGTGCCCACAGGGCCGACTTCAGCTAGCGCTCACTGCAGTTCTCCCAAGTTCTCTGTGTCAGCAGAGCAGGCCTGTGTGGAATTGTACCCCTCTTACCCTACAGTCCTGTCGATATTTTCTATTTTATAAATCAATTAATAGCAATTAAAAATAAAAGAATGATGAGCTGGGGGCAGGCAATGGTTCCGGGGCGCTAATGTCTCTGGGCAGGAGGGGCCACTTGGTGACGATTGGCGTGATGGCTGTGCTCCGGGCACAGCTCTGCCCTGTGAGGCATTTACATTCAGACTTCTGTTAAGACAGAGCAAAAATTCCTGGAAACCTCTGCACTAGGAGCAGCTGTCTCCAGAGAGGCTGGTGAGTATTGTGCCAGGTGCACTTGGAGAGGGGGCACAGAGACAGACCGTGACAGCAGGGAGATGGAGAGCAGAGGAAGGAACAGAGGGAGACGCGTTTCTGAGTGTGGCCCTGGCCCTGAGGGTGCTGGTGGAGCCCGCCCCTCCTCCTCCCGCTCCTCCTCCAGCCCGGCTGGCTGGGGTCACCTCTGCACTGGGGGGCCTCGGCCGACCACTGTGCGTTCCTGCAGGAGATCTCGGCCTCCCCCACCAGAGTGTAGCCGTCCTCACAGCTGTAGTGCACCACGGTGCTGAAGGAAAAGAAGGAGCTCACATCCTCGCTGGAGCCGTGCTTGATGTGGGGAAACACTCTGCAGTCTGGGGGCAGCGGAGGGCGAGGGTTATCAGTCCTCAGAGCGCTCTCACCTGTAACCAGGGGGGTGGGGGCACCATCCTCCAGTGGCCCGGTCACTCCCGCTCCACCAGCCGGTCACCTCCTTTCTCCCTCTTAGGGCCTCAGCTAGAATTTCAGGGCCAGGCTCCCCCTGGGCATCCCCAGTCCTCTCTGAGGCCCGAGAGCTCCAGGAAACAGACTCGCATGCTATTTTATGGAAAGTCATCCCCTCAGATAAAAAATGGTGCATAATACAACAGTCTCGCTCGCTCAGAGGACAGTCCCAGTCAGTCACAGAAAGATCAGTTCCCGCAGAAGTGTGCTGAGAAGTCCCCCCTTCTCCCTCGCTTGTCTGTGGAAGTGGCTCGCATGCACAGTGGCTTATGTGCGCACCGTTTCTGAGTCAGGACCCCTAGCGTTAACCTGAATGTGCAGCATCTGTGACAGGCACACCTCCATGGGTGGAAGCTTTTCTGGCCCTGACAGAGTGCAGGAGGCAGAACTACGTGCAAGGCATGGTGGAGCGTTTCAAGAAGAGTTGACTTGAAAGTTAGAGGAAGCCTCCAGTGGTTTTGTGTATCAGCACTTTGTTATTCTAGACCTAACAGTCTTTATCAAAACAACGTGCTTATATTTGTTACTTTTTAATAGTAATAATGTGGTTCATTGTACTCTCTCAAAAAGGTGGTGAATCCCTATCAGATTACTAATTCTATACTCCTTCCTTTCTCTTTCCCCTTCCTTTCTTTTTCTTCCTCATTCTCTCTCCCCCTCTCCTTCTTTTCCCTCTTTCTCCTTCCTTCCTTCCTTCCTTCCTTCCTTCCTTCCTTTCTTCCTTTTTTCTTTCCTCACTTCTCCTTTTCTTCCTTTCTCCCTCACCCTTTCCCTCTCTCCCCCTCCCTCTCCCCCTTTCCCACTCTGCTCTCCCCTCCTCCTCCTCTGTCCTTCTCCAATCTTCCTGTCTCCCTCTCCCAATCTTCCTCTCCCCTTCTTTCCTTCTCCCTCTCCTTCTCACACTTCCACCCTCTCCCTCTCCGCTTCTCTCTCTGTCTCCCCCTTCCCCTCTCCCACTCCCTCTCTTTCCCCTCCCTCCCCCTCCTCCCTCCCTCCCTCCCTCTTCCCTCTCCCCATCCCTTCCTTCCTTTCAGCCAGAGCACACTCTGGTGATTCAGGAGTCCTGTGCTGTCCTCACTGCCCAGCCCTCTCACTCTCCCCTGGGTGCTGACCCTGGACCCCTGCACACTCACCACACTGCACAAGAGGGCAGAGCAGCAGGGCTGAGGCCCCAAGGAGCCAGAGCACTCGAGGCTGGGGGGCCATGGCTCCGTCGGGGTCCACCTCGGGTCAGCCGCTCACACTCCTCAGTGAAGATGCAGGATGCTCTCTGGGCTCCGTTCGAGTGGTTCTGCAACCCAGGAATCTGGACAGCTCCAGCCAGCACCAGAGGGAGGGCGGGGCATGTGCAGGAGGGCAGGGCAGACAGGCGGGGGGGTGGGGGGTGTGACCCCAGGACCTTGGCTCTGCTGGCACAGGAGCCGGGTGCCTCTGGGTGTGCACCCCAGGGGACAGCCACAGGGCATTTCCCGGGGTGCTGGGGCAGAGACCCCAGAAAGAGCCGGGCTGTGAGCATGCTGTTCCTCTGCTCAGAAAGCAGCTTTCCCTCCAGTGGTGTGAGCTGTTTGCAGGAAGACGAGATCTTTTTATTTCACCTCCAGAAAAATATGTGCCCAGGTATTCCAGAGTCAGGTCCAGTGCGAGCTGGTCACGCTTACAGAGCTCCAGGGGGAATCCCACTCACTCCGGGTTTTCTGTGGAGTGCACACCTACGTCTGTGGACCATGGCGGTAACCCCAGCCCACGGCCAGAAGGTGTCGGGCAGGGGCCTTCACCCTGACTTCCTGGGCGTGTGCTGGGGTCGTGTCTCCTGGAGCCCACTTTCAGTGGCTGGGTGGCTTGTATGCAGTCCTTGGTGACCCTCAGCCCCTGACTCAGTTTCCCTTGACCACCTGGACCAATCGCTACCCACTGGGGCATTTCTGAGTAGCATTTCCTAAGGGGGTGGATGGACAGAATGTCCCTGCAGGACTCCCACCCGCCCGCGTGCCCCAGGAGGACACAGACTGCTGTCAGAGAAAAGCAGCTCTGGGCGTCACTCAGCAGCAAGCGGTCAGCACCCAGCCTGGCTGGAATGAGGCTGACCAGCAGCGCTGACCTCACAGACGTTTGCAAAGAGCATTGCAAAACAGAACCGGAAGGCCTGGGGGCACTGCAGAGAACACAGCTGCATTTCACTTCCTGGAGACAAGGGGAACAGACCCTTCCGACTGGCTGCTCTCTTTAAAATGAGGAACTGGGTGCTGGGCGGGGTGCACTTGGTGGAGCACACTTGTTGCCTTGCGCAAGGACCCGGGTTCAAGCCCCAGTCCCCACATACAGGGGGAAAGAAGGTTCATGAGAGGTGTCTCTCCCCCAGACCCCGTCCCTTGCTCCTCGCCTCGGGGAAACCTGTGTGTGTGGGTGCCCCCGGCCCTCGCCTATCTCCCACGTGGCATGAGCAGCACAGGATGGCTTCACCTCTGCAGGTGTCACCAAGCCCTGCTGATCTTTGAGATCAGGAAGCAGCTTGGTGTGGGTGGGCCTGGGAGCAGGCTGGGTGAGGGGAGCAGAGAAGCTGTCATCTTGCCTGAGCTCAGACAGCTCAGGGGCAGATGGGAAGGGGTCTCCTCCTCAGCAGGGAGCAGCCCAAGCCAGCAGGGAAGGCAGATGAGGCCAGGGCTGGGGGAAGTGGCTGTCACAGGCTTGCCCCTGTGCCCTGCCTGGCGGGTCCTCCCGGGACCAGGCCCTTCTTGGCTGCACCCCTGGGTGCTGCAGTGCTGTCCTCACAGCAGGGTGAAGGCTACTGCCCAGAGCCCAGTCAGCACTTCAGCTCCCAGGGCCACAGGGAAGGTCAGCACCTTCCTGTCCACAGGCAGCTAGAGCTCAGGCCCATGGAGGCTGCCCCAGGCAGCCCCTGTCACCCAGGCATGGTGGCCGGCCTGAGGGCCAGCACCTGGGGGCAGGCTGTGGGGGGTAAGCAGGTGAGGACACCCGGGTCGTGTCTTTGTCCTATAGGGGACAACTTGCCAAGGACCCTGTGCGTCCCATGAAGACCGTTCCTTTATATTCCATATATATATATATATATATATATATATATATATATATATATATATAATTTTTATTTATCTGTTTTCAGTGTGTGTAGGGAGAAGAAAGAGACTCAGTCCAGGGCTGAGCCTAGGATTTCAGAGCCTTAGGCAAGAAAATTTCTTGCCTAACCACTGTGCTACCCCCCTTTTTAATAGTGATAAACCCCTCTGTTTATCATTATTATTATCATCATCATCATTATTTTGCTATTACCAATGGGGTTATTACTGGGGCTTGGTGCCTGTAAGATGAATCCACTGTTGAAGGTGGTCATTTTTTTCCTTCTTTTTTCCCTCATTTTTTTCCTTCTTTTTTCCCTTTCTTTTTTCCTTTTTTCCTTCATTTTTTTCCTTCTTTTTTCCCTTTCTTTTATGTGTGAGAGAGGAGAGGGGACAGCACTGGTTCACCACTCATGATGCCTCCCTCCTGCAGCCAGGGGCCAGGGCCTTGAGCCCCCACTGTGGCGGCCCTGACATTCCTCAATTTCTCATGATTCACCTATATTCCTGGCACTTGGAAACAATTGTAGATTCGCTTTCTGCTTCCCCTTCCAGTAGGATGGGGCCCAGCATTGTAAGGAGCAGGAGCAGGAGCAGGAGCAGGAGCTGCAGACAGAGCAGGGCAGAGGTGATGCCCTGGACGCCTCAGCGTGGGGGCAGGTGAAGCTGCAGTGAGGGCTCCCCAGGGCGTCAGACCTGCCTGAAGTTGAAAGTCCGGCCATCCAGACTGCCAAAGGGGGCAGGGGACAAAAATAGAGCAAGAAATGTTCTGACAGCACCAGTCTGCCATGAAGTCAGGAGTCTCCACTGTCAGCCGGGAGGAAGGAGCAGATCCTCTGGACTGGAACCCAGCACTGAGCAGCCTGTCCAGGACCAAGTGGAGGGTGGATGCGGGGGCCAGCGGCAGCCCAGCACGGGGGAGGAGACACAGACGGGTTGGCGTGCAGCTCTTTATTGGGGGTCCCCGGGGCCAGCGCCCCTGTGGGAGGGGAGGGAAGGTCAGTGCGCGGCGAGCACGGGCAGCTCCCCAGGGGGAGGGGCTTCCTCCAGCCGCCGGATCTCCAGGGATAGCTTGTACACCTCCAGGGCCAGCCTGACCTCCTCACGGTCTGGGAGACACTGCAGGAGCCTCTGGCCGGCCAGCACCTGCTCACAGCCCACGGGCATCTCCTGCAGGGACGGACAGGCACGTGGCCGTGAGGGGAGGCTCTGCAGGGGAGAGCCCTGCATTCTGAGGGGCAGGGCCACCAGGACAGGGGGAGCTCCCTGCAGGGACAAGGCCTGCCTGAGGCAGCACCCCACGGAGAGAGTGCAGTCCAGAGAGACAGGGTCCCTCCTAGTGCTCAGCAGGGGCCCCAGGTGTGCCCCTCCCAGCTGCCAAGCAGAGTCCAGGGCAGGAGAAGCACCCCTTGGGGGCATTTGGGGACCATGTCCAGGGGTGGCACCCACTCATACCTGGCAGCTGAGGGGACCATGACCTGGGTGTCACTCACACCTGGCAGCTGAGGAGACCCTGTCCTGGGTGTCACTCACACCTGGCAGCTGAGGGGACCCTGTCCTGGGTGTCACTCACACATGGCAGCTGAGGGGACCATGACCTGGGTGTCACTCACACCTGGCAGCTGAGGGGACCATGTCCTGGGTGTCACTCACACCTGGCAGCTGAGGGGACCATGTCCTGGGTGTCACTCACCCACTCACACCTGGGCAGCTGAGGGGACCAGGTTCTGTTCTCAGAGCAGCTGATGGTCTGGGGGCCGACCAGCTGGTAGCCAGCGTCACAGCGCACATCGACCACCTCGGGTTCCTGGTACTGGGCCTTCTCAGGGGACATAGCCCCGTGAGGAATGACCGGCTTTAGGCACTGAGCTGCAGTGGAAAAACAGCTTCAGGAAATCTGAGGGAAAGGCATGGCCTCTAGCAGGCAGATGGAACTCACTCACCAAGGGGTCAGGAGAGGGGCCAGCGGCTCTCTGCCCCTCCCCACATGGTGCCACCTGTCAGGAAGACCAGGCCCAACCCAGGGCAGCCTCTGAGGGGAGCCCTGGACTCCAGTTGGCAACAGTGCCCATGTGGCTGGGCTGTGGGGACAGAGCGATGCAGTGAGGGACAGACAACTCCACACTGAGGGACTGACAGCTCCACACTGAGGGACTGACAGCTCCACACTGAGGGACAGACAGCTCCACACTGAGGGACTGACAGCTCCACACTGAGGGACAGTGGGCTCCACACTGAGGGACAGTGGGCTCCACACTGAGGGACTGACAGCTCCACACTGAGGGATAGGGCTCCCCTGGGGACAGGACTCCCCCATAGGCTGTGTCACCTTTGCACTGGGGCAGTGTCTTTGGCCAGCCGGAATTGCCACAGGTCAGCTCCTCGGGACCCACCAGAGAGTAGCCTTGGTCGCACTCGTAGATGACCCTCGTCACAAAAAAGTGTCTGGACCGTTTGTGCCTTCCGTGGGCAATTGCAGGGGGGAAGTTGCAGCTATGGGCTAGAGCGAGGAAGCAAGGGAAGGGAGGGTGTGAGAGGCAGAGCACTGACCAGACACTCACTCCTCTCCTGTGGCCGGCCCCCCCGCACACCTGCCCTCTGCATCCCTGCCGACAGGATAGCAGGGGTCCAGGCCAGGATCCGGGGGACAGGGGAGCAGGGGTCCAGGCCAGGACCTGGGGGACAGGGGAGCAGGGGTCCAGGCCAGGACCTGGGGGACAGGGGAGCAGGGCTCCAGGCTGGGATCCAGGGGACAGGGGGAGCAGGGGTCCTGGGGTGGGCAAAGGGTGCAGGGGTCCAGGCCAGGATCTGGGGGACAGGGGAGCAGGGGTCCAAGTAGCCCTCTCTGAGACCACAGTCGTGCCAAGGCTCCTGCCTGGCTGGGAAGCTGTCATGGCGGCCCTGTGCCCCCCAACCATCCCCAGGTCCCACCTTCACAGGTGGGCATATCCGGGTTCCACCTGCCGTTCTGCGTGCAATGGGCCTCGAAGCTGTACATCTCATAGCAGGTGTAGGAGATGCTGTCTCCTGCCCGGTAGTGACAGAGGGAGCCACTTCTCCTGGACCCAGTGATCCTGCCGTTCTCCAGCTCTGGCTCCGGGCAGCAGACCTCTGTGAGGGGAGCGAGGGACGGTGTCAGGCCGCCGGGCGCACCGCACCCTGAGAACACAGTGCCCTGCACTCGGGAACTGCATCAAAGGGCACTGTCAGGACCGGGAAGGGCCAGCTGAGTGGCTCTGGGTCAAGCCACGCCGCTGAGAAAGGCAGGGTCAGCGCTGCCCCACAGGCGCCACTGCCACACAGTGTGTTTCCCGATTAATCAGATTTGTGACTGGGGTAGATGCCTCTTCAGTTATGCTTTACAAATGGGCAAACAATAGCCTCTGCTAAGTGTCTAAACCAGTAAGACCTTAATGGAAAGCTAAACACATGCAGGCACTCATTCATACAGAACACTGTCCTGCTGGAGGAACAAAGGCCCAGGCTCAGTCCCTGCAGCACCGCCAGCCAGAGCTGAGCAGGGCTCTGGGCTCTCTCTGAACATCTTGCTCTCGAGAGACACGAGCAGGTCGCGTGTGACAGGTGTCCCTAGCAGGTGGGCTATGCCAGCCAGCATGGACCCCTGTGCTGTCTGCAGAGAGGGAGGAAGAGCCTGTCTGTGTGGGGGGAGGCAGGTTCTGTCTGTCTGTGTGGGGAAGGCTGGGTCTGTCTGTGTGTGTGGGGAGAGGCAGGTTCTGTCTGTCTGTGTGGAGGGAGGCAGGTTCTGTCTGTGTGGGGGAGGCTGAGTCTGTCTGTCTGTCTGTCTGTCTGTCTGTGTGGAGGGAGGCAGGGCCTCTGCTGGACTGTCAGGAAGGGATGTGCAGCCTCCCAGGCCCCAGGCCCCCTCATGATTCCCCAGTACAAACAGCCCCTGTTCTGCTCTCTGGTGAGGCCCTGCACTCATCTCACAGCAGAGAAATGTTCCTTCAGACAGAACCCAGCCTGGCTGGGTGTTCGCATGGTGTCACACTGAGGGGCTCACCTTCACACGTGGTGTGGGCGCTCCAGGTCAGGTCCCTCTGGCACCTAACCTTGGTCTCCCCCCCAGCCTTGGCCCTGAAGCCCTGGTTGCAGGTTAAGGTCAGCACAGTGCCCACTTCAAACACGCTGTCGTCTGCATAGTAGTGGTTTCTCACCCAGAAACCATTGGCAACTTCTGGGACACCAATGCAGCTATCTGCCAGGAAAGATGCGAGAGGACGCGTTACAGCCTGTGACCGTCCTGCTCAAGGTACACGGGGACATGGACACGGGACACTCAGGGGACATGGGGCCACAGACACAGGACATACTACCAGGGGACATGGGTCCACAGGCAGGGGACAGGGGACCAGAGACACGGGACACAGAGAGGGGACATGGGACCACAGACACAGGGACACACAGACACATGGACACACAGACACAGGACACAGACACTGGGACACATAGACACAGGGACACACAGACACAGGACATGCAGACACAGGCTGGGGAGGATTCATCAAGTGGCTCTTGCTGTGTGCCCGTGTCAAGTCCTGACTGTCTCTGTCAGACACCCGAGTGTCTGCCTTGGTCACCTCCTTGTGAGAGTCACAGTGCACACAGCCCTCTGTCCACATCAGATAAAGGTCCTTTCCCCTCAGGCCACTTTTCTACTCGTCTTTGAAAATAATTCTCATTGTTAGTTAGCACACAGCAATGTTCTGTCAGCTGCAGTAAAATCATGGGAACAGGCACGTGTACAAGGCAGCTTGGGACATCATGAGACCTCACAGTCCACAGGGCTCATTCTTTTTTCCAACAAGAAAAGAAACCCAAAAACTGGATCTGCAGTTGGAGGGATGTTGGGTCTGAGAGAGTGCTGAGCAGCTGAGCACAAAGGAGCCATACCTAAGGGGCCAGCACTTGTTTCTGGCCTCCCTTGCTCCCTCTCCCTCTCCCTCCCCCTCTCTCTTTTCCTCTCTCTTCCTCTCCCCTCCTCTCTCTCTCTCTCTCTCTCTCTCTTTTGTAAAATAAACATGTTTCAAGTTTTACTTTGTTGGTTCACATCAGTTACAGAGTTTCGTGAGAGGAAGCTGGAGCCCCGCTCCAGCATGGGCAGGGCAGGGGCTGAGCTTGGCAAGCCCTGTGCTCTGCCCACCGACACATTTCCCCAGCTGTGGGGAGCCACATGTGCCCTCAAAGTTGCTACTGGCATGGCCACAGAGTCTTTGTTCACAGACGGCCTTGCTGAAAAGTGAAGTTCCTGCTTCTTTAGAGTCTTTGTTCACAGACAAGATAAGTTCCTGTCTCCCAACTCCACTTCCCCATGAATCACCCAGGACCTTCCAGATAACGCTGATCACCATGACAACACACCACTTCCATCAACAGTCCCCAGCTGCTAACTGCCCCCTTGCCCCGGCCTTAAAAGCAGCACCTTTGGTGCTAATAAACAGACTTGAGCAGAATCCTGACTTGTCTCATTTCTCTCGCGTGTCTTGTCCCCTTCCCTCTCCCTCCTTTCCTTGTCCTCACTCACTCTCCTAGGTTAACCCACGCTGAAGGTCCCGCAGGACAGGACACCCAGCCACCAAACAAATCTCTTTAAAATAGAAGCAAGGTTAAGTGTTGACCCTGGAGCTGCAGTGGGCTTAGTCGGTGGAGTGGCCCCACCGCCCCTCTGGGTGTCCCCTTGTGGGTGTACTCACTGGGCTCACAGACTGGAGGAGGAGGGTTCCAGTTGTTATCTGCCTCACAGTGGATGATGTTGCTGCCTCTGAGGTCAAAGCCTCTGTTGCAGAGGAATGCGATGGAGTCCTTGTAAGTGTAGACGGGTCCAAACCCGGTGACCACAATTCCGCCTTCAACTTTTGGGGTGGGACATCTGATTTCTGCAGAAAGAAAGCAGGTGGTCTGTTAGGGAGAGCTGTGAGTCTGTGCTTGGGGTTCCTGTCCTGGGGCTCCTGCCCTGGGGCTGTTTCCTGGGGCTCCTGTCCTGGGGCTCCTGTCCTGGGGCTGTTTCCTGGGGCTCCTGTCCTGGGGCTGTTTCCTGGGGCTTCTGTCCTGGGACTCCTGTCCTGGGGCTCCTGCCCTGGGGCTGTGTCCTGGGGCTGTTTCCTGGGGCTTCTGTCCTGGGACTCCTGTCCTGGGGCTCCTGCCCTGGGGCTGTTTCCTGGGGCTCCTGTCCTGGGGCTGTTTCCTGGGGCTTCTGTCCTGGGACTCCTGTCCTGGGGCTCCTGCCCTGGGGCTGTTTCCTGGGGCTGTTTCCTGGGGCTCCTGTCCTGGGGCTGTGTCCTGGGAATCCTGTCCTGGGGCTCCTGTCCTGGGGCTGCTGCCCTGGGGCTCCTGCCCTGGGGCTCCTGTCCTGGGGCTGTTTCCTGGGGCTCCTGTCCTGGGGCTGAGTCCTGGGGCTCCTGTCCTGGGGCTCCTGTCTCCTGCCCTGGGGCTGTGTCCTGGGGCTGTTTCCTGGGGCTCCTGTCCTGGGGCTGTGTCCTGAGGTTCCTGTCCTGGGGCTCCTGTCCTGGGGCTCCTGCCCTGGGGCTGTTTCCTGGGGCTCCTGTCCTGGGGCTGTTTCCTGGGGCTCCTGTCCTGGGGCTCCTGTCCTGGGGCTGTGTACTGGTGCTCCTGTCCTGGGGCTCCTGTCCTGGGGCTGTGTCCTGGGGCTCCTGTCCTGGGGCTGTTTCCTGGGGTTCCTGCCCTGGGGCTCTTGCCCTGGGGCTCCTGCCCTGGGGCTCCTGTCCTGGGGCTATGTCCTGGGGCTGTTTCCTGGGGCTCCTGTCCTGGGGCTCCTGTCCTGGGGCAGTTTCTTGGGGCTGTGTCCTGGGGCTCTTGTCCTGGAGCTCTGTCCATGGTTTATATTTTTGAGGCTCCTGACCTGGAGCTGTGTCCTGAGGTTCTTCCCCTCCATCTACGCCCCTCCAGAGAATACACCAGGCTGTCCGTCCACCAAGTCCCCACAGCAATCACATCTGTCTACACTCGGGGGGAACCATCTGTGTCTCCTGACAGATTGAGACGTACTTTTACACTCAGGGGACCCATCTGTGTCTCCTACAGACTGAGACGTACTTCTACACTCAGGGCACCCGTCTGTGTCTCCTACAGACTGAGACGTACTTCTACATTCAGGGGACCCGTCTGTGTCTCCTACAGACTGAGACGTACTTCTACACTCAGGGGACCCGTCTGTGTCTCCTACAGAATGAGACGTACTTCTACACTCAGGGCACCCGTCTGTGTCTCCTGACAGACTGAGACGTACTTCTACACTCAGGGCACCCGTCTGTGTCTCCTGACAGACTGAGACGTACTTCTACACTCAGGGCACCCGTCTGTGTCTCCTACAGACTGAGACGTACTTCTACACTCAGGGGACCCGTCTGTGTCTCCTGACAGACTGAGACGTACTTCAACACTCAGGGCACCCGTCTGTGTCTCCTACAGACTGAGATGTACTTCTACACTCAGGGCACCCGTCTGTGTCTCCTACAGACTGAGACGTACTTCTACATTCAGGGGACCCGTCTGTGTCTCCTACAGACTGAGACGTACTTCTACACTCAGGGGACCCGTCTGTGTCTCCTACAGACTGAGACGTACTTCTACACTCAGGGGACCCGTCTGTGTCTCCTACAGACTGAGACGTACTTCTACACTCAGGGCACCCGTCTGTGTCTCCTGACAGACTGAGACGTACTTCTACACTCAGGGGACCCGTCTGTGTCTCCTGACAGACTGAGACGTACTTCTACACTCAGGGCACCCGTCTGTGTCTCCTGACAGACTGAGACGTACTTCTACACTCAGGGGACCCGTCTGTGTCTCCTGACAGACTGAGACGTACTTCTACACTCAGGGCACCCGTCTGTGTCTCCTACAGACTGAGACGTACTTCTACACTCAGGGGACCCGTCTGTGTCTCCTACAGACTGAGACGTACTTCTACACTCAGGGCACCCGTCTGTGTCTCCTGACAGACTGAGACGTACTTCTACACTCAGGGGACCCGTCTGTGTCTCCTACAGACTGAGACGTACTTCTACACTCAGGGGACCCGTCTGTGTCTCCTACAGACTGAGACGTACTTCTACACTCAGGGCACCCGTCTGTGTCTCCTACAGACTGAGACGTACTTCTACACTCAGGGGACCCGTCTGTGTCTCCTGACAGACTGAGACGTACTTCAACACTCAGGGCACCCGTCTGTGTCTCCTACAGACTGAGATGTACTTCTACACTCAGGGCACCCGTCTGTGTCTCCTGACAGACTGAGACGTACTTCTACACTCAGGGGACCCGTCTGTGTCTCCTGACAGACTGAGACGTACTTCTACACTCAGGGCACCTGTCTGTGTCTCCTGACAGACTGAGACGTACTTCTACACTCAGGGCACCTGTCTGTGTCTCCTGACAGACTGAGACGTACTTCTACACTCAGGGCACCTGTCTGTGTCTCCTGACAGACTGAGACGTACTTCTACACTCAGGGCACCCGTCTGTGTCTCCTGACAGACTGAGACGTACTTCTACACTCAGGGCACCCGTCTGTGTCTCCTACAGACTGAGACGTACTTCTACACTCAGGGGACCCGTCTGTGTCTCCTACAGACTGAGACGTACTTCTACACTCAGGGCACCCGTCTGTGTCTCCTGACAGACTAAGGCGTACTTCTACACTCAGGGCACCCGTCTGTGTCTCCTGACAGACTGAGACGTACTTCTACACTCAGGGGACCCGTCTGTGTCTCCTACAGACTGAGACGTACTTCTACACTCAGGGGACCCGTCTGTGTCTCCTGACAGACTGAGACGTACTTCTACACTCAGGGCACCCGTCTGTGTCTCCTACAGACTGAGACGTACTTCTACATTCAGGGCACCCGTCTGTGTCTCCTGACAGACTGAGACGTACTTCTACACTCAGGGGACCCGTCTGTGTCTCCTACAGACTGAGACGTACTTCTACACTCAGGGGACCCGTCTGTGTCTCCTGACAGACTGAGACGTACTTCTACACTCAGGGGACCCGTCTGTGTCTCCTGACAGACTGAGACGTACTTCTACACTCAGGGCACCCGTCTGTGTCTCCTACAGACTGAGACGTACTTCTACACTCAGGGCACCCGTCTGTGTCTCCTACAGACTGAGACGTACTTCTACACTCAGGGCACCCGTCTGTGTCTCCTGACAGACTGAGACGTACTTCTACACTCAGGGGACCCGTCTGTGTCTCCTGACAGACTGAGACGTACTTCTACACTCAGGGCACCCGTCTGTGTCTCCTGACAGACTGAGACGTACTTCTACACTCAGGGGACCCGTCTGTGTCTCTGACAGACTGAGACGTACTTCTACACTCAGGGCACCTGTCTGTGTCTCCTGACAGACTGAGACGTACTCCTACACTCAGGGGACCCGTCTGTGTCTCCGACAGACTGAGACGTACTTCTACACTCAGGGGACCTGTCTGTGTCTCCTACAGACTGAGACGTACTTCTACACTCAGGGCACCCGTCTGTGTCTCCTACAGACTGAGACGTACTTCTACACTCAGGGCACCCACTGTGTCTCCTACAGACTGAGACGTACTTCAACACTCAGGGCACCCGTCTGTGTCTCCTGACAGACTGAGACGTACTTCTACACTCAGGGGACCCGTCTGTGTCTCCTGACAGACTGAGACGTACTTCTACACTCAGGGGACCCGTCTGTGTCTCCTGACAGACTGAGACGTACTTCTACACTCAGGGCACCCGTCTGTGTCTCCTGACAGACTGAGACGTACTTCTACACTCAGGGCACCCGTCTGTGTCTCCTGACAGACTGAGACGTACTTCTACACTCAGGGCACCCGTCTGTCTCTCCTGACAGACTGAGACGTACTTCTACACTCAGGGGACCCGTCTGTGTCTCCTGACAGACTGAGACGTACATCTACACTCAGGGGACCCGTCTGTGTCTCCTGACAGACTGAGACGTACTTCTACACTCAGGGGACCCGTCTGTGTCTCCTGACAGACTGAGACGTACTTCTACACTCAGGGGACCCGTCTGTGTCTCCTGACAGAATGAGACGTACTTCTACACTCAGGGCACCCGTCTGTGTCTCCTGACAGAATGAGACGTACTTCTACACTCAGGGCACCCGTCTGTGTCTCCTGACAGACTGAGGCGTACTTCTACACTCAGGGCACCCGTCTGTGTCTCCTACAGACTGAGACGTACTTCTACACTCAGGGGACCCGTCTGTGTCTCCTACAGACTGAGACGTACTTCAACACTCAGGGGACCCGTCTGTGTGTCCTACAGACTGAGACGTACTTCTACACTCAGGGGACCCGTCTGTGTCTCCTGACAGACTGAGACGTACTTCTACACTCAGGGCACCCGTCTGTGTCTCCTACAGACTGAGATGTACTTCTACACTCAGGGGACCCGTCTGTGTCTCCTACAGACTGAGACGTACTTCAACACTCAGGGGACCCGTCTGTGTCTCCTGACAGACTGAGACGTACTTCTACACTCAGGGGACCCGTCTGTGTCTCCTACAGACTGAGACGTACTTCAACACTCAGGGGACCCGTCTGTGTCTCCTGACAGACTGAGACGTACTTCTACACTCAGGGGACCCGTCTGTGTCTCCTACAGACTGAGACGTACTTCAACACTCAGGGGACCCGTCTGTGTCTCCTGACAGACTGAGACGTACTTCTACACTCAGGGGACTCGTCTGTGTCTCCTACAGACTGAGACGTACTTCTACACTCAGGGGACCCGTCTGTGTCTCCTGACAGACTGAGACGTACTTCTACACTCAGGGCACCCGTCTGTGTCTCCTGACAGACTGAGACGTACTTCTACACTCAGGGGACCCGTCTGTGTCTCCTACAGACTGAGACGTACTTCAACACTCAGGGGACCCGTCTGTGTCTCCTGACAGACTGAGACGTACTTCTACACTCAGGGGACCCGTCTGTGTCTCCTACAGACTGAGACGTACTTCAACACTCAGGGCACCCGTCTGTGTCTCCTGACAGACTGAGACGTACTTCTACACTCAGGGGACTCGTCTGTGTCTCCTACAGACTGAGACGTACTTCTACACTCAGGGGACCCGTCTGTGTCTCCTACAGACTGAGACGTACTTCTACACTCAGGGGACCCGTCTGTGTCTCCTGACAGACTGAGACGTACTTCGACACTCAGGGGACCCGTCTGTGTCTCCTGACAGACTGAGACGTACTTCGACACTCAGGGGACCCGTCTGTGTCTCCTGACAGACTGAGACGTACTTCGACACTCAGGGGACCCGTCTGTGTCTCCTGACAGACTGAGACGTACTTCGACACTCAGGGGACCCGTCTGTGTCTCCTGACAGACTGAGACGTACTTCTACACTCAGGGGACCCGTCTGTGTCTCCTGACAGACTGAGACGTACTTCTACACTCAGGGGACCCGTCTGTGTCTCCTGACAGACTGAGACGTACTTCTACACTCAGGGCACCCGTCTGTGTCTCCTGAGAGACTGAGACGTACTTCTACACTCAGGGCACCCGTCTGTGTCTCCTGACAGACTGAGACGTACTTCTACACTCAGGGCACCCGTCTCTGTCTCCTGACAGACTGAGACGTACTTCTACACTCAGGGCACCCGTCTGTGTCTCCTGACAGACTGAGACGTACTTCGACACTCAGGGGGGCTTGGGTGCCAGACACTGAGGGTCTTGTTCTTCACGGAGCAGGAGATTGAGGCTTGACCCAACAGTGAGTAGCCGAGGTGGCAGCTGTAGGTGACAGACGAGCCGTAAGTGTACACGTCGTCCTCCTCTCCGCTGTGCTTTCCATGGGGGATTTCTGGAGGGGCCTCGCACTTGGCAACTGGAAGAGGAGAGAGGGGCTGAGGCGGGAGGCTGCCCCGCACACCCATCATGCCGTGGCAGGGCGCCGTGCATCCCGGGGGAGGGTCTTATGGCTGTGGCATCCGAGTGGGAGGCCGGCACTCACTGATGCATTCCGGGAAGGGGTCAGTCCAATCTACAATGTTGTTCTGGATGTCACAGTAGGTGCTGGTCGGACCGCTCAAAAGAAATCTGAAAGAGAGGGGGGAGTGTGGGGGTCTTCCCGCCCTGAAGGAAATCAGATAAAGGGGTCTGAAAAGGCGGTGTTGCTCTAGACCATGAAGGATATACCCGGCCTGGCAGCTCTTAATCCCGAGGCCCCAGGGACCCAGGCTCAATCCCAGAACCACCTTGTTTCAGAGTGGAGCTCTGCTCTCTCTCTCTCTCTCTCTCTCTGATAACAACCCCCCACCCCAGCTGGAGGACTATGCAGCAGCTGTATGTAGAATGCAGGCAAGAATCCCAGGTCTGACCCCCAGCACTGCCATAGCCAGAGCTGAGCAGGGCTCTGGTAACGAAAAAAAATCCAGTTTAAATGAAGACATCAAGCTCTCAGCTAGCACTTTCCATCAGCTCTCTGCGCTGTCCTCACTGCGGAGGCTGTTCTGATGTGGGCCCCAGTGCCAGGCGTAGGGAGCCCCTGTCGGGAAAGGCTGGGGGAGTGTGGCCTGGCCTTCCTCTGGTCGGGCCCACCCTCCACGGCCTGACTGCCTCCAGAGCCCCAGCTGGGTGTCCTTCCCCAAAACACCTCCTTTCAGGGCTGAGACCCTGTTTCTGTGGCTCCTGACACCTGAGTACTTCCGTTTGTCTGCTGTTCCTCTGCATATTGAGGATACAGGGAAACTGAAAGAGGGTGTTGCTGGTAGGATTCCAAATTGTGCTGCCTCCAGCATGAGGATCCCCGTTGAAGATATCATCTTTACCATGTCGGAGGCCCTGAAAGTCATCTAAGAATGACTTGCAGGACACGGATCTTTTAATGGGCTAAAATACACTAAGAACTAGACAAGTCTCTATTTTGAGAATTTTTTACAATGTAGCTTTTCTGGGTTCAAGTCCTTTGTCCTGAGCCCTGGCACCACAAGGGAGGAAGCTCCATGGGTGCTGGGACAGCAAGGTGCCTCCACTCAGGAAAAACAGACAAGAAAGAAGGAAAACAAGCAGGAAGCATTGTCTCTGGCTGCCCCAGTGGAGACAGTGGGCACAGTGTAGGTGCCCGGCTCACCATGGTCCCTCTCAGAGCCACACACGGCACAGAAAGCAGCACAGACATGAGGAAATCATCGTGAGACTTCCTGAGAGGCCAGAGAGAAAGCGTCAGGTTTCATGACGGGCAAAGCACACTCGACCTGCACTGACTGAGGAGCACAAGACAGGACAGTGGGCGACTTGGATGCCATTCAGAGGAAGGAAGATGGCACTCTATCCACAGCTTAGGGTGGCAAGCGAATGGAGCTCAGTGCCCCGCGTCGGAACAGGGAAGGTGGGGGTGTTGGCGTCAGTGAAGGAGCACTTCTGGTGGACATCACGGACGCGGGGGACAGGCCTCAGGCCCCACCGCTCACCCGTCTGAGCAGCTGAACTCGATTTGCGATCCAAAGGAGAGGTCTGACTTGACGATCACCTGCCCATTGGCCAACTCCCCAGGGTTTCTGCATTTCTTCTCTGGAGAGACAGGAGAGCGCGGTGAGTGATTCCCGGCTCTCACAGACATGGCGCATGAAAAGCAAAGTGAACTTTCACTCTGCTTCTAGATCGAAGGGCCTCAGAGGCTCAGATCCCAACTCATTAAACATTTCTTTGTGGAGAAAAAGAAATAAATACAGTTTGATCTGATTTGGGGCATGCATCTTACTCTCAAAGCGCTCTGTTTTTGTGAGTGTGAGATCCTCGTGGGACTGGGACTGGTGGCCCGGAGCTGGGAGGCTCTGGTCTGCAAAGGATGCTCTGGCCTTGGCCAGTCCAGCTGCAGTCACCAGAGACCAAGTGCAACACAGAAAACCCAAAAAAGCAGGACAGGGTGTGTCCCTCTCCCCGCGTGAGGGAGGCTCAGCCTCTTCCCAGCAGTCGAGCTTTCTGCTTAGACCTCAGTACCCCTTGGTGGCCATGGGGCACTTGAGAAAGGGAGGGCCTGCTTTCACTGCAGCTGCGTTGACCCCTTGCTGCCCAAGCAGAGTCCTGTGCTGGAAGTGACAGGCTTGCTCTGCCCTGCAACTGGGCTGTGCCTGCACTGTCGCTTCTGTTTAAAGAGGGGCCCACAGACAGGTAGAGATCAGCTGCTGGCTGAGCAGCCAGAGACACGGCTCCCTTTCAGTTTAGTTCCTGAGGCGCCTGGCAAAGAAGGGGACAGAGGGAGGAAGAGCAGCAGGACTGACAGACACTCACTGACACAGAAGGTGCTGTAGCTCCACTGGCCGCTGGGCTTGCAGGTGAGCTGCGTGCTGGAGCTGCTCTTGCTGTAGCCAGGCCGGCACTTGTACTTCAGGACTGTCCCGGTTTCAAAGCTGCTCTGGTTCAGCTCGCTGACGGGCAAGGCGAAGAACACACTGGGAGGGGTGTCACAGCTGCCTGGTGTGAAAACAACACAGCGTCCGAGGCTGGGGCCACGCAGCCTCCAAGCTTCTGCCTGAGGTGACACATGGCCTGTGGGTTCACCGCTTGGCACATCAGAGCAGGGATGGCTCTTCTCCTCCAGCCAAGAATAATAATGCCTGTGCAACCTGAGCGTGAGCTCAGCGAGGAGTTGGTAGCACGGTGCTGCTAAAGCCAATTCCTTCTCCACGAGGTCTGAGGTCGCAGCTCAGAAAGGAGGCCGGCAGGCTCAGAGCCCACGCCTGTACACAGACACCTGAGCAAGGCAGAGGCCTCTGCTGCTCTCTCTCCTCAGCGGAGGAGCCGGGATGGCATTGCTGAGGACCTCGCACTCGGGTTGTCTCGGGAGATGGAGATGGGTGGCAGGAGATGGGTAAGAAGAATACTTCTTGGGGTCGGGCGGTAGCGCAGCGGGTTAAGCGCAGGTGGCGCAAAGCGCAAGGACCGGCGTTAAGGATCCCGGTTTGAGCCCCCGGCTCCCCACATGCTGGGGAGGGGGGGCCACTTCATGGGCGGTGAAGCAGGTCTGCAGGTGTCGATTTTTCCCCCTCTGTCTTCCCTTCCTCTCTCCATTTCTCTCTGTCCTATCTAACAACAACAATAACAACAAGGGCAATAAAATGGGAAAAATGGCCTCCAGGAGCAGAGGATTCATAGTGCAGATACAGAGCCCCAGTGATAACCCTGGAGACAAAAAAAAAAAAAAAAAAAAAAAAAAAGAGCAGTTTTAACCAAAGCTCCTGGGGACCCTTTGATTTTGAATGACATGAGGAAGCATGGCGTCTCAGAGGCTAAAGCACCCTTGTTTGCTGTTTTAGGTTTGTGGCTTTTTCTGAGGTAAGTCTGCATTAGGGTCTTTGATGTTTCAGGCAACTGACTGTGTTTTAATAAGTCACTGAAGATGTGGAACACAGTAGCTCAGCCTTGAGAACCAGTTCTGTCTTTCACCTGCTCCCCACCCCCTTCCCAGTGCAAACAGTAGAAAGTCTAAGGTCTAAACCTTTACTTTGACTTCACTTAGCTCAGCAGGAGACGCCTTGAGTCTGCTTTCCACGCAGGGGTCAAATGCAGGCCAGATGCACCGTTTCGCAGCATCCTGGCCTACACACTCTGTCGCTTTCTTCTGGATAAAAGCACGTGGGGTGGAGTGGGCTGGGCTGATGCTCACGTGACCGTGCACAAGGACCCTAGTTCAAGGCCCTGGTCCCCACCTGCAGGGGGACACTTCACCAGTGGTGAAGCAGGGCTGCAGGGGTCTCTATATCTCTCTTTTTCCCTATCTCTCTCTCAGTTTCTCTCTGTACTATCCAAATAAACAAATAAGTGCAGGCGCTAAAAACTGTCGTAACAAGGTGACAGATAAAATAAGTCTGTTTTGGACGTTCCTGGGGAACCACTTGAGAAGGAACAATCTAGAACAGTCTTTCATGCACAGCACGTTGGTCTGCTTCTAAATCCTGCTTCTAAGACCTTCTGTTTTGATCATCACATTAGGTTCGCTTGTATTACTCATGATGTATTCTGTTTACATAACCATGTTAACTAAGCACCCCCCTGCCTCCTGGACATTGGTTTAATCCTCACTGGTTCCCGCTTTTCCCTTCTCCCCGCCCCCATCCTACGTACTTCCTTGTTCCTGACTCTTCTGCCTCAGGAGAGATACAGGACAGAATTGTGTTGTGATTAGAAGAGATCAGATTGTTGAAGTGCATCCCCGCTCATCAATAAAGAGATACTGCTTCCCAGCTCAGCCAGGAGTCCCTGGTCGTCTCTCTCTCCCACCCGCGAGGCTATCCCGGCACAAGCAAATTTAACCTCACTTCCAAAGCCCTGGCCACATAAGACAGCCCCTTTGTGACAGGAGCTGGGTTCCTGCTAGCGGCCATCAATTCACTGTCAGCCTGGACTGTGGCGTGGGGGGGGGGGGCTTGCGAGCTCACACCCCGGTCCCGATCACTCACCGAGAACAGTTGGCAGCAGAGCGGCCACCAGGGCCAGCTGGAGCAGCCCACGCCCGGGCCAGGCGCTTGGGGGGTGTGGGGCCCGCAGCTTCCACGGCATTGTCTGGAAAGAAGTCAGTCTCAGTCACTGGGCCACAAGGTCCTGGAGCGTCTCCAGAACAGCACACTGGCTGGGGGGAGAGGCCCAGAGTGTGGCCTCTCAGGCCAGGGCGGCCACAGCAGCATGGGGGGCACCCCCAAGGTGGGAAGGGTGGAGGAGCATGTCCAGCCTGCCATGTGGGTAGAGAGTCAGGCTTCTGAGGAGGGCGGGCCGGCTCCCCTCCTGTCTGCCTGGAAGTGCCTCGGGATTTAGAGCATGTGTGACGGAGTAAACACCACCATTTATTTTTGGATGGGCGCTTTGGAGGCTTATTTTGAAGCTATGGAGTGGCATGCTGTGCTCATGGTAGACACCAAGATGGTGATGCTCATGGTAGACAGGAAGGGAAAACGGAGTCTGGCCAAGGGAGCTGCTCTGAGCAGTGCCGCAGCAGAGGGGAGGGGTGACTCCGTGAAAGGCAGGCAGGCAGGTGCCGAGCCAGAGAAGAGCCCCCACAGTCGGTGGGGTGTGGGGAGCCCCAGCAGCCTGCTCAGCTAAGCTGTCTGCACTCTGTGTAGCTCTGGCGAGCTCCTGCGACGACCATGAAGAAAAGGGACAAGCGTGTGACTGGTGCCCCTGCGCCGTGTCATCAGCCTGGCTGGAGGCCGGTTTAAAGTGTCCCTTAGAGGACACACCTTTGTTTTGCCACAAGTTTATGGCAGGAGCAAGGTGCCTGCATGCTGACTTCACTGCCCTCAGAGCCTCTCTCTCTCCCTCTCCCTCTCCCTCTCCCCCTCCTTTCTCTCTTTCCTTCTCCCTCTCCCTCTCTTTTTCCCCTTTTCCCTCTCCCCCTTCCCCCTCTCCTCCCTCTCTCTCTCCTCTTCCCTTCTATCACCCTCTCTTCTGCACAGAGACACAGAAACCAAGAGGGCAAGGGGAGATAGAAAGGGAGAAACACACCTGTAGCACTGTCTGAGGGATCATGAGGTGGAGACCTGGGGCTTGAACCCGGGTCCTGTGCATGGAAATGAGTGCACTCTGCCGGCCCTGGCATCTCTGCACCGCTCCGCTCTCCTTGGGGAACGCGGCCTGGGTTTGCAGGAGCAGCAAATGTCCCACATGCCCACTCGCATCACAAGGCTGCCTTCTGCCTTCACCCTGTGCCCGTCACGGCCCCACGCGGCCCCTGTGGTACCAGCACAGGTACCAGGCCCACTTAGGGGTCAGAGCAAATTGGTGCTCCCTGCCCCCTGAGGTCTCATTCATGCCATTCCCGGGGCCCCTCTTGGAGCAGACAGACAGACCTGCCCTCACGCACTTGTCTCCATCCACCTGGGTCTCTGTGAACACCCAGGGACGCTGCCAAGGGTGATGCCCCCCCCAGAAGACTGTGTGGCGTGCTGGCCCAGGTGTGGCTCCAGGCCCCTCTCCTCAGACCACCAGAGGACACGAGGGGAGGGAGGCGTGTTGCCCCTCGCAAAGACCCACAGTGTGAGGGTGCTGGGTCCCCAGCCACACTACACGGCACAGGGACAGTGGGACAGAGGGCTTGTGGACAGGCCTGGGTATGGACTCTGGACCGGGCTGTGCCGACTGTGTCTTGGTTCTGCCCCTGGGGACATGTGCCCGCTGCTGGCAGGTCCTCAGTCCTCGGAGCGCCAGGCTCCTGTTTACAGGCTGATGTGGCCGTGCTGAGGAGGCATATGCCAGGATCTGGGTTCAAGTCCCCAGGTGCCACCTGCTGGGGGAGTCGGGTTTTTTATTTTGCATGCAATAAATATATTTTATGATTAAACAGGCACCATCTTGAGAGCAGAGATTTTTTTTTTAACCAATAAATAAATAACATTCGAGAAAACAAGGTGTTAGTATCTAGCTAGGGGAGTCTTAAGAGTGGACCGGTGTTGCAGGTGTCTCCCTTTCCCTCTGCCTCTCTGTCTCTCCTCCTCTCTCTTCATTTCTCTGTTTCTATAGAAAAGGGGTGTAGGACGGTGGAGCCACACCAGGACTCAGCAATAACCCTCAGCCCATGCCTTCCTCTCAGGCTGGCTTTGTCAGGTGATCCCTCGGAAAGAACGCCGGGGAGGGGGATACAGCGCTGAAGCCGGGACGGCCCCAGAGCTAAGAGCTCCTCCCAATCATGGGGTCCCATTATAGGGGTGGGGCGCCCAGTCAGGGACCTGCACCAAAGGGGCAGAGACCCCAGGTCAGCCTGAGCCCTTGGGGAGGGTCCTCACTGCTTATCCTGCAAGTCTCCAAGTGCTGAGAGCCACGCCTGCAAGCTTACATCCATGAAGAGTTTACCCAGAACTCCATGCGCCCAAGCCCCTGGGCCCCACAAGCCCCCTTGGCTTCTGGTCACATGCACCCAGATGTCGCTCTTTGCATAAAGACACAGAGAGGAGACAGAGCTGTCAGTTGAGCCCAAGGTGCTCCGGCCTGTGGAAGGGCTCAGTGTCCCAACAGGAAGAGAAAGAGCAGCCCCCTTCTGCACAGACCTGCACCAAGGGGAGGGCCTGCAGGGAGGCACAGGAGGGAGCCGGGTGACAGGCTTCTCCAGGAACCAGCCAGCACCCACCTCTCAGATGCCCCAGCTGCCAGGACCAGAAACCAAGTTCTCTTGTTGAAGCCACAGGATAAGGACAGCCCTTCCAACCCCACAGACTCCCCTGCCCCTCCCACCCTCGACTTTGAGGCTCTCTTCCAAGTGCAGCCCGTGAACCCCCTGTCACGGCCCCCATGACCCCCATGACATCCCCCTTAGGCCCCCTTCCCTGTGACAAGTCCTGTTCAGGTCAGCCGCACCCCAGCACAGTCACTCTGCAAACATGCTGTTTCTGCCTTGGCTTTCCCTTCTAATCTTCCAGCCCCCTCCCCAGGTAACCCACTGACCTGCGGGAAGCTGAGAAGTAGGCTGACCTGGGGTGTGGTCTCTTCTCCAGGAAAATGGCCTCCCCTCCCTGGCTCAGGGCCTCAGAGCACCCTCAGGCCGCCGTGGCCGCTGCACCACACAGCCCCTGAGGTCTGGGGACGGCAGGGATGACAGAGCTGCTCGTGAATGATTAATGGCAGGGATGGGGCTCCAGAACCCTCCTGACTGCTTCCTACGCACCAGCCCCGTTCTTGATAACATGTCGCAACTGTTGACCTTCTTTCTCTCTGCCAGCCGTTTCCCCTAAGTGGACGGCTGATCGGAACCTGACTGACGCCAGGTTCTTTCTCCCTTCCATAAACACACGTGAGTTTTACAGGAGGCCGCCTGGCCGGGCTGGATGCCCAAGACCGTGGGTCTGGGCTCGGCCTGTGTCCAGCCGGCTTCCTCTACACCGGCAGCCCCGGCCTCCCCCATGGGGCTCCCGGAGACTCCCGAGCTGCTGCCCATCAGGGGT
The DNA here is from genome assembly GCF_950295315.1 of Erinaceus europaeus. Classification (NCBI taxonomy): domain Eukaryota; kingdom Metazoa; phylum Chordata; class Mammalia; order Eulipotyphla; family Erinaceidae; genus Erinaceus; species Erinaceus europaeus. The sequence goes on along the minus strand of NC_080180.1, from coordinate 229,654 downwards.
CACCACCACTTGTGGAGAAGCTGCCGTGCTCGAGGGTTGAGGTCTGTGAGCTGAGGAGCAACTGTGGGCAGACTTGCTTTACCATCCGACTTATCCTGGTGCCCAAGGGGAGGCTACTGCACAGCCCGGGACTGGCAGAGGCATGGGGTTCAGAGGCAAATGAGAATGGAACAAGCAGCAGAAACCCCTGGCCAGGGTACAGTGTGGGCCAGGGGACAGCGCAGAGGCTCAGGGGACAGCATGGGCCAGGGGACACTGCAGAAGCCTAGGGGCTGCCATCTGTGAGCTATTGGCCAGAAGAAAAGCCACTGGAAGCTGGGCATCCCAGCCACCTACCCCCGCACCTCCCTCCCAGTCACCAAAGGTGTGGCCACGCTCACAGCAGGGACCCTGCTCCTCTCACACTTCCTGTGACCACCTCCTTGTCACTGAAGCAGAGAATTATACTCTTGCTTCTGGTCAGAGTGTATCCTTAGCCTGGTCAAAACCATCTCTCTCCTGCAGCAAGGAGCTACTTCATGTCCTCCAAGCAGCATCCTACAACCTCCGACCCTCTCTGCCCCCTACCCCTCACGTCCCCACCCCTACTCCCTGGCCTTTGAGTCCACACCCTCCATGCTTCCTGCACCCCCACCCCTAGTCCCTCTCTGGGCCTCCCTGCCTCTGACTTCACATCAGCCCTCACAGGCAAGCCATCCCCATGACAGAACCCCCTGACCCAGCCCTATCTCAGTGTCCCCCCTAAACACAGACACAATGCTCTGTGGCCCCCTTGACTCGCAAGCAACTTTTACTGGGGGGGGGGGGCTTTCCTGCCCAGCAGCTCCACCTTCTACCCAGACATTTGCCACCAGGACCCAGGAGGGCAGAGTCCTCTCAGCCTGCCCTCCCCTAGCTTCCAGTGCTCAGTCAGCCCTCAAGCATCCCCCACCACCACCCCAGCACCCAGTCCTGCTGTCTCCCGTGTGTGGAAGCCCCTTCTCGGGGGTCCTGGCTCAGCGGAGGCTCCTCTCCCCACCCACCGCCTGCCTCAGAGGGTCTAAATTCTCTAGCGTCCATTAAGATCCTCCTGGCTTTGACCTGCCCCCAGTGTGGCCACTTCCATGCCCAGCTGTGCTGTGCTGCCCCAGACATGCCCTCTCTTCCCTGACTATGAAGTAACCTCTAAAACATGATCATTAAAATCCCAACTCAAGGGCAAGATGATGGTGCACCTGGCTGAATGCACACATTACAGTGTGCAAGGACCCGGGTTCAAGGCCCGGGTCTCCACCTGCACTGGGAAGCTTCAGGAGTGATGAATCAGTGCTGCAGGTGTCTCTCTGTCTCTCTGTATTCACAAACTCTTGGTTTCTGTTTCTGAAATTGTGTGTGTGTGCGGACTAAAACTAAGTACAACCCCAGCTCAAGACATGGAACGAGCCCCTGTAGTTCACTGTTCTGATACACCTGCACCTGCCTTCACCTGCAACTGCCCACTCCACCCCAGAGTCTTAGGTAGTTACAGTTCTGTATTCTGCCTTTTACTTCTCACAGTTTTTGTGATTTATGTTGATAGTGTTCATTTTGTATTGGCATAGCAAATTAGCTGTGCCAAAGTGGATCCAGACTAAGACTGCATCTTTCAAGAACGAAATCTTATGCAGACAATGATGTAAGTGTGAGGGGAGTGTAGTGAACAGGCGAAGCTAAAGGTTCTCCTCTGCTGAGAGTCATTCCAGGAATGGATCTACTTGGCTAAGACAGGTGCCGCTCTCTGTGTGTCTTGAATGCCTTCCCGCGTCACACATCTCCGACTCCTATCTCTCATTCGACCCACTCTGAGTTGTCTGTCCCCATCCCTGAGCCCCTTCCTTACCCTGCCCGTCACTTCACCCAGGGGGTTGTCAAGATTAAAGGCACGGGAGTTGGGCGTAGTGCAGCGGGTTAAGCGCACGTGACGCAAAGCACAAGGACCGGCATAAGGATCCTGGTTCGAGCCCCCAGCTCCCCACCTGCAGGGGAGTCGCTTCACAGGCGGTGAAGCAGGTCTGCAGGTGTCTGTCTTTCTCTCCCCCTCTCTGTCTTCCCCTCCTCTCTCCATTTCTCTCTGTTCTATCCAACAACAACAATGACATCAATAACAACAATAATAACTACAACAACAATAAAAAGACAAGGGCAACAACAGGGAAAATAAATAAATTAAAAAAAATAGAAATCAGAAAAACAAAAAAAGATTAAAGGGACTAACTACTTTGTAGAGATCTGGGCTGCACCTTATCCAGTCGAGCTGGAGTGAGAGCTGGAAGCGGCTTGTTCTGTCAGCTCAGTCAGACACCTTGACAGGCTCCCCGGGACCCTCATGGCTTCTGCCTTTTGAGTGCCCCCACCCACAGGTGGGCGTGTGCCTGAAAGGCAGTGGTGGCTGCCACAGCCCTGCAGATTGGCTCTCTCCTGGTGTGAGACAGAGCTGACAGACTGGGATCAACTCTCCCTTCACCTCACTGAACCATCTTGAGGCTGTGCCTTCTCTGAATCGGTTTTCCCAGCAGAAGTTGGTATTCTTTGCCTCCTGAGTTCTGGCTGGCTAGGGGCTGACTTCTGTTGGCCCAGGCTCAGTCCTGGTTGAGCTGTGAGCCCAGTTCCTCCTGCAGACAGGAGCCTCACCCTCGCACCCCCCAATCGCCGGAATCTGGCCTCTCCACTTCCTTGTGGAGCAATGCCCGTGGGGTCACATGTTCACACGCGTGCACATGCTCTTACACGCCATTCCACCACACTCACATGCTCACCTGGACCTGGCCACTATGAAGCGGTGGCTCAGGCCTGAGAGATGAGGAGACACCAGTGTCAGGGCCAAGAGGAACCTTTATTCACAAATGTATTTCTGCCATCCGGCCTGTCCAGGGCAGAGGCCAGACATGTCTTCCCCTCTAGCTCAGCTTTCTTCATTTCCAGAGAAAACTTGATGTCCTTCAAACGGAAGCCACTTCGCTTCAGTCTTTGGGTGAAGTTGCCCAGGGCGTGGCACGGCTCCCTGCTCTCCCAGAAGGCAAGCTGGACAAAGAAAATGCTGGTCACGGGTCTGCAGGCCCAGCTGAGAACACAGCCCGCAGGGTAGCCCCGGGCAAGCTGGCAGGGTGCCCGGGCCCGGAGGCAGGGGGTCCCTCACCAGGGCTTTGTCCAGAGCATCCTGGACAGCTGACTTGGGACGCTCGGGGATGCGCTTACAGGCTGGGAGGTGACCACTCCACTCTCCATCCACACACCGTTGGCTCTGAGCGCCCACCAGCTGGTATCTGCAGTGTCAGGAGAAGGCCGGCCCTCAGCATTCCCATGGGGCTGGGCAGGTGGGGTGGCTGGCACCCTGCTCTCAGTGGCTCACAAGCTAGAGCTTCTGCCTCCCGGCCCTGGGCCTCTCTTCCTGTGGCCTCCCTGTCCCTGGGCCTCTCTCCCCGTGGCCTCCCTGTCCCTGGGCCTCTCTCCCCGTGGCCTCCCTGTCCCTGGGCCTCTTACTCTGGGCTTCCCTGACCCTGGCCTCCCTGTCCCTGGGCCTCTCACTCTGGGCCTCTCTCCCCGTGGCCTCCCTGTCCCTGGGCCTCTCTCCCCGTGGCCTCCCTGTCCCTGGGCCTCTCTCCCCGTGGTCTCCCTGTCCCTGGGCCTCTCTCCCTGTGGCCTCCCTGTCCCTGGGCCTCTCTCCCTGTGGCCTCCCTGTCCCTGGGCCTCTCACTCTGGGCCTCTCTCCCCGTGGCCTCCCTGTCCCTGGGCCTCTTAGTCTGGGCCTCTCTCCCCCTGGCCTCCCTGTCCTTGGGCCTCTTACTCTGGGCTTCCCTGACCCTGGCCTCCCTGTCCCTTGGCCTCTCCCTCTGGGTCTCCCTGCCCCTCAGTCTCCCTGCCCCTGTCCTCTCTTCCCACTGGGTTTTCCTGTCTTGGCCTCCCTGTCTCTGAATTTGAAAAGCTGCTACCTCACCTGGCTTCACAGAAGTAGGTAATGACAGACCCTGCGTTGAAGTCATCGCCTTTGAAATAGCCGTGAGGTGGGTTCCCAGGGTGGCCACAGTGTCCTGGGGAGGAGTGTGGCCTCACTGACTGCCATCGGAGCCACCTGTTGGCAGCAGGGGGCAGTGCGGCCCCATTCAGTTCTTCCTGTCATGCTGAGCTGCTCTGCCTGACTCCTGATGGACCCCAGGTCCTGCCTGCCTGGAGGAGTCCTTTCTGATCCCAGGTCCTCTCTGCTGGCAGGAGCTCAAGGAAGGAGGTTTGGGCTGCAGAGACACTGTCACTGCACAAGGAAAGAGCCAGGTCCAGGGAGGGGAGGAGAAGGCCACTCTCTGGGCAGGCTAGTGGCAGGAGGTGACCCGCTCAGGTCGCTCTGGAGCTGCAGAACAAGGAGCCTCCACGAGAGAGGGGAGAGGAGGTGGCGGGAAGTGGCTCTGGCAGATACGCCGTGAGCCTGGGTTCTGCTTGTCCACAGACCCCGTGTCTCTGAGTCCGTTCTGCTCACTGATCTTCCCTCCTGGCAGCTCCAGCAACATTCTCTCTGAGGTGCTTCCTGTGCTGAGATTCTACAAGTTAAACAACATTCTCTCTGAGGTGCTTCCTGTGCTGAGTTTCTACAAGTTAAACATGCTGATCGAGACCAGAGGTTCAACTGAGAATCGTGTGGGTGCAGTTAACTGAAACATTGGATCGACCTTCTCGTGGTGCACCCCGTGAGGACCCATTCATTGGGGAAACTGACGATCCTTCCTAGCCGACTGAATCCACGTGGATCCCAGTCACTTTCAAAGCCAGCAACAAGCAGCTCCTGACAGCTTTCAACCTGACCTGTTGACTGGCTACGGAAGAAGGGCAAATGCTAGAAGAGGAAGAGCTGAAACAGAAAGGTCTAGGAATCCAGTCGTGGCACAGAGGCAGGACACGTGTGAGCATAACGTGACAGAAGGGGGCATGACAAGAGTCTGTGCTCAGAAGGTAGCACGCTACTCCTCTCGTCCAGCACAGCCATCCACACAGGTGAGACAGACGCACACAGCAACGCGCTTGTCTCGGGGGGGGCGGCTCCCACGTAGATGTTTGCTCTTTCCATTTCCTGTGTTTTCCTGCAGTAGAGATCTGTTGCCTGAGTGCTGAGCACACTACTCACAGAGACCAGGACAGTCAGAGCTGCGCAGGAAAGGGCAGGCACGGCAGGCCGGCGAGGCCTCTGCCTGGAGGGGCTCCCGTGGCTGCTGGGAACAGTTTCCCACTGGGGGAGGTGAAGTGGATCTGATCCTGCCTTACAGAGACACAGGGGGTGTCTGTGTTTCGGGGCTGGAAAGAAACTACTGACTCTGAGAGTGCCCCATGCCTGGAAGGACAGATGGACAACTACTTAGGCACCCCCTCAGGCTAATGGTGCGAGTGGAATTATGTGCTTGCAGCTTAACATATAAGCTTTACTTTTTTAGTATTTTTTTATTGCTACAGAGAGAAACTGAGAGGAAAAAGGGAGGTGGGGAAAGGATACAGAGAAACACCTGCAGCCGTGCTTCACCACTCATGAAGCTTCCCCTCTGCAGCTGGGGGCAGGGGCTGGAACCCAGATCCTTGTGCCTGGTAACATGCGCTCAATGTGGTACATCACCCCTATTCCAGTATACTTGCTTTAAAGACTCCCAAACTCCCCAGTAAGAATATGTAACATGGGGAGTCGGGGTGGTGGCGCAGCGGGTTAAGCGCAGGTGGCGCAAAGCACGAGGACCGGCGTGAGGATCCCGGTTCGAGCCCCCGGCTCCCCACCTGCAGGGGAGTCGCTTCACAGGCGGTGAAGCAGGTCTGCAGGTGTCTGTCTTTCTCTCCCCTCTCTGTCCTCCCCTCCTCTTTCCATTTCTCTCTGTCCTATCCAACAATGACATCAACAACAACAACAGTAATAACTATAACAACAATAAAACAAGGGCAACAAAAGAGAAAATAAATAAATATTTTTTTTTAAAAAAGAATATGTAACATGCCCTTTTTTTCTTTTTGTAGTACCAGGGTCTCACACATTTGAGATTTTATTTCTCCTAAGCTGGTTCTCTTCATTCCTCTTGCTTCAGAGAGAGAAAGACAGACAGACAGACAGACACACAGAGAAAGATGGTGGGACAGACACTACAGCACTGGAGTTTCTCCTGGTACCACGGTGCCCCCATGTGATGCCAGGGCTTGAACCTGGGTCCACTCCCTGGTGAGCCTTCCCTCCCATTGCCCTGTAACATATGCTTCTAAACCGGCTGTCTGTCACTCTGGCAGCCACGGCCAAAACACGTCCGAAGTGTGGAGTTGCTCCCACTCACTGACAGAGACTGGGCCCCACGTCCTGAATGTTATCAGAGGAGAGCTACCACACTTTTTTGCTGGTCAAACCAGGAAAGAGAGTGACGTGCTTCAACGATATCCTGTGGCCCAACAACATTCTAGAAAGCTGTCCCACGAAGATAACAGCAGAGCCCAAGAGGCACCTCAATGCACACACCTCCCTGATGAAGTTGATTTCGGCATTAATTCCAACGGTGAAAAAGCAGAAATGCCAAGATCAACAACATGGCAGGTGTGGGTTAGATCAAGGCCTCTCACAGACAATTCTTAAAAAGTAAGAAGTAGGGAGTCGGGCGGTAGTGCAGTGTGTTAAACGCACGTGGCGCAAAGTGCAAGGACCGGCTAAGGATCCCGGTTCCAGCCCCCGGCTCCCCACCTGCAGGGGCGTCGCTTCCCAGGCGGCGAAGCAGGTCTGCAGGTGTCTGTCCTTCTCTCCCCCTCTCTGTCTTCCTCTCCTCTCTCCATTTCTCTCTGTCCTATCCAACGACGACGACATCAACAATAATAACTACAACAATAAAACAACTAGGGAAACAAAAAGAAACAAATAAATATTAAAAAAAAAAAAGTAAGAAGTAGAGCCAGACTGATCAGAGAGAGATTTCCAGGAATTCCACTACCCCCGACACATACACACACACACACACACACACACACACACACACACACACACACACACCAAGTAAAACCTGAGCACAACAAAGCCTGTTTGGGGGCCCAAGTGTGAGCCTAAGCTCCCCTCAGGTGTCTTTGCACACAGGGAGGCGGGTGTGAGGTGAGGTGAGGTGATGGGTCCCTCAGCCTCTGAGCGCCGTGAGGCCCGAGGACGGGGTACCTGCCTCCACGGCTTGCCATGGCTGGCTGATGGCCCGGCCGTCCTGCTTGATTCTTTGGGGATGAAAACTTGAAGTCGCCATGTGTCATGAGTGAGCTGCATGTCCCCCTGGCCCCGTGTGGGACTGAAGGAGTGTGCCCTGCCGCAGGATGCACCCCCTGGAGGCTGAGGCCCCCGCCTGGCGGCCACCGGTCCCAGGCCCCCACAGCACTCACGGCTCTTGCAGATGGGCACGGGGGGTGCCCAGGTGCGGTTCTGCAGGCAGCGGCTCCAGCGGCTGCCCTGGAGGATGTGGTCCTCATGGCACCGGAAGGTGACCGTGTCATCCACATGCACAGGCCCGGTGGCACTGAACTGCCCGTTCACCAGCACGGGGTCCGGGCAGTGGCCCACTGCAGGAGGAACGGGGGTGGCGAAAGCATGAAGGGGCCCCCAACACGGGGCCCTCCCCATAGTGCTGGGATGGGGCCCCACCAGGCCTGGGAATGGCTGTGTGAGGGAAACTTCAGGAAAGTCTTGGCCGTGACCACAGACCAGTACAGGGGCTCGGCCAGAAGCATCCAGCTTGTAACTGGAACCTTACGGCAGCCGCTGTCCCCCCCCACGTGGGACACTGCCCCACTCTCCCGGGCCTAGTCTGCCCACCCCACGGGACACTGCCCCACTCTCCCGGGCCTAGTCTGCCCACCCCACGTGGGACACTGCCCCACTCTCCCGGGCCTAGTCTGCCCACCCCACGGGGCACTGCCCCACCCTCCCGGGCCTGGTCTGCTGGCTCTGGCCTGCGACATCCAGCCAAGTCTCCTCACCCTACACTCTGCACTTGTACTGTTTTCCCCAGATTGTGGAAGGAGGAATTCAGTGCCTTGGTGTGCTTTATGTGAAAAAGAAAAATGGGGGCTGGAAGTTGGCACAAGGGTTCTGCAAAAGTCTCCTGCCTGAGGCTCTGAGGCCCCAGGTTCAGTCTCTAGCAGCACCTTCACCAGAGCTGAGCAGGACTCTGGGCTATGTCTCTGTCTCCACCATCAGCCAGAGCTGGGCAGGGCTCTGGGCTGGCACTTTCTCCTCCTCCTCTCTCTCTCTTCACCATCAGCCAGAGCTGGGTAGGGCTCTTCTCTCTCTCTCTCTCTCTCTTCTCTCTCTCTCTCTCTGCATCTCTCTCATTAAATATATAAAATATTTAAAATAAAATGCAGAGGAAAGTGAACCAGACATTTGCCAGTTAGCAGAGATACAGAGGAAAGGATCGGATGAGTCTCATGCTCAAAGGGAGTCGTGTGGAGTGAGTAGTCCTCTGGGGTCTGGCATCTGTTTCCAGCATGATGGCTCTGTGATGGACACACAGGACGATGCGGTAGAGGGACTTGAAGACATGCCGTGAGGGCGTGGAGGGAGACGTGTGCGAGGGACATGTGGGCTCTTTGCTCATCTGTCTTTCCTGTATGTTTAAATATTTTCATGATATAAAAATGATGTTAACCAGTGTGAGAATAACCAAGTGACACCACCAGAGAAATGACTCTCTCCCTGGAGAGGCAACGGACTCTATGGGTTCTGGCCAGACTGATGAGGGGGACCCAGCGAGAGGGAGCTCTGTGGCTCCTGGGAGTGTTCCCCGAGAAGCTTTACCACAGCCGGGGGACCGTGAGGGGGACACGGGAGCAGGGCGGCCACCTACCTTGGCACGTGGGAGCAGGGCCACTCCAGCCCTGGGAGGTGTTGCAGATGAGGGTCTGTCTGCCAACCAGGTGGTAGCCATTCGCACAGATGAGGGTCCCCTGCGTCTTCCCTGCCACCCTTTCCACCATGAAGATGCTGTTGTTCACAGCGGGCAGCTCTGCACAGCCCCCTGCTGGAAGGACGGGAGGATGGTCACTGGTGCCCAGCTGCAGAGAGAAGTTCTTCTGCCGTCCGGTCCCTGGTGCTGACCCTGGGAAATCAGGTTCTGCTGTGGACATCACAGCCCTCCCCTGCCCAGACTCCCAAGGCTCTGTTTTTAAAAGGAGACAGGAAACTCACACAAATCCAACCACAAGAGAGGCATCTCCCACCTTTACAACAGGTGAGACCGCTCAGGATCTTGAAATGGTCCCTTTTTGCTCCCCAAGAAGAAGGCAGAAAAGCTGAGTGGTTCCCACACACAGAGCGAGTAGTCAGGACATAATCACAAGTCTGCCGAGTGCCAATAGCCAGAGCAAGCCAGCGGAGCTTTCAGCAAGGGAAAGGATTTGAACACTGTGTTATGCCCACTAACCACACGCCGAGACGGAGTGCCTTAAAACTGCATCTATGGAAAGCGTACGCACCACGTGCGGCAGGAGCCAGCCACAGCGCCAGGAGACAGCAGGCCAGTGGCGGAGACATCTTGTGACCGGCGGCGTGCCTCTGGCTGGAGCTGATCTTGAGTCCAGACACCTGATTTGGGTCAAACTCCATCTAACACCAGTTAGATCAGCCCAGTCACCTCTGTCCTGGACAGGGGGGACATATTCCTGTTCCTTTGTTCTCTCTTTCCTGGAAGAAACAAAACAAAAAATGCAACATCAGGAAATAGGAACAGCTCAAAGGAAGTGGTTTCAGGGAGGAACTTTGCAAAATCGCACAGGGGTAAGAGCTGCCGGTTTCAGAACTGGCTGGTCCTGTTCATGCCGCCCAACTGACCGGCCCTGTGGGTGCAGACTGACTGTCATCTGGGCCGGGAAGGCGTGGGCACAGCTGGCCTTGACCCTCCTTCTGTCAACATCTGCCCTGTTTACAGGCCACCTGCTGGTCCTCTGCAGCATTTGGAGTGGAAGCAGTGTGACCCCAGGGTGCCACCTCCTCCAGCTAGCTCTCTGCCCCAGCAGGCAAAGCGAGCCTTCCCTTGACCTTCCTGCCTTTCCATCTAGGAGCTGGTCCGGGCAAAAAAAAAACAGCTCTGAGTCCAGAGTCCGGCAGAGGGACCAAGAACAAACAGGAATGTGAGGCCCAGGCTCGGCCATCTCTTGGCACGAATGCCAGCCACTAGACGTTTTGTCTACGCTCTCGTTACAAAGAGGGCAGAATCCTACAAAATGAGCCCTTTTCCAGAGCAGTGGACACAAAGCCCAAGGATGTCGCTGGCCTGGAGTGCTGGGCTCTCTCTCGTTCAACTGGCCTCACAGCAGCTCGAGGGGTAGTGTCTACCACACAGGAGAAGCTGTCTGCCGAGAGCACACCGAGGTTCAGCCCCCAAACCTGCCACGGTCCACCAGGCTGGTGCTGGCTCTGGGCCCGCATGCTGCCTGAGGGTGTCCCTGCAGCTCAGCCCTGTTCAGGGCACCTGTGAGCAGCCCCAGCCCAGGCACTCTCTGCTTCAGAGTCACGTCTCCTTTCACTTGGGAGGGAGAGAGAGAAGTGGTGCTGAGGCTTGCACTGGGGACCTTGGGAGTGAAAGACTGCAGCTCTACTAGCTGTGCTGTGTAATACCCCAGACTTTGCATTAATTAAGGTGACTCTCATGTAAATAGAGAATGAACACGTCAATACAAAGATTCAACTCAGCTCATTTTAGTGAGGGAGCAAGCCGTTAAAGTCCTGACGCAGAAGATAGATGCATAATTCCCTAGTATAACCTGCACTCACATTTGCCTGTTGTCTGGTGATAAATGGGGCAACTGCTGCTGCCCACTACCCCACTTGCTGAACAGAACAGCGGGGGCACCCCTTGAAGTAAGAGCTGTCTGGGTGGGAACACCCCTTGAGATAAGAGCTGTTAAGGATGGCACCAGGGGAGGGGCAATTCCACCCGAGATAAGTTCTATGCTTTTTTTTTTTAATTTATAAAAAGGAAACATTGACAAAACCATTGAATAACAGGGGTACAACTCCACACAATTCCCACCACCAGAACCTATTTTGCCTAGTTGTTCTGCATCTAAATAACACATTGATTTCTGACACGTCCCTGTGAAAGCTTTCATCTTGTCCTGCTTTGAAATGAAAATGTAACCATGATGTGGCCATGTTAAAAATGCCATTTAAACCTGTGCTGTCTCTTTGTTCCGGGCAGAGAAACTTTCTGGAGAGATTTGGTTCTCCTGCCCACGAGTGTAATAAACTCCTCTCTTTTCAGCATAATTTCAGTTTAAGCTTTGTGTTTGGGCAAAATTTCTGCAACATTTCACAGCTGCTTCTAAGACTTGGAATTTACTTACTGGCATGAGAACCGACGTACCAGCCTGGCACATGCAGTGCTGACAGGTCCTGGGGCCTCATGTTCAGAGCCCAGAGCTCCAGCCAGGGCACCACCTCCTGGAGAGGCAGAAACAACTGACCCAGTAGCTGCAAAGCTGGCTCATGTCACACAGGGCAGAGGGTGGCTGATGTGGAACTGGTCTCCCCTTCTCCTTCCCATTTGGTCATTGCTGCTGGGGCTTCACTGCTCCAGGCTGACTTTGACACACACACACACACACACACACTGGGGCTTCACACACACACACACACACACACACACTCACACACACACTGGGGCTTCATACACACTCACACACACACACTCACACTGGGGCTTCACACACACACACACACACACACACACTGGGGCTTCACACACACACACACACACACACACACACACTCACACACTGGGGCTTCACACACACACACACACACACACACACACACTCACACACTGGGGCTTCACACACACACACACTCACACACTGGGGCTTCATACACACACACACACTCACACACACTGGGGCTTCATACACACTCACACACACACACTGGGGCTTCACACACACACACACACACACACACACACACACTCACTCACACACACTGGGGCTTCATACACACACACACACACACACTGGGGCTTCACTGCTCCAGGCTGAGTCCCTCTCCCTCTCCCTCTCTCTGTGACGTGACAGCAAAGCCCCCCAGAGCCTTCATGCTGCCAGCCGCTGTCTCTGTCCTGGGGTCCCAAGCCAGGATTGTGAGGGAGGCAAAGCAGACACCTTACCAAGCAAGCTGCTCTCTTTTCTTTTTTAAAAGGATTTGAGAGAGTGAGAGAGACCAGGCCAGTGGAAACCACCAGCTAGAAATACGCAAGCTAATAACCTGAGAATCATTTAAAGCTTTTCTCAAACCTACTGTAGGTGTTACTGATAGTTTGTGCTGTGTATCAAAGCATCCATTACATGGTAAGAACCATACACAATACAGACCTTTTGCAAGAACTTTTATTTTAAAACTATTATTTTAATGAAAAATAACTTTTATTGCCTCTCTTATTACAGAAGCAATATGCATTCCTCACACATCTCAGCATTTTATTTATCCAGGAGATAGGCTCCTCCACAGAAATGCATCTCTCCATTTATACTCAAAATGAGCGAGAAAACATTTAGACCCCCCTCCCCGCCCCCGCCTCAGCATGGTCCAGTCCCGAGGGAGGACGGCTGGTGTCCTTGAGTGACCTGCCTCAGGACCATGGGCTCCCTGAGCCCTCACCCAACCCAGATGACAGAGACCCCACAGTCTGACTAGAGACATGCAGACACTACCGTGGGACTGAAGCACCCTGATGGATGGAGCAATAAATAAGTGAGTGAGTGTGAGCCGCCCACCGCTCACAGGAGCAGGAAGCTACGTGCTGGGAGCCATCGCCACAGGCGCTTGACCATTTTTGTTTTGCCTGCGGCCACTAGACACACTGACCAGACCCTGGCGGTGAGTACCGAGCTGCCCGCAGCTCAGCCGCCTCAGGGTGGGCATCACCAGCCTGGGGAGGGCATCTGGCATTGTCCAGTGGCCACACCCCCTGGCCTGGCCAGTGGGCTTCTGTGGACGGCAAGGAAATGGAAACAGCTCATGTAAGACACAGCATGCTCAGGCGCCTACACCTCCCCTGGGAGCAGAGCTGGACATGCCCCTGGCCATGGCAGACCCAGCGCATGGTCCCCTGGGGCCTCTGAGCCAGGAGGCTGCAGCACTGAGGCCTGGAGCCCCCACCTGGCCCCCAGGTGAGGAGAGGTGAGCTAGGTCACCACATGCGCCAGAGTGCTACCACAGAGGCCTTCTCTGGCCTCATGGTAGGAGAGACACTGCTCACTGCTCCCTTCCTGCCCCTGGCACAGCCGGCAGGGTGTGATCCCTGCCAGCAGGAGGGGAGCAGAGTGCGCCCTGAGAGCTCAGAGGATGGACACTCCAAGAGCCCAGGACGAGCGCCCATGGGCAAGTCCTACACCAGGTCCTGCCCCCAAGGATCTGGAACAAGAAAAGTTTCTTCAAGCAAAGAGGTGACTGCCTGCCCTCCCATCACTGTGAGAGGGAAGCCAGAGGACTGTAGTCTCAGGGGATTCTGTCCCTTACTTCTGGCAGGAGGCTGTGGGGAGCCGCCCAGGGTCGGGGGCCCGTGGGGACCTCCTTGGGACGGTCTCGGGAGAGGCTAGCTTGGCCAAGGCCACACCCTGCAGAGACAGTGAAAGAACGGCTTTAAGTTGGTCATCATTTTGGGGGAAGGGTTTTTCAGATAAGTCAATGAGGCCACTAGGCCTGAAGGGTGGCAGTGACACTGTCCTAGGCCGCCTCTGATGGTCCCAATGTCTAGTTTCTGCTTGGCTGTCAGCCCTGCTGTCCTGCTTCTCAGTGACTCCCACATCAGGACCTCGGGCTGAAGAGTGCTGTCGTGGGGCGTCTCTGCATAGGCCACATGGTGTCCACCTAGGGAGAGGAAGAGGAGGGTCAGAGCAGGCCAGGGGACGCCTGGGGCCAACACACACAAGCCACATGGTGTCCAGCTAGGCAGAGGGAGGGTCAGAGCAGGCCAGGGGACACCTGGGGCCAACACACACAGGCCACATGGTGTCCAGCTAGGCAGAGGGAGGGTCAGGGCAGGCCAGGGGACGTACACACACACACACACACACACACACCTGGTGTGACTGCCTTGGGGAGCACACAGCTCTGGGAGGACCCTGGACAGGCCAGCTGTGCCCTGGCCGGGCATGGCTTCCTGATGCCAGCCCCTGCTGTGAGAAGAGGTGGGCACTGGGTGTGGGCGTGCTGGCTCTGGGCACCCGGTGACCTGGTACTGAGGGACTCACAGTCATGGTGACACCATCTGCACAGTCACCAAGCTCACACCTCCCCTTAGAATAGGACTGAGCACCATCAGCTAAGAAACTCTCCTGGTCACCTAGACTAGGGGTCTTGCTAGAGTGAAGGCTGGCCCAGCAGCCAGGGGGTGGCTGGGGGCTGAGCAGCGCCAGGCACCCTCCTCAGGGTGTCAGGGAAGCCTGCACTTGGCCTAGGTAAGGGAGGGGCACCTTCTAGACAGCTGGTTGGCATCTGTTTAAGAACAGGTAGATAGACAGACAGACAGAGACAGAAAGGCATAGAGGGAAAGTGGCAACAGCCTGGAAGCTCCCTTCAATGCAGTGAGGGCGGGGCTCGAACCTGGGAGGTGTGCACATGGCCAAGCAGCCTGTCCAGGGAGCCGTTGGTCACTTCACTAAGGCCCGTTGGACCTCGTTTACAAGAGGCTGAGTTCTCGGATGCTCCTGGGGCTCCTGGCAGTGCAGCCTAATGCAGCTTGGCTCTTGGAGACTTAAAGGTGAAGGACCAAGCTTTCTTGCCTCCCAGCACCTCCCCAAAGGGGGCAGGAGACTGTGGTGCCACCCAGGACCCCATGTTGACTGTCCAGGACTTTGGCTGGCTCCGGGCTCCATCAGCGTCGTGGTCATGCTCAGTGGGGTAGGGGTCTGAGTGGGGAGCGCCACCCATAACACAAAGCACCCAAAGCCACCCGGCAGGTTCAGGTAGGATTTTATTAGCTCAGTCTTCACACCAGCCCAGACACATCCCACACACACTGCGTATGTCACGGGGACCTGAGTCAGCCGCTGCCAGATGCCGTCCTTCTACTACAGGGTCGTGGCAGGAAGTCTGCGGGAGCCCTCCACGCAGCTGCCCAGCCCCTCCACGTGGCGTCTAGCACTTCCACCCAGCCAGAGGCGGGTCAGCAGGCCATTAGCACTTGCCTCTGGCAGCAAACCCACCACCATCCCACGGAGTCCCTGCTGTCACTGCAACGTAACTGAACCATGCATCCTGGGTGGCACCACAGCTCAGGGGGGCATGGGGTCCCTGCTCTGCTGCCCCGTGGCCTGAGCTCAGCTTTGTGTGTGTGTGTGGGGGGGTCTCTGCTCTGCTGCCCCGTGGCCTGAGCTCAGCTGTGTGTGTGTGTGGGGGGGTCTCTGCTCTGCTGCCCCGAGGCCTGAGCTCTGCTGTGTGTGTGTGGGGGGTCTCTGCTCTGCTGCCCCGGGGCCTGAGCTCAGCTGTGTGTGTGTGTGTGTGGGGGGGGGGTCTCTGCTCTGCTGCCCCGGGGCCTGAGCTCAGCTGTGGGGAGGGGTCTCTGCTCTGCTGCTCCGGGGCCTGAGCTCAGCTGTGGGGAGGGGTCTCTGCTCTGCTGCTCCGGGGCCTGAGCTCAGCTGTGGGGAGGGGTCTCTGCTCTGCTGCTCCGGGGCCTGAGCTCAGCTGTGGGGAGGGGTCTCTGCTCTGCTGCCCCGGGGCCTGAGCTCAGCTGTGGGGAGGGGTCTCTGCTCTGCTGCTCCGGGGCCTGAGCTCAGCTGTGGGGAGGGGTCTCTGCTCTGCTGCCCCGGGGCCTGAGCTCAGCTGTGGGAGGGTCTCTGCTCTGCTGCCCCGGGGCCTGAGCTCCGCTGTGGGAGGGTCTCTGCTCTGCTGCCCTGGGGCCTGAGCTCAGCTGTGGGAGGGTCTCTGCTCTGCTGCCCTGGGGCCTGAGCTCAGCTGTGGGGAGGGTCTCTGCTCTGCTGCCCTGGGGCCTGAGCTCAGCTGTGGGAGGGTCTCTGCTCTGCTGCCCTGGGGCCTGAGCTCAGCTGTGGGGAGGGTCTCTGCTCTGCTGCCCTGGGGCCTGAGCTCCGCTGTGGGAGGGTCTCTGCTCTGCTGCCCTGGGGCCTGAGCTCAGCTGTGGGGAGGGTCTCTGCTCTGCTGCCCCGGGGCCTGAGCTCAGCTGTGGGGAGGGTCTCTGCTCTGCTGCCCCGGGGCCTGAGCTCAGCTGTGGGAGGGTCTCTGCTCTGCTGCCCCGGGGCCTGAGCTCCGCTGTGGGAGGGTCTCTGCTCTGCTGCCCTGGGGCCTGAGCTCAGCTGTGGGGAGGGTCTCTGCTCTGCTGCCCCGGGGCCTGAGCTCAGCTGTGGGGAGGGTCTCTGCTCTGCTGCCCCGGGGCCTGAGCTCAGCTGTGGGAGGGTCTCTGCTCTGCTGCCCTGGGGCCTGAGCTCAGCTGTGGGGAGGGGTCTCTGCTCTGCTGCCCCGGGGCCTGAGCTCAGCTGTGGGGAGGGGTCTCTGCTCTGCTGCTCCGGGGCCTGAGCTCAGCTGTGGGAGGGTCTCTGCTCTGCTGCCCCGGGGCCTGAGCTCCGCTGTGGGAGGGTCTCTGCTCTGCTGCCCTGGGGCCTGAGCTCAGCTGTGGGGAGGGTCTCTGCTCTGCTGCCCCGGGGCCTGAGCTCAGCTGTGGGGAGGGGTCTCTGCTCTGCTGCCCCGGGGCCTGAGCTCCGCTGTGGGAGGGTCTCTGCTCTGCTGCCCTGGGGCCTGAGCTCAGCTGTGGGGAGGGGTCTCTGCTCTGCTGCCCCGGGGCCTGAGCTCAGCTGTGGGAGGGTCTCTGCTCTGCTGCCCTGGGGCCTGAGCTCAGCTGTGGGAGGGTCTCTGCTCTGCTGCCCTGGGGCCTGAGCTCAGCTGTGGGAGGGTCTCTGCTCTGCTGCCCTGGGGCCTGAGCTCAGCTGTGGGAGGGTCTCTGCTCTGCTGCCCCGGGGCCTGAGCTCAGCTGTGGGAGGGTCTCTGCTCTGCTGCCCCGGGGCCTGAGCTCAGCTGTGGGAGGGTCTCTGCTCTGCTGCCCCGGGGCCTGAGCTCAGCTGTGGGAGGGTCTCTGCTCTGCTGCCCTGGGGCCTGAGCTCAGCTGTGGGAGGGTCTCTGCTCTGCATGCTTGCCAACCCCAGCACTGGGGGAGCTTCAGCGCCATGGTGACATTCCTTCCTACCTTCCCGCCCTCTGTCTGGAAAACTTGGCCCAGAGGGGTTAAGCCACAGTGAGGAAAGAAGTTACAAAGAGCTTGCAAGCAAGCCTGGAGAGACAGCATGGTGGTTCTACAAAAGTCCCTGCCTGAGGCTCTGAGGTTGCAGGTTCAATCCCCAGTGCCACCATCAGCCAGAACTCAGCAGTGAGTGCTCTGGTCTTTCTCTGTACCTTTCTTTCTGGCTCCTACTTTTTCATTTAAATATTTTAAAACAAAGAGACCACTCACCAGCAAATGAGACGTCAACACACTGAGAAGGGAAAGGCTGGTCCCAGGCCCCGGGAGCCCTGCCACCACCCCCCACGGCCAGTCTCTAAATGCAGTGTCCCTGCACTCCAACTGGACTGGGGACAGCCGGATGCACAGCAGACTAACAACAGGACATGCGCAGTGGACACCCCATCCCCCAGTGGACACCCCATTCCCCAGTGGACGCTCCATTCCCCAGTGGACACCCCATTCCCCAGTGGAGGCTGGGGCAGAAGTGCTCCCGACAGAGCGGCCATTCACGTTTTAATAAAGGGCAAAAATGACAGCCAGAAACAGTGGGTTCATTGTGTAGGCACCGAGCCCCAGCGACAACACAGGTGGCAATAAAAACAAGAGGGGCGGTGGTGGCACACCTGCTTGAGCACACACATTAGTGTACATGGACCCAGGTTCAAGCCCCTGGTCCCCGCCTGCAGAAGGGGAGCTTCATGGACGCTGAAGCCCTGCTGTAAGGGCCTCTCCCTCTCAATTTCTCTCCACGTCTTTGAAATTACATATGTGAATTATATATGGCTACAGACATATACATGAAAACAACACAGCACAGAGAGCCTGCTGGGGCTGGTACTAGAAGACGAGGCTGAGGGAGTGTCGGAGTGTCCCAGGCACCCGGCGGCAAGCTGTATCCCGAGCTGAGGCTACTGACCCCATGCAGGGGACACACCCGTCACTATCTACAGACCAGCACCTGCTGCTGCCCTAACAGAAGCTGCTCATTAAAAACCAGCGTGCAACAGTTCCCTCAGGATTCCTGGTTCCTTCTGCTCTTGGAGACAGGCTGAGTCGTCCCAAGCAGGAAGCAGGCAGCCACCCAGGCCCAAGGGAGGGGGTCCTCCAGCTTGTCAGGCATCACAGGGGGCAGCAGACAGGCCCTCAGGGAAAACGCTTAAGACACAAGTCAGCACGCATAACAGAGATCCCCAGCAGACACATCCTCTCGGACACGACCCACTGTTCCTGGCGCCCCCGAGCACAAAGAGCCACGCGCAGACTCAGAGCTCCTGCTCCCAGAGACACGCAGGCGGGCTTATCTCCACACGACAGATACTAGTTGACGGTGCCAGTGCCTCGAAGAGGAAACAGCCAGAATCTTGAAACAGGCAAGCGCACACATGAGCTACAAATACCGTGCATCCCTTACTCTAGCTCCAGACAAGAAAACACACAGTGGTGGCAGGTAGGCCTGAGCACAGGGCATGTTTCCAAGAGATACCCTATTTCTGAATGACAAAGCAACTTCTGGCCAAAACCAAACCAAAGGCAATTCCGAGAGTCGGTGAGAGCTCAGTGCCACCCTGAGGGGTAGGAGGAGGACCAGCGGTCCTCTACAGTCATCACTGGATTCTTCTCAGCTTTGAACACACTAGAACAGAGCGTCTCTCTC
This sequence comes from Erinaceus europaeus, assembly GCF_950295315.1. Classification (NCBI taxonomy): domain Eukaryota; kingdom Metazoa; phylum Chordata; class Mammalia; order Eulipotyphla; family Erinaceidae; genus Erinaceus; species Erinaceus europaeus. The sequence continues at coordinate 210,784 of NC_080180.1, read as the reverse complement.
GTGTCTCCGCTTTCTACCAGGTGTTTAAAACACTGTTCACCTTTGTTTCTAGATGTACTTATTTACCTAGAGCTCTGTTCAGTTACGGCTAGTGGTGGTGCAGAGCCTCGGGCTTGAAAGTCTTTGCAAACCGTTGTGCTGTCTCCCCGGCCCTGCACCAATAAACTGAATGCTGCAGCCCCACTAGCTCTTTGCTGGTAACAGCTCAGGAAACGGGCTCCCGAGCTGGCCCCCGGGGCCCAGGTGGCAGAGAGAGGGCTCCATGCTTGGCGAGGTGCGGGCCACCTGGGGCCACACGGAGGAAGAGCAGCAGCAGGGAAGAACAAGCAAGCAGCCTGAGCTCGGCGGCATGTGACCCCAGGACTGCCCTGAACACTGGCAGAGGGACACGCTGGTAAGGGAATTCCCCTAGCTCTGTCCAATCAGAAAAACTGCTACTTGTGAAAGACGATTCGCCCACAGGAGAGGACATGTTGGGAGCTACTGGGAAGTGCCGCCCAGCTTTATAGAGAGAGCTTCTCTGCCTGTGCCTGGAGCAGCGCCAGCGCCAGCTCGTGGGTCTTGTCCAGGTGGTGAGGGTGGCAGAGGGGCTGTCTACTGCTCTCCTCACCCTCGCCCCTGCGTCCTGATGGGAACAGACACCCTGACACTTCCACACATGCCGGCCAACGTCTCTGCCTGCAGCAATGGACGTTCTGGAGAGGACGGACACAGATGGGCAAGCAGGCTCCCGGGCAGGGCCTCAGGAAGCCCAGTCTGCCTTCCACACACACAGGACAGCCATGCAGCACGGCGACACTGGGGATGGGGAAAACTCAGGGTGGGGAAGGATGGGGGCAGGTGGTGGGCCACACAGAGATGGGACAGTGGGTGGACGTGACCCCTATCAGATCGGGACTGAGTTCAGGGCCAGGACAGACCAGAGGCGGAGTGGGAGCACGCAACCCATAAGCCACCCTCTGGCCACCCACGGCCCCAGGCTCGGCCCAGGAGGTGGACAAGCAGCGGGGAGACCGGGCTGGGGACACGAGGTCATGCCACCGGAATGCTGACTCGGGTCTTCGGCCTGTCGGCCCCGTCCTGCGCGTCCAGGGCTTGGAGAGGGCTGAGGGGCTCGAGGGGCCGGCTGCCAACACTGTAATTTCGTGGACGCCTTATCGTATCCGAGCTGGACAGAGGCGTAAAGCTGTTCCGTCTCATCCTTACAGGGGGTTGGCTCTTGGGGAGGCTGTTCTGATTGGAAACGGAGGGACACCACACACATGAAAGCCAAGCCAGAGCCCGTTCGTCCAGGTCACACAAAGCCTGCGTCCACCGCCACCTTGCCAGCCCCTCCTGTGCATGGCCGCGCCAAGGGGCTACCCGGCGGCCCTGTGTAGTCAGCGCCACGGGGGTGCCCCAACAGCTGCTGCAGATCAGGTTCGCACACCGGGGGGAGCCCTGCACTGGCCTGGAACTCGGCCCCTGGCCCTGCTGTCCGAGGAGCCTCCCAGGAGGCACCGTGAGAACCCAGCTGCCCACCCCCAGAAACGGGTGTCCCCGGAGCCCAGCCCGAGGCTGAGATGCATGACGGGTGCCTCCAGCATCTCCTCCATTTGGAAGTAAGAGGATGCGGGGCCCTGGACCCCCGCTCCTGATGGCCGGGGTCCCAACGGTCAAGGGGCTGCCTGCAGGAAACACTTACGGGTGGCCGGTCTCTGTGTGTGTCCACAGCCTCCACGTTGAGGCTGACGGTCTCCATCTTGCACCCTGAGGAAGCAGGAAGAGAAGCACTTCAGCCGAGGGCTCCGAGCAGCAGCCCTCCACTCCCGAGACTGCGTACCCCAAGTACACCCAGCCCCCACCAGGAGGCTGTGCAGGGCTGAGGGAGCCCAGAGGACAGAAAGCCAGCTGGTGTCTTCTTACCATAGGCCACAGGAGTCAGCCTGAAGACGGTGTGCAGGGGGCAGCGCAGGTAAGGGAGCTCGTCTGGAAGCAGAAGGCGTGAGGGGCCTCAGCGGGGGCCAGGCACTGGGAGCCCCGCTGTGCTGCACGGAGCGTGCTCAGTCAGTGGATGCCCTCTGCCCTCCGCCCTGTGAGACCCCCTCCAGAGAAGTCTCCGGTCAGCTGCCGGTGAACTGAGCAAGACGAGAGCCGTTTGGGAAGCTTCCGTGCAAATAAGCAGTACCCACGGAGGGGAGATTCTCCTGGGCCCACGGCAGTTCTGGATTCTCAGAGACCCGGGTGGGTGGGCGGCCAGACACAGAAGGGGCCCAGAGGAGGCTCCCAGACTTGTTCTGCCCATGGCCAAGCAGCAGGCGGAGCGCTCAGCCCCTTCCTGAGCCCCCATGGCAGTGTGGCAGCAGACAGGCCCAGGCGCTGCAGGGTAGCTGCTGGGAGCCCCGCTGTGCCGCCCACGGAGCGCTCAGTCAGTGATGGCCAGGACCGGGCTGCCTGGGACACTTGCCTTAGCCCCCCACCCCACCCCGGTGGCTCTTTCCCCCAAGAGTTGTCCCCAGTGCTTATGAGGACCCCACCCCGCAAGCACTGCCCGCACCTGCGCCCTTGTCCAGGAAGTAGGCCAGTAGGCAGCGCATGACAGCCTGGTGGCAGATAACCAGCACGTTGCCCTGCCTCTCCAGCTCCATGATGACCGGCTCCAGCCGCTGCACCAGGTCCTGGTAGGACTGGGGGAGAGACGGCAGGCTGAGGCCACGCTGGGTGGTACTGAGGGCCACTGCACCTCCTGCCCGCAGCCCCCTGAAGTGCTGCCTGCTGTCTCCCCATCACTTGAAGCGGAAGAGCCCAGACAAGAGAGGAAGCGGGGTCAGCACACAGGGCCTGGTCCCTGCAGCATCCCCCCACAGCCCCATGTTTACCTGTGGCTTCCGCAGAGGGTGGGGGTCACTTGCAGGAACATTTGGCAGAGAAGAAAGCTCTCACGCAGGATGGACAGAGGGACGCCCCACCACCCTCCCTGGTGTCCCAGTCGGGCGCCCTCTTCCAGCCAAGCGTCCGGCACAGGCTGGGCCGCCAGAGCTCACCTCCCCGCCCGGGTAGCGGTACAGGAACTTCTCCTGGTCCCGCAGGGCAAACTCCTCTGGGTACTGCTCCTTGATCTCCGCGTAGGTCATCTCCTCACACATGCCCTGCGAGGCAGGCAGAGGGGCTGGGCTGGCCCACCGGGGAGGCGGCGGCTGGTGGGAGCTGGGCCACAGCTGAGGGTGCCACGGCTGCCCACCCGAGGAGCTGAGGTCAGAGGCCAGTAGGGGGAGGGGCGGGAAGCGTGCGGGAGGTGCTGGGGGGGCAGACTGCCTGGCAGCACAGGGCAGCCGCGGAAGGATGGGAAATGAATGCCCGAGTCTGTGCTGAAGGACAGGAGGCTGCCAAGGAGCCCTCTGGGAAGGCTCTCCCAGAACCGCGTGGTGTGGGAGGTGTGGAGGGGCCGGTGACCAGCTCCTCCTGCCACGTGGAAAGCCCACAGAGAGGTGCGGAGCCTCCTGAGGGGAGCGGCCGGTGGGCATCACGGTGGTGGGCGCTGGCCCCGGATCTCTGGGCTCCCACACCGATGTCCGCCCCCAGGAGCTCCCCACTCACGGCATCGATCTCGTTGAGAATCTTCCACTGCTCGTACGTCACCCCCAGGCACTCGGCCGTCTGGATGGTCTGCTTCAGCTGGCTGGTCCACACCTTCAGGTCCACGATCTTCTGCTCCTCCAGGAAGCTCCTCAGGGCCTGTGCAAACTGGGGCGGGAAGCGCAATTCTCAGTGTTTCACTTTATTCTAGTGACACGAAGAGAAGGAGACAGAGCATCACCCCCTGGCTGAGGGTGCGGAGGACTGGACTTGGGACCTCAAAGCCTCAGGCAAGAGACGCAACTGCAGGGCCACCACGTTGCTCCCCAAACCAGAAACGAAGGTCTGTGAGGGAACGAGATGCCGAGCTGACCTGTAAAGGCAGCGTGGCAGACGCAGTCAGCACCATGTGGTCACACCACATCAGCCTTACCAACCCGGGAGGAGGCGTGCCTGCAGGAGTCACGCCAACACGCAGCGGGGGCTGCTCTGAGGGAACCAGTCCTGCACACGTTCTCCTCACCCAGGCCCTTGCTGAGAGGCCCGCTGCCTGTCCCCTGCAAGCATCCACCTGCCGAGTGCCCACCTGCTGGCCTCTCATCCCTACCTGTCCTGTATCAGGTGCCCACTTGCCTGCCTCCCTGCACACCCCTGCCTGCCTCCCTGAACGCCCCTGCCTGCCTCCCTGCACACCCCCTGCCTGCCTCCCTGCACGCCCACCTGCCTGCTTCCCTGCACACCCCTGCCTGCCTCCCTGCACACCCCCTGCCTGCCTCCCTGCACACCCCCTGCCTGCCTCCCTGCACGCCCACCTGCCTGCTTCCCTGCACGCCCACCTGCCTCCCTGCACACCCCCTGCCTGCCTCCCTGCACACCCGCCTGCCTCCCTGCACGCCCACCTGCCTGCCCCGTGTGGAGAGGCTGGACTCTCCGCCGATCTTCCCCAGCAGGTTGAACTCGCTCTCGCCGTGCCGGCAGAGGTAGATGGTGCGGGGCTGCACGTGGATGTTCATGAGGTAGTACACGATCTTGCTCTGGATGTAGTCCTGCACGTGGTTCACCAGGAACCGCTGGCCCACGTTCATCACCTTGATGAAAGACAGGTCCCTGGGACAGAGCGGAGATGTTCCTGGGTGGGACCTGGGGGTGTGGCGGGGCGCACGCCTCCCACTCCGCAGGGGCCGGGTGGGTAAGATGCACGAGTGCTCACCGGTCAGCGCCTTTCCCTGGGCACGGCACGTGCAGAGAGACGGCCGGGCCCAGGGACCCGCAGACAGAGTCCTTCACGCACCAGCCACACAGGCGTCACCCGTGTGCATGCGTGACTGTGTGCAGCATGGCACCTTCGTGTTTGTGGACAGATGTTCGTGTGAGCGTGACCTGTGCTCTGACACATTCACTACTGGTCCACACACACAACTGACTTCACAGACTGTCAATCAGGCACCAAGTCGAGCTCCCAGCGGGTCTGGACTGGCGGCCGAGCTCCTGGCAGCTCCAGACCAGTGGTCAAGCTCTGGCAGCCACAGACCCACGACTCAGCTCCCAGCCGGTCTGAGCAGCCACTCTCAGCTGGGCTGACCACTGTCAAGAGCACGTCCAACCACAGGCCGCCACCTGGTGAGTGTGCCTGGCAGGCCTGGGTGCTGGGGGAGCCCGGTCACAGGCCCTCAGGCCAGGCCTGGCCCTTACTTGTCATAGTTGTCCGGGTCTAGGGGTTGATAGGTGACCTTGTAGCACTCTATTCTCTTTAGGAAGTCCTCCATCGCGTTCTCCTGGTCCCTCTCGAGATAGTCTGGGCTGGACACCTTCACCTCCTGCAGCCACGGAGAGGGGTCTGCTCAGAGGCTGGACATGGAGAGGGTTTCACGTAGGTGCCAGTCGTGCCAGCCACAGGAGGGGTAGGAGGCATCAGTGTCTCGCTTGGTGGAGAGACCGGGACAGTCACGGGGCCAAGAGGGTCCCAGCCTCAAGCTCTCTGCTTCCTGGGGACAGAATGCCGCCCGCCCCCCACGGCAGGTACAGCTGTGTGAGCACTCAGACCTGCTCTTGATGAGGCCTGGGACAGCCTGTGGGACTCCCTGCATAAGGAAGCCCAGGTGGGCCCTGTCAGTGGGAAGGAGCTCCCTAACAGCCAGGACCAGGCAGCGGCCAACAGACCAGCCCACCTGCTGAGTGCCCCCCTGAGCTGGGGGGGTGCGGGAGGGGAGACCCACCAGGATGTTGGCCGCAATGACTTCAGGGTCATCACAGACGGACTCCACGAAGAACACCTGACAGGATGGGAGACAGACGGACCCAGAGGATGACCCCAAAACACCCAGACCCCGCCCCATGCACACCCCCAGCCCATCACTGGGTTTCTCGGTCCCCCATTTACAAACCAGGGCCGGGCAGTGGTGCACCTGGTTGAGCGCACATGTTACCATGTACAAGGACCAGGGTTCAAGCCCTCGGTTCCCACCTGCAGGGGGAGAGCTTCACAAGTGGTGAAGCAGAACTGCAGGTGTCTCTCTGTCTCTCCCCTGTCCATCTCCCCTTCCTCTCAGTTTCTGGCTATCTCTGTCCAATAAATAAATAAATAAATAAATAAATAATAAAAGATCGGGGGTGGGGGTGGCACACCTAGCTGAATGCTTGTTACCATACACAAGGACCCAGGTTCAAACCCCCGGTCCCTGCCTGCAGGGGGAAAGCAGGTGTCTCTCTGTCTCCCTCTCTATCTCTCCCTTCCCCTTGATTTCTGGCTGTCTTTATCAAATAAATAAAGATAACCTAAAAAATCTAAACAAACAAAAAAACAGTTCTACCTCCATCCCCAGGGCTTTGACCACACAGACCCAGGGTCTAAGAGCCTGGAGAGAGACTGCTAAGTCGGGCGCAGGGCTGGGGGCAGCAGCCCCGGAGAAGACACAGCGACCTGGAGGGCACTGCAGCTCTTGGAGGGGAGATAGTAACCCTGGGTGTGGGGGGCACTGCAGCCTGGGGGGGACACACAGCAAGCCTGGAGGGATGGCCACAGCCGCCCTGTTCTCACCCCCAGCGTGCAGGCCCTGGCCCTCCCTGCGTGGAGTCAGCCAACCTTGAAGGAATTCTCCTTGGCGAAGTTGAGGATCATGTCCCTCCTCTCTCGGGTGGTGTTGGTGGCATCAAACACCTGGGAAGGGTGGTGAGCTGTGAGCAGAGGGTGGATTGGAAGCAAGGGAGGGGGGAGTGCTGGGGGAGGCCAGGAGGTGGGCAGGGAGGCAGGGTGGGGGGGCAGGAGGTGGAGAGTGAGGCAGGGTGGGGGAGCAGGAGGTGGGGGGGCAGGAGGTGGGCAGGGAGGCAGGGTGGGGGAGCAGGAGGTGGGCAGGGAGGCAGGGTGGGGGGCAGGAGGTGGGCAGGGCAGGTGGTGGACAGGGGTCAGGGTGGGGGAACAGGAAGTGAACAGGGGCAGGGCTGGGGCAGGAGGTAGCCGGGAAGTGGGTGGTGTGTGGCCGCGCTCACCGCGATCTGCCCGCTGTCCTCCGTGAGATAGGCCTTCACGTCTTCCAGCGCCACCAGAGCACATTGCCTGTCACACGCGGCAGACGGTCAGCCAGAGGCAGCACTACAGGAGGCCCACACCCCTGGCCCCAAAGGACCGCCCGTCACACTGGCCACTCAGCTCAGGGCACACCAGCCCCGGGCCAGGCCTGGCAGACTCACCTGCGGATCTTCATGGCCTCCTCGTTGTCGTGTCGGAAGAAGTCATAGGACTGATAGGACTTGACTGCTTGCCGCCGATACACACCAAGATTAAACACTGCAGGGATAGCCCACCCTTCAGTGAAAGCCGCATGGCCCCCAGGGATGCTGGTGCTGAGGGCTGTGGCACTGGGTGTAGGGTCACTGTGGGAGCCAGCCCCACTCCCCAGAGGGCACAGGGGCTGGGGGCAGCGATGGGGGACCAAGGGCCAGTGAGGGAGGGGGCTGGGGGCAGCAATGGGGGACCAAGGGCCAGTGAGGGAGGCCGGGGCCACAGCTCCGGAGCTGGGGAGGCTCACGCTGTTTGTGCTCAGCTCTAGGAAAGGCTCCCCCCATCCAAGGCGCCTGGGTGAGGCTGTGTGGTGGGGGACCTTCCTGTGGCTTCAGATGGGAGCCCCACACACCCCCTCCCCAACAGGCCCCACCTTTGGTGGGCACCCCAATCCAGTTTAGGTAGCGGGTGAGCTTCTTGGACATGTAGGTTTTGCCGCGGGCAGGCAGACCGATCATCACGATGAGAGTCGGGGAGTTGGTCATGTAGGAGGCCCAGGCTGTGGGGGCACAGGAGAGCTAAGTGGCGCGGGGGGTGTCTGTCTGTCCTGCGGGACGTCTGGAGGGTCCTTGGTCCTTGAGAGCCCACATGGCCAAAGACGCAGGAGGCAGAACCCCTCAGAGCGAAAGAGTCACGGAACCCGGGCCATCAACTATGCCTGCAGAGAGGCATCAGGCTCAGGAGAAGACTGTGCCAGAGGTTGTGCCGGGGGGGCTGTGCCGGGGGGGTGTGCCAGGGGGGCTGTGCTGGGGGGCTGTGCCGGGGGGGTGTGCCAGGGGGGCTGTGCCAGGGGGCTGTGCCGGGGGAGATGTGCCAGGGGGGCTGTGCTGGGGGGGGTGTTCTGGGGGGGGCTGTTCTGGGGGTTGTGCCAGAGGGGCTGTGCCAGGGGGGCTGTGCCAGGGGGCTGTGCCAGGGGGGCTGTGCCAGGGGGCTGTGCCGGGGGGCTGTGCCGGGGAGATGTGCCAGGGGGCTGTGCTGGGGAGGGTGTTCTGGGGGGCCTGTGCTGGGGGTTGTGCCAGAGGGGCTGTGCCAGGGGGCTGTGCTGGGGGGGCTGTGCCAGGGGAGCTGTGCCGGGGGGCTGTGCCAGGGGGCTGTGTTGGGGGGTGTGCCAGGGGGCTGTGCCGGGGGGCTGTGCCTAGGGGGCTAAGCTGGGGGGGATGGCCCAGGAGCTGTGCCAGGGGGGCTATGCTGGGGGGCTGGCCCAGGGGCTGGTCAGAGGGGCTGACTGGGGGGGTGGGGAGGTGAGAGGCTCTGCTGGGGGGCTGAACTTGGGGGGATGTGGGGGGCTGTGCTAGGGGGCTGCTCTGAGGAGGCAGAAACCATAAGCACAGGGCCACCCTCCCCCATGTGAACCCCATCCAGAGGACACCCACAGGGTGGCACAGGGACCACATGTGAGCCTTCCAGCACAGCAGTACTGGTCCTGCAAGCCTTGGTCACGAGCCGCACTCCTGACCTGGAGCCACGTGAACTTAGGACATGCTCTACGGGGAGGTCATGGCAGGGCTGGACTCCAGCCGCCACACGGAAGAGCAGGCAGTGTGGGCGCCAGGACATGACAGGCCTGCCGTCCTGAGCAAGTGACAGGGGATACTCTGGGACGCAGGGTGAAGCAGAGGCTGAGAGGACATGTGACTGGCCTTAGGCAGGCAGAGAATCTCAGAGGAGCTGCCGCCTCATGTTCCAGACTGTGTGCTTCCTTCCAGCTAATCACCAAATCTGTCCCCCCCCCCCCCGCCCCCGAGTGACTCCTGGGTCCATGGCGCCCCAGGAGCAGAGGGAGGGCCGTGCACTGAGGGTCAAGACTCTGGAAGGTCTGGAGACATCTGGTCCCCCGGGTCCCCAGGGCAGGCCTCACAGGCTGTCCCTCTGAGGGTGCACTCTGTCCTGAGACAGGGTGACCTGACAGGCTAAGGCACATTCGGTAGGAGGGATCCCAGGTATGAATGGTGTCTTTACACTGAGAAAGGGATGGAGCAAAGCCCGAGAAATGTGGACAGGAGGGCCAGGCTAAGGAACAGAAGGAAGGGGAACTACTGGAGGCCCCAAGGTGCTGGGGAGGGGGCTGCTAGGCCGGGAGGACATGTGCCTTTGCCTCTGCCCACCATGTGCTCGAGATGCCCCAGCCCAGAGCCCCAGCTGGAGCAGCCCGTGACTGCCAGCTGCCCCGTCGGGAGCACCAAGCCCCCAGCAGCAGATGTCCTTTCAACCCACCTCGACTCTCCTCGCTGCCAGCACCTCCACGCCTACGCTGCCTACACTCTGTAGACCGTGAGCTCAAAACGGACTGGTACTGGGAGCTGCACACCGGAGAATCGCCTGCTTGTGTTTGTCAAAGCGGGTGGACAGTGCTGAGCAAAGGAAACAGCAACGTCCAGCCCCGGGAGCCTTCAACACACCTCCCAAGCCCCACTCTCAACCACGTCTCCCGCTGTCACCGGTCCTGCCTGCTTAAAAACAGAGCCGCCACCTTCACCCTTTCTGTGCTCACGACTGAGGACGATGTAAAGCACCGTTCCAGTGACGGGAGGTTCCCCTGCCTTCGCCGAACGGGGCTAACTCACTCTCACTGTGACCTCATGAACACACCAGGAAGAAGCGAGAGCTCGGCCGTGTGCCTCCTCCTACAGACAGGAAACCCCAAGCCGGAGACAGGATGAGCTTTGTCTGCACCCCTGCAGCCCAAGTCAAGGTCAGGGCTCTGCCCAGACTCCTAGCTGCCTGCTGGGTCCCAGTCAGCAGCTTCCTAAGGCAGGGGCCATGTGGTGATCACCTCCACGCTCCCTACTCCGAGCCTGACCGGCCGAGGACAGTAGCTCCTGGTCTTCCGTGATCACTGCTCTCATCGATCGAATAGGCCCAGTATTTTGGCGTGGGTGCTGCCTACTGCAGCCTGTTTCTGAATGAACTCTTTCTTTTGTCATGGAACCTGTTGACTGCTAGGAATGAAGCTGTCTGCTCACTGCAGCAGCCAGAAAAAAACAAAGTCCGTGTTTCTGTGTGCCAGAAGCTCCTGCTCACAGTGCCACCGTCACCAGCACTTTGAGAGGCCAGCAAGAGCTTAGGCGGGAGAGCTCGAAGACCGCCAGTGTCGCCACGTGTGCCACCTCGCCCGCTCGCTGCCACACGGGCGGGAGCGTGTCAAGGACGCGACCAGATGCCTGCGGGGGAAGCTGCACAGCCACACACCACACGCCACACTGTACGGAGGGGCAGTCGAGACGGTGGGCACGAGCAAAGGGCCACGGGACAGAACGGAGCGAACCCAAGGCCCTGAGTGTGCACAGCACAGCAAGAAAGCACCTGGTAAGCGGGTGGGAAGTCACCGGACTGTTCTGTGTCTTGCTCTCCTGGCTGCTGACTTTTCGTGAGCATGAACTGCTTTTGTATGAGCCCGTCCAGACATACCCAACATATTCACAAATGGAAAAACAGAGGGGCCTGGTGGTGGCACGCTCGAGACACGTTGAGTGTACACGTCACCACGTGCAAGGACCCAGGTTCGAGCCCCCGCGTGCAGAGCTGCAGGTGTCTCTTTCTCCCTATCGTCCCTTCCCCTCTCAATTTCTCTCTGTCCTATCAAAACAAAAAACAAAACCCAGCACTGCAGGCGTTTTGACAGAGCCTGAGTAGTGCCCGGAAGATGCCTTCTCAGCACCTACGCCACTCTTCCCAGCCACTGCCAGGAAGGCTCTCTCGCAGGTTTCACTCCTCAGAGCCCCACCACAGGCGTGATTAGCAGCAAGGGGACAGGGCTCTGCTGTTAATACAGCCACAGCCTGATGGCCAGGAGCCTGCTCCAAGACACAGGAAAATGAGAGGGAGAGAAGAGAACTACCTCTGACTAGGACACCCGTGGCCCCCAGCTCATCTGTGAGGAGACAGCAGAGTAAGTGCAGGCTGGGGCTTCAGGACGCCCCAAGGCTTCCGGGGGCGGGGGGTGGGGAACGGGAAGGAGAACTCCGAGAATAAGAGGGTGGGAGAAGCTCAGGGAGTGAGGCTTCCTCACTAGTTAGAGTCCTCAAGGCAGACAGCGCAGGAGAGCTGAGACGGCGGAGAGCTGATTCCTGTGGAGGCCAAAGCAGAGCCTGGATGACTCCGGGCTTGGGCAGAGCCAGATTCCACCACTGCCGACCCCACCCCAGCTGTTCCCTCACCTCTCTTCACAGTGTGCACCACAGGTCCTCAGAATCTAGGCTACGCCACTACAAACCAGAGGAGGAGAGCCTTCACTGAAGACGGAACTCTTCACAGAGCTCTTTGAATAGAGGGCTCCTAGCACAAGGCTCAGAATCATCCACCTCACCTCCCGGCAGGGTCACGGTGACAGGTGTCACACCCCACGCGTCTAGTACTTTTCTGAGCATTTACTCCCGTGATTCTCACATCCCTCTCAAGCAGGCACCCTAGCGTCCCACCTAGCAAAGAGGAAACTGAGGTTTGAGGAGGTTTGAGGGGCCTGAGCAAGCAGCTCGTCAGTGCACATCCGTCCCGGCAGCAACCCCAAGATTCAAAGGCAGGTAGATCCCAGAAACTGCACCAAACACCACACCGACACAGCTGTCTCCCGGGAGGGACGGAGCAGCTTGTGGGGTATCCAGTTACTCTGCCCAGTTTGTCCTCAGTACCCGGTGTCCTAGTCACAGAGCTGTGCCAACCCCAGGGCCACACCTGGCAGCCTGTGCTGCAGACCAAACAGCAGGCCCGAGGGTGCTAAGTGAAGCAGAGATGGCGCGGGAGGAAGGCCGCGGTCAAGGTGCCGGAGACAGCTCTGGCCAGGAGACATTTCCTTATCTGGTGCCAGCAGCTAACTCCACCTGCAGGTGGACATAACCGGCGAGTGAGGAGGCCCGACGACAGTGTTCCAGAGGAGAGCAGCAGCCCACAAGCAGCGGAGCAGCCTGCAGTGCTGAGAGCGGCCTACGTGTCTGGGCGCCCGCTGCCCTGGACCCTCTGGCCTGAGCTAGTCGTGCAGCCTGTGATAATACTCTGGAAGTGCCCAAGGGGGTGGAGGATGATGCCTCCTTCCTCTCTGCAAACCACCTGCTGTCTCTTCCAGGGAGACTCCAGAGTGGTTGGTTCTGCAGAAGTCTCTCATGCCTGATGCTCAGAGGCCCCAGTTTCCATCCCTGGCACCGCCGTGAGACAGAGCTGAGTGGTGCTCTGGTAGTGAAAAAGTAAATAGTAAAAGACTGGGTGGAGAAACTCCAGAACGAGCCCGCAGGTAAAGTCAGTCTGCAGATGACAAAGCCTGCACTGGGCCGGGTCAGGGGCCTCCCTGGATGAGAAGCCCGATGTCGGGGTCCGCTAGAACGAGCCACAGCCTCCGACCTTCGATTCCCAGTGTGCGACAGCCTCACAAAACTTAGCGCAAATGACGGGAGCGTGTGCCTCGGGCATTCCTGCACAGCTGGCCTGCCTCTCGCAGCGCCCCAGCGGCAGAGCGCCCTGAGAGACACAGATAGCTGAGGACGAGGCGGCTGGCCACACCAGCGTCCATCCAGCCCTGGCGAGAGACGCCGCGTTGAGCCTACTTGCAGGAAATGCTCCCCGCAGACTGTTTTTACGTTCTCCCGGCAAGGCATGGGTTCCCACTTCCACCCAGCAGCAAAATCTAGAACTACAACCGTCTCTCCCAGACGAAATCCCGGGAGACAGCCACCCATCGTTTCCAGAACTCACTACATTTCTTGTCTGTGGTTCGAAGACTTGAGATTTTGAGTTCATTGCTGCCGTCGTTCTGTGGGGAAGGTGCGGGATTCGCAGACATGGCAGCTCTTCAGGTGTCTGGAAGGTGTGAACTGGGTGTGAGAAAGGAGAGGAGGCATCCCTCAGTGAAAAGAACCGAGCCAGACGGAACCCTGGTCCGAGACAGGTCCCCCAGCCCTCGCCTCTCCACTCGTCTCCCCACTGACAAGGCCGCAGCCTCGGGCGTCTCGGGCGTCTCGGGCATGCACACAGTGCCTGCTGTCACCGTGACCTCCCCGCCACCCCACACGCCGGGCGACGAAATTAATCGGCCTAAGAGGCTTATCCAAGTTCCCTCCTGGCCTCAGGCTGCAGCTCGCGAGTCTAGGTGGGCCAGGGGCAGCAGCGGGGCGGGCGGGCGGGCCGCTCCGTGAGGCCGGGCAGCAGCACCAGGCAGCAGGCGGCGAAGGGGCAGGTCTCCAGCGTGCCCTCTGCGGTGGGCACCCCGCTGCAGCCGCGCCCGCGCGGTGCACGCCCGGCACCCCTGCCCTGCCCACCCGCGGCCGCCTGGGGACCCCCGAGCCCGGCACCCAGCTTCACCCTCCGCCCCCGCCGCAGGAGGCGGCCTCCCCAACATCACCTGCAGGAGTCTCAGGCGCCGACGGCGAACGGCCGACCCGGGGGGGGGGGGACACAGGTGTCACCGGCCTTGCAGCGCCAGACCGGGCCCGGGCCGCAAGCCCACCGGCCGGCCGCCCCCTCTCCCTCTCCCTCTCCCTCTCCCTCACCCTCACCGGGGACCCCACGGCCTCCCTCCCGAACCGGAACCGCAGGCCGAGCCCAGGCGCCGGTCACGTGCCCAGGCCCCGCCCCTCGGACCCGCCCCCGGACAAGCACCGGCCAATGGCGCCGCGGATCCCCGGGGCGGGGCCCGACGCGTCGCTAAGCGACCGGGCCGGCTGTGGGCGGGGCTACCGGCCTCACTCTGACGTGCTCTCGCGAGAGCGGGCTGAGAGCGCGATGCGGGCAGCGGGCTGTCGGGGGCTGAAACGTCGGGGGAGACGCTTCCTCCCTGCTCCCTCCGTCCCCTCCCGGAGACCCGCTTTCCAGGCGCCGGCCGGACCGGCTACCTCCGTCCTGTCAGTCCCCGACTCGGAAACCTGCCCGCCAGGGCCTGACACCAGGCGCCCTGTCCCCCCCCCGCCCTCACCCTGTCCCCCCAGTCCCTGTGTCCTCTTCCCCCCCACCTTCACCCCGTCCCCTGTCCCTGGCCACCCCGTGTCCCCCTGTCCCTGGTCACCGCGTGTCCCCCTGTCCCTGGCCACCCCCTGTCCCTGGCCACCCCGTGTCCCCCTGTCCCTGGCCACCCCGTGTCCCCCTGTCCCTGGCCACCCCGTGTCCCCCTGTCCCGGGCCACCCCGTGTCCCCCTGTCCCGGGCCACCCCGTGTCCCCCTGTCCCTGGCCACCCCGTGTCCCCCTGTCCCGGGCCACCCCGTGTCCCCCTGTCCCGGGCCACCCCGTGTCCCCCTGTCCCTGGCCACCCCGTGTCCCCCTGTCCCTGACCACCCCGTGTCCCCCTGTCCCTGACCACCCCGTGTCCCCCTGTCCCTGGCACCCCGTGTCCCCCTGTCCCTGGCCACCCCGTGTCCCCCTGTCCCTGGTCACCCCGTGTCCCCCTGTCCCTGGCCACCCCGTGTCCCCCTGTCCCTGGCCACCCCGTGTCCCCCTGTCCCTGGCCACCCCGTGTGCCCCTGTCCCTGGTCACCCCGTGTCCCCCTGTCCCTGGTCACCCCGTGTCCCCCTGTCCCTGGTCACCCCGTGTCCCCCTGTCCCTGGTCACCCCGTCCCCCTGTCCCTGGTCACCCCGTGTCCCCCTGTCCCTGGTCATCCCGTGTCCCCCTGTCCCTGGTCACCCCGTCTCTCTGTCCCCCTGTCCCTGGTCACCCTGTCTCTCTGTCCCCCTGTCCCTGGTCACCCCGTCTCTCTGTCCCTGGTCACCCCGTCTCTCTGTCCCAGGTCACCGCGTCTCTCTGTCCCTGGTCACCCCGTGTCCCCCTGTCCCTGGTCACCCCGTCCCCCTGTCCCTGGTCACCCCGTCCCCCTGTCCCTGGTCACCCCGTGTCCCCCTGTCCCTGGTCACCCCGTCTCTCTGTCCCCCTGTCCCTGGTCACCCAGTCTCTCTGTCCCTGGTCACCCCGTCTCTGTCCCAGGTCACCGCGTCTCTCTGTCCCTGGTCACCCCGTCCCCCTGTCCCTGGCACCACGTCCCCCTGTCCCTGGTACCACGTCCCCCTGTCCCTGGTCATCCAGTCTCTCTGTCCCTGGTCACCCCATACCCCAATCCCTGGTCACCCCGTGTCACCCTGTCCCTGGTCACCCCGTGTCCCCCTGTCCCTGGCCACCCCGTGTCCCTCTCCCTGGTCACCCCGTGTCCCTGTCCCTGGCCACCCCGTGTCCCCCTGTCCCAGGCCACCCCGTGTCACCCTGTCCCTGGCCACCCCGTGTCCCCCTGTCCCTGGCCACCCCGTGTCCCCCTGTCCCTGGTCACCCCGTGTCCCTGTCCCTGGCCACCCCGTGTCCCCCTGTCCCTGGCCACCCCGTGTCACCCTGTCCCTGGCCACCCCGTGTCCCCCTGTCCCTGGTCACCGCGTGTCCCCCTGTCCCTGGCCACCCCCTGTCCCTGGCCACCCCGTGTCCCCCTGTCCCTGGCCACCCCGTGTCCCCCTGTCCCGGGCCACCCCGTGTCCCCCTGTCCCTGGCCACCCCGTGTCCCCCTGTCCCTGACCACCCCGTGTCCCCCTGTCCCTGGCCACCCCGTGTTCCCCTGTCCCTGGCCACCCCGTGTCCCCCTGTCCCTGACCACCCCGTGTCCCCCTGTCCCTGGTCACCCCATGTCCGCCTGTCCCTGGCCACCCCGTGTCCCCCTGTCCCTGGCCACCCCGTGTCCCCCTGTCCCTGGTCACCCCGTGTCCCCCTGTCCCTGGTCACCCCGTCCCCCTGTCCCTGGTCACCCCGTCCCCCTGTCCCTGGTCACCCCGTGTCCCCCTGTCCCTGGTCACCCCGTGTCCCCCTGTCCCTGGTCACCCCGTCTCTCTGTCCCCCTGTCCCTGGTCACCCCGTCTCTCTGTCCCCCTGTCCCTGGTCACCCCGTCTCTCTGTCCCAGGTCACCGCGTCTCTCTGTCCCTGGTCACCCCGTCCCCCTGTCCCTGGCACCACGTCCCCCTGTCCCTGGTACCACGTCCCCCTGTCCCTGGTCATCCCGTCTCTCTGTCCCTGGTCACCCCATACCCCTGTCCCTGGTCACCCCGTGTCCCCCTGTCCCTGGCCACCCCGTGTCCCCCTGTCCCTGGCCACCCCGTGTCCCCCTGTCCCTGGCCACCCCGTGTCCCCCTGTCCCTGGCCACCCCGTGTCCCCCTGTCCCTGGCCACCCCGTGTCCCCCTGTCCCTGGCCACCCCGTGTCCCCCTGTCCCTGGCCACCCCGTGTCCCCCTGTCCCTGGCCACCCCGTGTCCCCCTGTCCCTGGCCACCCCGTGTCCCCCTGTCCCTGGCCACCCCGTGTCCCCCTGTCCCTGGCCACCCCGTGTCCCTGTCCCCCTGCCCCTGGTCACCCCGTCTCTGTCACTGGTCCGTCTGTCCCCTGTCCCGGGTCCCCCGTCTCCCTGTCCCTGGTCACCCCATCTCTGTCACTGGTCCGTCTGTCCCCCGTCCCATGTCCCCCAGTCCCTCTGTCCCCATCCCACGTCCCCCTGTCCCACATCCCCTGTCCCTCTGTCCCCCATCCCACGTCCCCCTGTCCCCGTCCCTCTGTCCCCGTCTCCCTGTCCCTCTGTCCCCATCCCTCTGTCCCCGTCTCCCTGTCCCTCTGTCCCCCTGCCCCTGTGCCCCATCCCCCTGTCCCCCTGTCCCCGTCCCTCTGTCCCCGTCTCCCCGTCCCTCTGTCCCCGTCCCTCTGTCCCCGTCACCCTGTCGCCTGTCCCCCTGCCCCTCTGTCCCCCATCCCCTCTGTCCCCCATCCCACGTCCCCCTGTCCCCCTGTCCCGTCCCTCTGCCCCCGTCCCTCTGCCCCTCTGTCCCTCTGCCCCTCTGTCCCCTGCCCCTCTGCCCCTCTGTCCCCCTGCCCCTGTCCCCTGCCCCTCTGTCCCCTGCCCCTCTGTCCCCCTGCCCCTCTGTCCGCCATCCCCCACCCCTCTGTCCCCCGCCCCTCTGTCCCTCTGTCCCCCTGCCCCTCTGTCCCCCTGCCCCTCTGTCCCCTGTCCCTCTGTCCCCTGTCCCTCCGTCCCCCTGCCCCTCCGTCCCCCTGCCCCTCTGTCCCCGTCCCCCATCCCATGTCCCCCTGTCCCTCTGTCCCCCATCCCAGGCCCCCCTGCCCCTCTGTCCCCCTGCCCCTCTGTCCCTCTGTCCCTCTGTCCCCCTGCCCCCTGTCCCCCATCCCACGTCCCCCTGTCCCCCTGTCCCGTCCCTCTGCCCCCCGTCCCTCTGCCCCTCTGTCCCTCTGCCCCTCTGTCCCCTGCCCCTCTGCCCCTGTCCCCCTGCCCCTGTCCCCTGCCTCTCTGTCCCCTGCCCCTCTGTCCCCTGCCCCTCTGTCCCTGCCCCTCTGTCCCCTGCCCCTCTGTCCCCCTGCCCCTCTGTCCCCCATCCCCCACCCCTCTGTCCCCCGCCCCTCTGTCCCTCTGTCCCCCTGCCCCTCTGTCCCCCGTCCCCCTCTGTCCCCCTGCCCCTCTGTCCCCCTGCCCCTCTGTCCCCTGTCCCTCTGTCCCCTGTCCCTCCGTCCCCCTGCCCCTCTGTCCCCCTGCCCCTCCGTCCCCCTGCCCCTCTGTCCCCGTCCCCCATCCCATGTCCCCCTGTCCCTCTGTCCCCCATCCCAGGCCCCCCTGCCCCTCTGTCCCCCTGCCCCTCTGTCCCCCTGCCCCTCTGTCCCCTGTCCCTCTGTCCCCCTGCCCCTCTGTCCCCTGTCCCCCTGTCCCCCATCCCAGGTCCTCCTGTCCCTCTGTCCCCCATCCCAGGTTCCCCTGTCCCTCTGTCCCCCTGCCCCTCTGTCCCCCGTCCCCCTGTCCCTCTGTCCCCCATCCCAGGTTCCCCTGTCCCTCTGTCCCCCATCCCAGGTCCCCCTGTCCCTCTGTCCCCCGTCCCCCTGTCCCTCTGTCCCCCATCCCAGGTTCCCCTGTCCCTCTGTCCCCCGTCCCCCTGTCCCTCTGTCCCCTGCCCCTCTGTCCCCCGTCCCTCTGTCCCCCGTCCCGGGTCCCCCATCCCCAGGTCCCCACCCCCCGGCCTGGAGGACTCAGTCCCCCGTGACCCGGTGACCTCTGGCCGTGGCATCCTCGGCATCCCATGCCGGCCGCGGCTCCGTGACTCACTTCCGCCGCCCAAGCGACCGACCGCATTCCGGCGGCTCCGGGGGGCACCGCCCCGCATCCTCCCGGAGCTGCGGTGCACGGAGGCGCGGGGGCGCGGGGGGGGGGGCGGCGGGGGCGCGGGGGGCGGCGGGGGCGTGGCGGCGGGCGGGGCGGCGGACGCGGCCCCTTTAAGAGCCCGGCCGCGACGTGGCGAGCGCTCAGCGCGGCTCTCGCGATGTTTGGCGCGGCCAAGGGCGGCCACCTCGGGGGCGGCGGGCGGCGGGCGGCGAGCGGGGCGGGCGGCATGTGGCGGCTGCGGTGCAAGGCCAAGGACGGCACCCACGTCCTGCAGGGCCTGTCGGGCGGCACGCGGCTGCGGGAGCTGCAGGGCCAGATCGCCGCCGTCACCGGCATCGCCCCGGCCGCGCAGCGCATCCTCGCCGGCTACCCGCCCGAGAGCCTGGACCTGAGCGACGGCGACACCGCGCTGGCCGAGCTGCCGCTGCAGTCGGGTGAGGCGGGGGCGGGGCCGGGGGACGGGGCCGGGGCCGGGGCCGGGGCCGGGGGGGACACGGGGCGGGGGACGGGGCCGGGGGGGACACGGGGCGGGGGACGGGGCCGGGGGGGACACGGGGCGGGGGACGGGGCCGGGGGGGACACGGGGACGGGGTCGGGGCCGGGGGGGACACGGGGCGGTGGACGGGGCCGGGGGGGACATGGGGCGGGGGCCGGGGGACGGGGCCGGGAGGGACATGGGGCGGGGGACGGGGTTGGGGGGGACACCGGGCGGGGGACGGGGTCGGGGTCGGAGGGACACGGGGCGGGGGCCGGGGCCGGGGGGGACACCGGGCGGGGGTCGGTGTCAGGGCCGGGAGGGACACGGGGCGGGGGACGGGGTTGGGGGGGACACCGGGCGGGGGACGGGGTCGGGGTCGGAGGGACACCGGGCGGGGGTCGGGGCCGGGGCCGGGCTCGGGGGGACACCGGGCGGGGGACGGGGCCGGGAGGGACACGGGGCCGGGGGCCGGGACGGTGGGGGCGACCCGGGGTGGCGGCGGGAGGAGCTGCCCTCCCTCCGGGGCGCCAGCCCGCCGCGACCGCCCGCCCGCCCGCCCGCCCGCCGTCCGCAGGCGACATGCTGATCGTGGAGGAGGAGCCGGCCCGGCCCGCGCCCCCCGCGCCCCCCGCGCCGCCCGCGCTCCGCAGGACGGCCGTCCCGGCCGACAACTCGTGCCTGTTCACCAGCGTGCACTACGTGGTGGAGGGCGGCGTGCTGGAGCCGGCCTGCGCGCCCGACATGCGGCGCCTCATCGCGCGCATCGTGGCCGGCGACCCCGAGCGCTACAGCGAGGCCGTGCTGGGCAGGAGCAACCGCGACTACTGCGACTGGATCCGCAGGGACGACACGTGGGGCGGCGCCATCGAGATCTCCATCCTGTCCAAGTTCTACCAGTGCGAGATCTGCGTGGTGGACACGCAGACGGTGCGCATCGACCGCTTCGGCGAGGACGCGGGCTACCCGCGGCGCGTGCTGCTGCTCTACGACGGCGTCCACTACGACCCGCTGCAGCGCGACCCGCCCGACCCCGACCCCGACGCGCCCCCGCTCACCATCTTCCCGTCCAGCGACGACGTGGTCCTGGTGCAGGCGCTGGAGCTGGCCGAGGCGGCCCGCAGCCGGAGGCAGTTCACCGACGTGAACCGCTTGGCGCTGCGCTGCATGGTGTGCCAGAAGGGGCTGACCGGGCAGGCGGAGGCCGGGGAGCACGCCCGGGAAACGGGACACGCCAACTTCGGGGAGGTGTGAGCCGGCCTGCCGTGCGGGGCCGGGCCGGGCCGGGCCGGGACCCTGCGGACCCTGCGGACCCTGCTACCTCACACCTCCGGGAGGCCGCGGCCGGTCAGCTAGGACTAGACCAGGGGCGGTGTGCCGGAACACCCCGCCCGCCCCGCCAGCCAAGTCGCCGCCGCCGAGTCCCTCCTTAAGATTAAAGCTAGTGTGCAAGTTTACAGAGGCAGGTCCGCTTTGTGCGGGGAGACAGCAGCTGGCCGCAAGAGGAGCCCGGCGCGGCCCTGCGCGAGGTCCCGGCCGGGCCGAGGACGGAAGCCAGGGCGCCTTCAGTTTTCCGGGTCCTTGCAAAATCTCCGAGTTGAATTGTCTCTAAGTTATTGACTGACTCCTCGATGAAGATTCTCAGAATGGTGGGAACCGCCGTTACGCTGCCGTTGGCTAGGCCTTACCGGCGTGTGCTTGGCTTAAGTGTAAGGTGATCGACCTGCTGCAGGGATGAGTCTAGTCCTGTGGAGAAGGAATCACCTGAAAGCAGGAGCGGATAGTGTCCCGCTCGGAATTCCCGACTCGTAAAAGTGGAGTGCGTGAGGGGGAAGGTGCCCGGGCTGCTGCTTGAAGCTTTCACAGATGACCGTTCCAACGCCGCTCGTTTCTGTCACTGGGGATACAGTTTAAAAGCTAAGCGGGTTCTTTGTTTTTTAAATTGGAATGTGAGTGCTTGATTTCTGTTCCCGGCCCCCCACCCCCAGCACACACAGGTTTGTGTGGAAGGATTTTGGTTCCTCTGCTTTTTATTCAAATTCCTTTTCCAGCCTCTGGGCAAAGGCTTCACCGGGCGGCATCTTGCCCTGCTTCGGTGGGTTCTGTGAGATGATCTGCTTGCTGAGAGTTGTCTTCCTGCTGGCCGTTTCCTCCCTCGCACCCTTTTGGATAAGCGTGCGTTTCTGCAAGTTAGCATTTTGCTTACCCATCGTCTTTGACTTTGACTTTTGAATTTTTAAAAAACCGCAATTGGGATAATGTTGAATGCATTTCTTTCACTTACAAGACCTTTTTCAATCCTTGCCTTATTCTGCTTCTTGCTAATCTTAGATGTGTAGCCATTGCTACTCAAAGCACACCCTCCAAACCTAGCTTTGCTACAGTATCTTCCAGATGAAAGTTTTCTACCTCTTTTCTCAAGTCTTCTGAAGATCAGGGATGCTAAATCATAACTTACTACGTGTTTTCTCACACATTGTGAAGAGGCTTACCGTGGTGAAATGTGACCTTTATTTCTTAACTTTTATCACTAGAGCCCTGCTCAGCTCTGGCTTGTGGGGGCACCAGGGCTTGAACCTGGGACCTCAGAGCTTCGGGCTTGAAAGTGTTCTTTCTGCATTACCACTATGCAGTCTCCCCATCCCTGATCTCATATCTTACTCAGAAAACCACTGGCATACTTGAAAGCACTCGGGTCTCTCCTAGCATTGCCTGGCTCGTGTTCGGACGCTTTGCCGTAGCAGAGGTGGCCGTGTAGAGTGAAGCAGCACGTCAGGCATTTAAGGGAATGTACCTCTGGAGAGCAGTTCGTAAAGCGAGCTTGGTGTTGTCGGGTGACTTGGGGCACCTTCTGTGTGAATGACTGCTTCAGGCATTCTGAGTATTAATTGTCAGTCTACAGAGTGTGAGTTTTCTGTTTTACTGAGCCTTACTTAAGAGAGCAAGCGCTTGTGGGCCTGCAATACCTGTCACTTGGCCATCTTGGTGAGTACAAGTGCTGGAAATCTCTTGGGCCTGCATAGTTTAAGTAGTCCTTAGATGTTTACTTTGCCCAGAACGTGTCAGACCTGGAGTGTGCTGCTGGGTGGCGTCCGTCCGGGGACACCGACGCTGCCTTGTTCCTGAAGTGCCTGCTGTGCTGCTTCACGCCCCTTGGGAGCAGACCCTCCGGGTGCCCCCGGAGAGCGTGGTGGCACTTACTGGGCAAGAGACGCCAACACAAGCAAAGAAATGAAGCCTGGTCTTCTATCAAGTCGACCTGCTCACTCCAAGTGATTTTGGTTGCGTGTTTAGGCTTCCGGTCCTAACTGCAAACCTGCAGTGTTTTTCCAGGGGACCTCACTTTACTCTGCTGCCTGTGGTCTAGGCCGTCCACATGCTGTTGAGCACTGACAGTCAGCTCTCGACAGTGACTGCTGAAATCCAGCACTAGTGATTTGATCGTGGAAAATTCAGGATGAGGAACTGTCGGCAGACTATTTGCATTAATCAGTGAGATTTAAAAATCTAAATGTGTGCTTATTCTAAGCTCATGCTTATAAGCCTCAGAATTTTAGATGATAAATTTACTGTGCTTATGAACTCTTGAAATGATCAATGTGTACAAATTCTGTTGTTGAATCTTGGAAATCTATTAATTTAGTGCCTTCAGTGGCATAAAAGAAACACTTGTGTTAAATTTGCACTTGAGCAAAACAAAACTCCTGTTGTTTTTGACTGCCATAGAGACTGCTTTTAAACTATAAAAACAAAGACCTTTGGGAGTCGGGAGGTAGCGCAGTGGCGCGAAGCGCACGCGGCAAAGCGCAAGGACCCGCGTGAGGATCCCGGTTCGAGCCCCCGGCTCCCCCCCTGCAGGGGGGTCGCTTCACAAGCGGTGAAGCAGGTGTCTATCTTTCCCCCTCTCTGTCTTCCCCATCTCTCTCCATTTCTCTCTGTCCTATCTAACAATGACATCATCAATGACAATGATAGCTAATCACAATGAAAAACAACAAGGGCAATGAAAGGGAAAATAAATATTAAAAAGTTAAAAGTGGGTAAGCGAAAGAAAAAACCAAGACGTTTACAGTAGTAGTAGAATAAGTGAAGACTGTGCTTTCTCACCTTTCACCCTCCGAGGGTTCCTTCCTCTTTTAAAGATCAGGTGAAGCACTGTGAAGATCACTTCTCCGTTGAGTGACTTCAGAGCTAGCGTCCTTGAGGACTGTGAGGTGAGAGCCATGTACTACTATACCATCTTTTAGTGAGCGGCTTCCCTAGGTAGAAAGTAGCCTGGCCCATTTGCCAGTTTGGCTACAGGTCAGCTTGACCCTGTTGGCAAAGCTAACATCCCCCTGATTCTAGGTGGGTCCACGGAGCCCAGGTTCCAGCAGAACTGTGGGCAGGTGAATCGCCCTTCTCCGGTACACCTAAGGGGCACGCCTGGCCAGCTGTCTAGCTTATTCTTTTTATCCTTGTAGGCACTAAACTGTGGATATTGCAGGTTGCCCTAGGGTAGACATTGTTTGCTATGTCCGTGGAAAAATTCAAATGGAGAGGATGCAAGAATAGCAGTGGAGTGATTTTATTATTATTATTGTTGTTCTTCTTCTTAAAAGAATGATGGCCTTCCTAAACTTACACCAAGACTTAAGTTCTTCCTTGTGTTGAGACACATGAGTTATTATTTGCAGCACTTTAAAAACATCTGAATTGAAAGTTTACATGTTAACCCTCTGGGGGATCTTAATTAAAATGTTGACTCTTGAGCTGCTAACGATCCGCTTAATCATTTACCGTCAATGGTAAAACATTCAATGGTGCTTTGATGACAAGAAGGCTCTTTCAGTCTCTATTAGGAGCAGAACTCTGTGCTCAGATACTCAAAATGTTATTTCTGTGATGCCATTGGTTCTTTATCATTCATGTACGCTGCAGTGTTCAAATCTATTCTTGTCGGACAAAGGTGACGACAGCAACTTCTAAACTAGATTCTTAATACTTTCTGACACGCAAAGTTATTTGCAGGGAGTTAACCTTGTTAACAGTGTCACATACGAGCACCGTCATTCTCGATCTAGAGTGGAAAAATAGGCATGAATGATTAGCCTGTGCACTGGCTGGCTTAGGCATTTTCTTACTGAGAATGCTGGTACATTCCACCCAACTCGATACAGAACTTTTCTGTGTGGGAAGGATCTTTTCCTCCTCCAAAAATTAGCCCCTTTTCTTTACAGTGCTTTGAGCACGTCGAAGAGGTTATTGCACCGTATTGTGGGTGCTGAGCTAGGCCTTGGTTCAAGAGCATGTGAAGAAGAGCGGGCGCCCTTGCCGCGCTGTTTCACACCGGTGGCAGGGGTGGGGGTGGGGGGGATGTACCACTTCGACAAAGCCCTGGTGGACATTTGTGGACATTTTCCAGCAATGCCTTCCCGTCAGCTCAGCCACCCTGCCTGTCTGTAGAATGCTGCGGGACTGTCAGTGAAAGCTTGTCACCAAAACCAGTCTTTTACCAAGCTGCTTTTTGATACTAGGTCTTAAAAAATCTAAGCCCTCATTTAGAAATGTATGAAGGTAGAGTTTGGCCAAGGTGTAGATAAACAGGTTAACCTAAGAAAAATGCTTAGCATGTCTGCTAAGATTACACGAGCCTGACTTCTTAACTGGTGAAGCTCTGTAGTTAGTTGTTGCCTGTCCATCATCTGAAAGGACCAACATACCTTTCTCTGCAGTTTTCAAGTTTGCCTTGGTGCCATTCAGGATTCAAGCTGTTTACAGGAACTAGACTCTCCTTAGCAGAGAGAGTTTGTTTTCCCCTTTAAAGAAATACTGAATTCAGCTTAGAACGTAGGAGAACTGTACAGCCTGTCAGAAGGGGTCATGCCAGTACTGCTAGATCAGTGTGGCAGAGTGGAGATCCCTAAAGTAGATGGAAACCGGAGACAGGAGAACTGAGAGTCTTGGAATATGACTTGAAAAAAAAAAAATAGGGAACAAAAAAGCTGTCCTTGTGTAAGTGAATCGTCTTAGTGGAAGTGAACAATGTCACATTCTACAAATGCTCCCCCTCCCCCCAGTCAATGCACTGCTGCCTCCACTGGGGCCAGACTACTGTGATTCTGTCGACTTGGCGCTCTGGCCATTGCCAGTAGGAAGCACTGGTTTGTTTATGAGGTGTGAGGCTGAAATGCCAGAATGCTGTATGAAGTGACTTGTTTTGGAAGAATAAATGAAGTGGAAATACTGTTTTGTTGTCTGAGCTTATTTTGGGGTGAGGACAGTGGGCCAGTGAACAGTTACTACATGTAAGTTACATGCATATGCTCAGACGTGGGCTATGGAGACAACATTAGATGGAGCATAGCCTGGCCCAGGCTCCAGCCCCAGCACCACAGGGCAGAGGCATGGCAGCAGGAGGAGCTCAGGCACTGGAGAAGTCAGTCTGGGGGGGGGCTGGGTGGTGGTGCGCCTAGTTGAGTGCACTGGTTATAGTGTGCAAGGACCTGGGCTCGAGTCCCCGGTCCCTACTTGCAGGAGGAAAGCTTTGTGAGTGGCGAAGCAGGGGCTCTAGTTGACCTCTCTCTATTCACCCCATTTCCTCCCGATTTCGAGCTGTCTCCAATAAAGATTAATATATATCTGGGTGGTGAGGTCCTGCACAAGAACAGACGATGGGTTGACTCGTGCATCAAAATAAGGCTTCAGACAACGCAATGAGTGTTTATTTGAAACAATGCTGGTGTGCTAGAAATTGTCCACTTAGGCTCTCTGAGGCAATTGAGTGAGTTCCTCATTGTAAGCATAAAAATTCTGGGTATGGAATCATAATCTAAGCAAAATAGCCTTTGGGCAGTCAGCGTGAGCCCAACGGAAGCTGGACCTCGGAAACAAGTGTAGGAGGACCCGGGTGGTGACACACCTGCTTGAGCGCACACATGACAAGTGTGCAAAGTCCTGGGTTCAAGCCCCTGGCCCCCAGCTGCAGGGAGGAAGCTTCTCAAGAGGTGATGCTGGTGTCTCTCCTTTCCCTCAACGTCTCCCTACCTCCCAAAATAAATATTAAGAATAAGTGTCAGGAGTCTTGTCATGGGCTGCTGCTCGCTGAACAGATCTGTCCCCTACCTAATACTTGCTCTGCAATCTTGCCAGAAATGCAGATTCTCTGGTTTTTGAGCTCCCAGCCTGTAGTGCGTGTGCTCACTTGGCCCCGGCCTTGGGTGGGTCCTTAGGCGGCAGCCTCTGGGACAGGAATGTTGCCAGAGGAAGTGATCGGAATGCTAAACATACTGGCATGTTTTCAGATCCGTCACTGCTTCAGAACAGTGTTAACACACGTCTGAGTTCACTGGTTCGGCTTTCAACCCAAGTGCTCAGGAACGCGTCTTAGGAGAATCCAGACACAACTAGCAAAATCACACACAGTCTTGGGAACGACCAGGTGTGCGGCAAGTGATTAACAGTGGAGGGAGGGAGGGAGGGAGGGAGGGTCAGGGTCGGCAGCAAGAGTTCCGCAGGACTGCAGAAGAGGCACTAAGCACCTGAAAGTCTTTGCCTCGATGTGTCTGTCAGAAACTACCCTGAATCAGACAGAAACTGCTTTGTCATAGGACACGTCACCTTGCACACTGTGAAGTAGATTGCTCCCTTAAACCACCCATTCCTAGGGCCAGAACTCGATACAATTTTAAGTGCCCTACTGTGACTGCAGTGGGCTTGATACAGCTCTGTGGAATTTTACTGGGTTGGATTACTTCTCTCGGGCCTTGAGCGCATGCGTTGCCATACTCCGAGACGTGGATCTGAACTCTGATACCACATGGGAATCCCGCGGCACCAGAGGCGGCTCCAGTGCTGTGGTTTCCGCCTGCCTTTATCTGAAATGAAAGAAGGAAATGTGGACCTGGGAGTAGTGGAGCTATGCAGACACAGACCCTGGTGCTGCAAAACCAGCCTGACACAGATCCCTTGCGAGTGAACCCGAAGTCCCTCTGCAGTCTGTGTGGAGGTGAGGCTGCCTCCACGTCTGCAGGTCCTGTGCTCTGCCGGCTCAGCCACCTCCCCCGCCATGGTTTCCTTTGCTAAGCAGTGTTCCTGAGTCCAGCAGACCATAAGGTACCCTGAGATCATTGGGAAGTCCTTGAAGAGAATCAGATGTGTGTTTCTCCGTGTTTTCCTAACATTCTACCTGCTCTGTGGAGAGTGGCTCAAAGAGGGCAGAAGCAGGAGGCTGAGGACGGACGGGCAGGGACACGGCGCCTGCAGCAGCGGAGACAGCTACAGCAACCGCTCAGCCAGCACCTGCTGACTTTCAAAGTCACGAACATTCTTCTTGTATTTTCTCAGGGGATTCCAACTAGACTCACCAAAAGGACCAAAGACGCTGAAAACACAGACTGCTCGACCAGATGGCCCTAGAGTGAATAAAACGGACCAGCCGCCAGTCCGTCCAGGAGAGGGAACTTCGCCAACTCTGGCGCCACGTTCGTACGTCAGTAGACATCTGAAGACACTAGAGAAAAGCAAAAGCGCAGTCCTGGACATGGCTCAGTGGGCGGAGTGCCTGGCATGGGTGTGGGTCCGCAGGTTCAGTCCCTGACACTGCACTTGGTGTCCTGTTCTCTTCTCTCACACAATGAATCCAGAGATAGAAACACACACGGGAACTTAGAGAAAAAGACTACAGAAGTAGAAACACACACATCCACGATGAGATTTTGCATCAGTGAACTAGAGAAAAACCATAAAAAGAAGAGAACAGGGTGGGGGAGAGGCTGCATAATGGCTATGCAAAGGGACTCTCATGCCTTAGGTTCTGAAGTCCCAGGTTCAATCCCCGAACCACCATAAGTGAAAGCTGAGCAGGGCTCCGGTAAAAAAAATGAAAAAAAAAGGCAAGAGAATGATTGATTACAGCAGACATACAAATCCTATGAAGAGTGGTCCAAGAAGTGTGAAATCGGAGTGTGAAATGAACTGCATCGGACAGGCTTAGAGCTGACAGGAGCCGCCTGGACAGCCGCGTGCTGTCTGCAAGTGGCCCCTGGTTCTCTGAGTGCTGAGTGCTGCCGTGAAGTCTGGTCACCTTCATATTTATTAAACAGTTTGGATATCCATAGTGACAAGCAAAGATCCTAATTCCTGAAGGGTTTTAAGAAAGATGCATGACTATAATGGGAAACGTGGCTGGGCTTCAAAGTTCCCATGACTCAGGTAGAAGCATGACATCAGAAGGCTGGACTGAGAGCTGGACCCTGAGTCAGTACCTGCAGCTTCCAAGAGCAACACGCAGCTTTTACCAGCTTTATGAAAAACAAAAGAATGAACTTAGGGGCCAGGTGGTGGCACACCTGGTTAAGTGTACACATTACTTTGCACAAGGATCCAGGTTCAAGCCCCTGGTCCCCACCTGCAGGGCGGAAGCCTCATGAGTGGACAAATAGGGCTGCAGGTGTCTTTCTGTCTTTTTTTTTTTTTTTAAATTTATTTATTTATTTATTGGATAAAGACAGCCAGAAATTGAGAGGGGAGGGGAAGACAGAGAGGAAGAGAGACAGAGAGACCCCTGCAGCCCTGCTTCACCGCTCATGAAGCTTTCTCCCTGCAGGTGGGCACCAGGGGGCTTGAACCTGGGACCTTGCGCACTGTAACCCGTGCACTCAGCCAGGTGCCCAGTCCCCTGTCTCTCTTCTTCTCTATCTCCTCCTCCCCTCTCAGTCTCTCTCTGTCTCTATCCAATAAGTGATTTTTTAAGAAAAGGACTATTTACAGGAACAGTTTCTTGATGAAGTGACTTTCAAATTCCTCCATCAGAATCAACTTCATTCCACCCTTCAGTGCCATCTGATTCTTTCAGGCTTAATGCGGGTGCACACCGGTGAGGCTTTGGTCATCTGTCTGATGTTTTCATCTTACCTTCCAGTTCCCCGGTGTCTAGACGGCTTGAGGAGAACTGGCCAGATGCGCACACCCCCAGCTGAGCGCCCCCCTGCCTGTCCTCCCCACAGCCTGCTCTCACCTCTGCCCAAGGAAGAACACTGTCCCTTCCCCGGCTCAGCAGTAGGCGCAGACTTGGCACTAGAACAGACTGGACACCAGGGTGCTGGCCCTTGTTCAAAGTGGCTTCTGTGTCCTTTTAGAGATGAAAATGAAGATACGGCATCCCAGCAGGTGGCGCAGGAGATAAAGAAAGCATCAGTCTCTCAGGCACGTGAGGTCCTGACCTCAGTCCCCAGCATCATGCTCTGATCACACACCCCCCCACCATGGACTAACAAATCATTTTTGTAAAGAAAAGGAAGGGAGGATGCAGCTTTGAGTGAACAGCCAGTGCCACCTAGTACTATTTACTTCCAGCTTAACTGTGTAAGAGGCTGGAAGAGGAAGATTGGCCTGTGACTGTGTGTGTGTGACTGTACCTGTGTGTGTGACTGTGTACCTGTGTGTGTGTGTGTGTGTGACACTGTGTACCTGTATGTGTGTGTGTGACTGTGTACCTGTGTGTGTATGTGAGACTGTGTACCTGTGTGTGTGACTGTGTACCTGTGTGTGTGTGACTGTGTGTGACTGTACCTGTGTGTGTGACTGTGTACCTGTGTGTGTGTGTGAGAACCTGTATGTGTGTGTGTGTGTGTGACTGTGTACCTGTGTATGTGAGACTGTGTACCTGTATGTGTGTGTGACTGTGTACCTGTGTGTGTGTGAGATTGTGTACCTGTATGTGTGTGTGTGACTGTGTACCTGTGTGTGTGTGTGAGACTGTGTACCTGTGTGTGTGTGTGAGACTGTGTACCTGTATGTGTGTGTGTGTGACTGTGTACCTGTGTGTGTGACTGTACCTCTGTGTATGTGTGACTGTGTACCTGTGTGTGTGACTACATCTGTGTGTATGTGTGTCTGTGTACCTGTGTGTGACTATGTACCTGTGTGACTGTATACCTCTGTGTGTGTGACTGTGTACCTGTGTGACTGTACCTCTGTGTGTATGACTGTGTACCTGTATGTGTGTGTGTGTGTGTGTGTGTGTGACTGTGTACCTGTGTGTGTGACTGTGTACCTGTGTGACTGTGTACCTCTGTGTGTGTGTGACTGTGTACCTGTGTGACTGTGTACTTGTGTGGGTGTGTGGGTGTGACTGTGTACCTGTGTGTGTGTGTGGGTGGGTGGGTGGTGGGGCATCTGTATGGGATGCTGGGTACCTCTTGGGCCAGCTGACAAGACTCTGTGAGCTCAGCTGGGACTGAAGGAGCAGGTAACAGCACACAGCACGGAGAGGTCAGGCACGTTCATCGCAGAAGAATGCACACACCCTCCTGGGTCAGCCACCTCTGGCTGGGGAGTCCTCTCTGTCCCCAACCCCAGGGCTCCCGAGACCTTTTAGACTCAGTCAAAGAAAGAAAGCAAAGCAAAGGGACATCAAGGAAAAACATCTCCAGACCCGGAGAAACAAAAGTACCAGACGTGGTGGTGGTTTTATGTAGCTGGGGGGTGTGGGGGGTGCTTGGGAGGGGTGTGAGGCGTCACGCTACAGACTCCTCCTGGGGTCGGCTGTTCCATGCCGGGAGCTTGGCTACATGTCTGCATCTGAGTCACTCCACGTCTGAGGGGAGGGAGCAGGGGAGACAGGCTTTATCCGTGACCCTGTTCTCCCCGAGGGAGGGCCAGCTGGTTACTCCCCAGAGCCCTGCCCTGTCACAGCCTGCAGAGCTGTGTCCCCTCTCCACTGCTCCGAGGCCAGTGCTCCTGGCCACCCACCTCCCAGCACACCGAGAGCTGGCTGCTGGGGCTGGGTGCGCCCCGCCGTGGAGCTGTCCTTCCCGCCCTGTCAGTATTGTGACATCACACAGGAGTGGCGACTCCCCGGGAAGCCAGCCTGTACCCTGGTTGGGCTGGCCAGCTGCTCTCCAGCACGGCCTCTCAGGTGGGCCCAGCTGTGTGCACCCAGCCCTGCTCACAGGACCGGGAGCCGAGGATGACGTGTTTGTTACCCTGGCACAAGTGGCATGAACACATGTTGACATGTCTTTATTAGTTACGTATTAACATAAAGTTATATATTAAGTATATATGTACATGATATATAGAACTTATATGCTCATATAGATTATGACTTATTAATATATTTAAGAGAGAGAGGAGAACAGAGAAGCAGGGCACCACTCTGGCACATGTGATGCTGGGGATCGTGCTCCCCTTCTCTCAGTTTCTCTCTGTCCTGTCCAACAAGGACAGCAATAAGAAGGGCAGCCACAAGGGCGACAAAAATGGGAAAAATGGCCTCCAGGAGCAGTGGATTCATAGTGCAGGCACCGAAATCCAGCAATGACCCTGGAGGAGGCAAAAAAAAAAAAAAAGAAAAACCTAAGGAAGGATTTATTTACCAAGGAGAGAACCAGAATACCACTCTGGTATATGTGGTGTGGGGAATTGAACTCTCATGCAAGCAAGTCTCCTGTTCCACTGCTGAGTCACCTCCCAGAACACTGTTTTTAGGTGACTGATTTTTTAAAGATAGATAAAGAGATCACAACATCAAAGCTTCCTTCAAGTGGGGGCTGGACTTGAACCTGGGTAATGCACATGGCAGGGCAGTGCACGGGCCCAGCAGCCCCCCGGCCACTGTTTTTAAGTAAAGGATCTCTATGCCGTTCCTTGTAGAGACTGCACCACTGAGCATCCCCACCAGTGCTTTGACATCCCCAGCGCCACTGCCCAGGAACCAGGGACCCACACTGGTGTGCTTGTCTCTCCCACGAGGCCACACAGCCACCTTTGCAAGACGGGGCCTTTTAGGGCAGAAAATGTTTACAGGTAAGCCAGAAATATTTGAGACCAAGAGAGTGAAACGGGGCTTCAGAACTGGGCTGTATGATAAGGCCTGGGGTGGAGGTGGGGCATCTCTTAGTGCTGAGCCCAGTTTGGAAAGATAAAAAGGGTGGGGCCCTAGGACACACTTAACCCCAGTCCTGCCGGCTTCCCTTTTGGAATCCAGGAAGATTGCTCAGCCCAGGGGTAGGCTGTGTTCTGGGCACAGATCCAAGGAGCCTTGGGGGGCAGGCATGTGGTTCTGAAAGCCCCGGCCCCCTCTCTGCTTGCTCCCCCCCACCTCCAGCCCCTGGCCCTGCCCTGCCCTCCATGAATAATGACTCCTCTAGCCGGTGGACGATACACTCATGACTCATTATGGGCTCAAACATAATCTTTCTTGGAAAGGCTGGTGTGACCTTGTGCGGCTTTCTGTAGTCCCTGGCGCATGGACCCTGTGGGCTTCCCATGCAAACTTAGGGGCCGGGCCTCTGCTCACACCTGTCCTTCTACCTGACTGGACAGGAAGGCAAGGAGTCTTAACTGGGGACCTGTGGACACAGGCAGGGAGGCAGCTTCAGGGAGGAAGCCGGCTTGAGCAGAAGAGCCTGGTGGGCTGCCTCTTGGTGAAACTTTTCAGGAACACCCCAGACTGGCCCTTCTCCCAGGAGCCACAGCCCAAACCAGTCTGCCCTCCAGGGCCCTCATTGGCCTGCCGGCCCCTCCCGCACCGCACCACAGCTGGAATGAGGAGGAGGAGGAGGAGGAGGCGGGATTGGCCGGGCAGGCCAGTGGGTGAGGCTAGGAGGTGGCGCGTACCTGTCCAGGTGAGTCAGGAGCAGGTCAGAGGCAGAGCAGGGCTGCAGAGGAGAAGAGCACAGCTACCTCGGCCCCTGAGGTGAGTTCATACTAACTGGAGGAGCCGCTGGGTCGGGGGCCTCTGCATTCCGGCGGGAGGGGGGGCTGTCTTCTCTGTCCAGCTGCCCTGAGATCAGGGCCACACGTGGCACCTTCTTCCCCACCTGTCTGTTTTGGTTGGCTCAGTAACTGTGGGCAATAAAAGGGCAAGGGTTCACTTTGAAAATTTCCTCTGAGCACTGAGAGGGGCTGTGGTGGTGGACGTCGAACTTGTTTGCTGAGAGCAGTCCTGGCAGCTCCCAGGACACCCCCACCCCCACCCCAGCTCAGGCCACCTGTTAGACAAGGCCCCTGCGCTGGCTGACGGGGGCCAGGGGATGGTGGTGTCCTGAAGTTTGGTTCCATGGGACCCTCCCCTCCTGCCAGATCCTCTCAGAACACACGGCTAGCCAAGCTGCTGTGTCTGAGTTCCACCATACTCCCTCTCCCATGTGCCTGTGTGGGCACAGGTGGCCCTGATGACAGCCCACAGAGACATCCAAAGGGGAGGGGGCAGAGCCAGCCGGGCTCCCGGGCTCCCTGGGTCCCGGGCACAAAGCCCCTGCATTGCCACTGTCTGTGGTTCTGCTCCCTGGCCTGTCCTCTCCTTCAGCTGCAGAGTGAGGGAGGTGGGGACAACTAGGGGACCCAGGTCCAGCCCACAGGCCTGACTCTCACAGGCGTGTCAGCACCAGCAGCACTGGCTGCACCCACACCCTGCCTGCCTGTCCCTGCCACCAGCAGGCCACGGGTCAGACCCTGGACTTGCCCGTGCTGGGCCCACACTCAGAGCTTGGTGTCCCTGGCCTATCTCTAGGCCATGAGCTGGTCTGAGGACAGAGGCATGGGGAGGGGGCTGGGCGTTCTGGGTGTGCTGAGAACTGGAGCAGCCGTGCCCACTGCTCTGCCCATGTCGAAGGCTCACTGCTGGTGTTTGCTCTCCTCCAGGGTCTTGTTAATGATTACAGTGCCTGTGCCCATGTGCTTCCCGCCCCTGCAGACTCCCAGGAGGCCAAGGGTTAGCAGATAGCTGGCTCTCACCTTGAGCCTGCCCCCCTCGGGGGCTGGTGCCTGGGTCTCCATGTGCCACGTGCTGTGGCCAGGCCCTGCAGGGCTGGGCGTGTAGCAGGCCTTCAGCTTCTGACTCAGGGGTCAGCCCTCAGAGCTGGGGTCCTGCTCCCTCCCCTCTGCCTTCTCTGCCTGCAGCCAGAACTTCACTGTGTCTGGTGTCAACTCCCGCTGGAAAGGAGCTGGGGGACACAGCTCATGGGGTTTTGGGTATAAGAAGGAGAGGGAGTTCCTGGTCCCGGGCATTTGGGGGAGCACACCCTCTGGGCACTGGGAGCCTGTGGGACCAGCCCTCCTGCAGAGTGGGTGGGGGCGCTCCCTGTGTTCAGGCCTCTCCAGCTCTGCCACCTACCTCCTCTCCCCTGCGCCCTGTAGCCGCGGGCCCCCACCCTGCCCTGGGTCTGCTTGCCTGGTGCCTGGCTGCCATCTGCATCTCCCTCACGGCGGCTCTGACTCTTCTCTTTTCAGGCTTGGGACGCTCTCCCTCCCCTCGCTTCACCCCGGGAGCCCTTTCTCAGCCCCTGCCTCGCTTCGGCCATGCCTGAGAGGGAGCCATGGCCAGTGGGGCCTGGCCCGGGCACCGACACCCAGCTCAGCAGCCACGCCAGCATGACCAGCACAACCTCCACCCGCTCTGGACCTGTATGTACCCTGCCTGCCCACCCATGCCCACCTCTACCTATTGCCTGTCCACTCCTGACTGCCCACCTTTGCTGGCAGCCTGCCCACCCCTGCCTGAAGTCCGTCCACCCCTGCCCACCCCTGCCTGTAGCCTGCCCACTCCTGCCAACCTCTGCCTGAAGCCTGCCCACCCCTGCCTGAAGCCTGCCCACCCCTGCCCACCCCTGCCTGAAGCCTGCCCACCCCTGCCCACCCCTGCCTATAGCCTGCCCACCCCTGCCCACCCCTGCCTGAAGCCTGTCTACCCCTGCTCACCCCTGCCTGCCCACTTCTGCCTACAGCCTGTTTACCCCAGCCCACTCCTGACTGTCCACCTCTGACTGCCCATCTCTACCCTCCTTCCCACCCACCTCTAGTTGCAGCCCCTCATCCTCTTAGCCCCTCACTAAGGGAGAGAGCTGCTCCCACAGACAGCAGAGAACAGGTGGCTTCCCTGTGCACTAAGCAGAGGCGGGCAGCTCAGGCAGGCGGTGGTCAGCTGAGGCCGCAGACCCCAGGCCACTCTGCCAGGAATGGTGGTCAGGGATGGGGAGGCCACAGCCCAGCTTCCCAGGGCCCCTCAGACCAGCCTCTCAGCAGGCAAGATGACTCTAGCCCCAGTGTCCTCAAGCTGATTTGGACTCATTCTTTTCTTTTATACTGGTGTATTTATTGATGAGAGAGGGAGAGGGCACAACTTGCTTGTGATGCCAGGGGTTGAGCTTGGGCCTCAAGCTCCCGGTCACTGCCCAGCCACCCGCTGCCTCCCAGGCTACCCAGGGTGTGAGGGGTGACTACAGGAGGCACCCGCTGAAGTAAGCACACACTGTTGGGAGGTCGTGGTGGACAGGGGTCTGCCCCTGCCTGGTGTCCTGCTCACTCAGGACATCTGTGCTGGGGCCTGGGCACATGCAGGGTGCCAAGCAGAGGCAGTGGGTGCTCCTGTGCAGAAGTGAGGAGGGGCAGCAGGGCCCCAAGTACGGGTGGTGGGTGGGTGGGCCGGCCCGGCGAGGGTGAGAGCAGAGGCTGCGTGGACACCAGGTGACAGTGAGAGGCCTTCCGGCCATTCAGGCAGGGGCTTTGGACCACCCTTTGGCGAGGCTCCCTGAGGTGTGGGGAAGCAGCAGGAGGACGCATGTGGCACAGCACAAGAGAAGTCCCTTGGCACGCGCCGGAGCTGAGCGATTCTCGGGCAGACACCGGCAGGGAAGCAGGTCTCCGAGCAGGGGCAGGCTGGGGGGCTTCAGGGCGCTCGGCCAGTGGGAGGTTCTGTTTGGGGCAGCTCAGGACATGTGGGTGGGCCTCCTGTCAGCCGGCAGCTGCCTGCGAGGAGAGGAGAGGGGACTTGAAGGGCCGCCCCAAGGGCCATCTCCCTGCCACTGCTTGCTTCCAGAGCCACCGAGACTGCTCTGCTCCCCTGAGTGGGCCTGGATGCTGGGCCATGCTGGGCGCCCTGACAGGAGGAAGGGGGTGGAGCTGCAGGCTCACACCCAGGCTCCCTTCATGCCCAGTGGCTTCCCTGGCTCTGGGCCCAAGAGAGCACAAGTCCAGGCTCTTCCTGGCCAGGTGGGCAGCAGCCATGTGAGGTAGACATGGCATTTCCCTCCAGATACCCCTGGTGCTTCCTCATGAGGGGAAGTGGACGCTGAGGCCGGGGGAGGTGCACACACACCTGGAAGGCAGCTGACTGCAGCATAGCGGGGTCGGGGGGGTGGTGGTGGTGGTGGGGAGAAAGAAAAAAAGTAAATAGAAGGCAGAAAAGCCTTTACGTCACTCCCTGCTTCCAACCTAGGACTCGGCTGGCTGCCTTGTCCTCCCCCTGCCTCCTCCCAGTTTCTGAACCCACTCCCATCCCCTGAACTTCGTATTTGCTTAAGAAACACACACTTATCTGAATGTTAGCCAGAGTTAAATGCCATCGAGAAAGTAAATAGAAAGTCCTGCACAGAATGCCTTTCAAAGTCAAGTATCAGTTTCTAAGTGGCCTTGTCTGTGGCTGGCGGGCACAGCCCCACAGCAGGCCAGTCGGCTGTGGGCTGTGTCACCTGCCTGTCCCCATGCCGGCCGGGACGTGCCAGACTGAGCCAGCACACAGAGCTCGCTGAGAAGCGGGAAGCAGGGCTGCCCCAATGCCACAGCACTATGTGCCCATGGGGTTCAGACACCTGGGTACCATGCAGGGTGTGGCGTTCGGACCCTTTACTGATTCTGGCTGGTGTCTCTGAACTGGCCACCTGGATGGGCCAGAGAGGCAGGACATCGCCTGCCCCTGGAGCAGGCCCCTGGCAGCATGCTGCCGTCCCAGGCCCGGGTTCCAGGACACCTGCCAGCCGCTGCAGGGCAGTGTGACTGGAAAGTTCTGTCCTTCTGCATTCCTTCCCCTGGCGGCTCCCCTGCCAGTTTCTGCCAGTCCCCCTCTCTCTGCAGACGGACAGCAGCTACGACTTCCTGTCCGCAGACGAGAAGGCCTGTCTGCTCTTCCTGGAGGAGACCATTGGCTCTCTCGACAAGGAGGCAGACTGCGGACTGTCTGCCGATGAGTCTGAGCCAGCCGGGACTCCCCGAGGCCCCCCAACTCTGCCCCCTGGCCCTCCTGCCCCCCAGGGTAAGGAAGTGTGTTGTGGGACACCTCTCACCGAACCCAGTCCCTACTGCGTCTGGCACTTTCTGCCTCGCTTCCCTCTGCTGCAGGAGTATTCCTGTGCCCTGCTGTCCAGCCCTGGAGGGGAGGGGGTAGGGCAGGCCACCCAGCTCCTGTCTGGAGGCTCAGAGCCTGGGAGAAGAGGGCTTTGACCAGTGTCACCCTTGAATGGAGATTCTGTGTGGGTACGGCCAGGGTGTGAGGGAGGGGTGGTCCTGCAGAGACTGAGTCAGAGTGGGTGTGACCTGCATGCCCAGAGCCCCACACACCCACCTGGAGATAAGAGGGGAGGGAGGCTGTGGGCCTGAGTGAGTGGGCCTGGGTGGTAGCTCTGCAGCAGGCTGTCTGTATGTCCTGGAAAGGGAGGGGAAGGCAGTTGTCAGCCAGCACTCCTGGGCCATGTTTGCCCTGGCCAGCCTAGCAGCCAGCAGGAGTCTCTTCATCATCCTGTGGGGATACCCTCCCATTTCAGAACCACTCAGATGCTCTAGCAGGAAGGGAAGAAGGGAGGAGCTTGGTCAGACCCAGTAGCCTGCCTGCTACTCCTCCTGCATATCCTGGACGCCCCTTGTGCTCACCCAGCCAGACCCTTGTGCCAGACCGCCCAGGCATCCATATGTGGGGAGAGAGTCCAGGACCCTGGGTGTCCCCTAACCCTGGGCTGAAGAGCTCTAGCCTGGGCCTGTGTCTAATGCCATCCAGAGCAGAGGCCTTCATGGCTGAGGACAGGTGTGGATTCTGCCTGCAGGAGGCCTCACCTGTCCACTCTGCTCCCTCACCCCCCCCCCAGCACCTCCAGAGGAGCCCAGGAATGTGACTTGGCCCCAGAGCCAGGGCTTCTGGTCTGGCTCCCACAGCCTCCCCAGAAATATCCACATCGGCAGAAGCCAGCACCTCAGGAGAAGCAGCACCCAGAAAGCTGGCCACACCCCGGAGGGGCCAGAGCGACCTGTCCCGGCACCGGAGAAGGGGCAGGGTGGCCAGAGCGGGCATTCCAGCCGGGCTCCAGCTGCCCCCCCATTGGCTGTGCCTGCAGACCCGGCACTGATTCCTCCCCCAGAGGCCTTCAGGGACACCCAGCCAGAGCTGTGGGGGGGGCCGGGGGAGCAGCGCCTCACCACCCTGCGCCCCCTCGCCACCCTCGCTACCTCGCCCCCTTGCAACCCTGCACTCGCCCCCCCAGAAAGGAGGGGGCCTTCTGCAGAGACCATGTCCCAGAAGGCCAGTGGGGATGGCCACCCCATGCCTCCTGCCACACCTGCGCAGGAGCTGGCAGGTAAGGATCACGCCCTGGGTGCTGATGCCCGGCTGACCACCCTCGGCACCCCCAAGCCTCGCAAGCTGCCACCCAACATCGTCCTGAAGAGCAGCCGAGCCAGCTTCCATGGCGAGCCCCAGAGCTGGCTGTCACGTCCGGCTGAAAGGGCCCCCGCGGATGGGGCCCCCGTGTCCTCAGCCCTGAAGGAACAGAGGAGGGCCCGCAGGGAGGCTCTGCAGAAGCTGGGGCTGCCCCAGGACCTTGAGGAGCCCAGTGCCCAGCCACCCATGCCTAACAGTAGTATGAGGCCCAGGGAGCCCCGAGGTCCAGCTCAGGCTTCAGCCACTTCCAGGCCTGTGACTGGGCAGCCTGGGTTCTCTGCTGCTGGTGAGGGGCATCCAGCAGGGAAGGCTACTGTCCAGGGGCCTGCTCCAGGGAGGCTCTCCTCTGCTGCCCAGGGGCCCAGCCCAGCCAGGACTCCCTCTCCTGCCCAGGGGCCCAGCCCAGCCAGGGCCTCCTCTCCTGCCCAGGGGCCTGTTCCAGGCAAGGCCTCCTCTCCTGCCCAGAGGCCCAGCCCATCCAGGGCCCTCTCTCCTGCCCAGGGGCCTGTTCCAGGCAAGGCCTCCTCTCCTGCTCAGGGGCCTGTTCCAGGCAAGGCCTCCTCTCCTTCCCAGAGGCCTGTTCCAGGCAAGGTCTCCTCTCCTGCTCAGGGTCCCACTTCAGGAAAAGGCCCAGAAGTTAGGTCCCTGCCAGTCCCCATCCCAAAGGCCCCAAGGGTAGACGGTGTGGGCACTCTGGCCAAACTTGACCCAGGGCTGACTCTGCAGGCCAGCGACACTCCTGGCTTGAGACAGATGAGCTTCAAGTCCAACACGCTAGAGCGCTCTGGTGTGGGGCTGAGCAGCTACCTCTCAGCCAAGCAGGAGCCAGGGCCCCAGACCAGCAGCTCGCTCGGCAAAGGCTCCGTCCTGGGCCCGCTCTCACCCATTGTCCCGCGCAGCTCCCGGCCCCGCCCGGCCTCCCTGGGCACCGGCAAGGACTTTGAGGGCATCCCAGTAGGCAGGCTGGCTGACCTGGAGCAGGAGCAAAGCTCCTTACACCGGCCCTATGCAGGGCAGAGCCGTGCCCAGTTGCCCCGGGCGCCCTGTGTCAGTGTCCGCATCTCTCCCAAGGGCATCCATGAAGAGCACCGGCGGGAGGCACTGAGGAAGCTGGGGCTGCTCAAGGATTAGCCCCCCCCCCCCCCGCACTCTCTGGCTCTGCTGCCTAGAGCTGAGCCCGGGGGCACTGGACTCCAAGGACTCCAAGTCTGTGTCTGACAGTGGGGTACCCACAGTTGGAAGCAGGTATCCCCAAGAGCATGTGTTACAGCGTAAGCGTGGGCCTTGCAGCATCTGCTCTGTGGGGCCTCCTGCAGTGGGCAGCATCCAGCTGGCCC
This sequence comes from Erinaceus europaeus, assembly GCF_950295315.1. Taxonomy (NCBI): domain Eukaryota; kingdom Metazoa; phylum Chordata; class Mammalia; order Eulipotyphla; family Erinaceidae; genus Erinaceus; species Erinaceus europaeus. Next base: position 171,129 of record NC_080180.1, on the reverse strand, counting down.
AGAAAGGACTCAGCACTCAGACTCTCTCCTTTCTGGACCAGGGGCCTGGGGCCCGAGCAGACATGCTCTGTCTAGCATCTGTCTCTTTCACCAAGGGTAGGGCAGGCCCTAGATCAGAAGCTCTCAGCTGGAGGAGAGCAGAGCCCCTGCTGGACACTGTCACTCATGGCCGCCTGCCCCAGGACGTTCTGCTCAGGGCACTGTCAAACTGCACTGAACTGGGCCCTGAGCCGCTCAGAAGGTGCTGCTGGCCCCAGCCCCACTTGCACATGCTGGCTTCAGCTGGACTCCACACGGAGATGACTGCCCCATGTCCACTGCTGGTCGGTCGGTGCAGCGTGTCCATGTGGCTGTGAGTGCTCTGCCGCCTGGCTCCTGGGGGTCCCCTCACACAGCCACAATGCAGCATCTGACACATTGGGGGGCTGTGGAGACTCCCACCAGCCCCATGGGGGATACCCACTCCTCTGTGGCACCTGGTGCCGTGGCCCTCCTGGGCAGGGCTGGACACAGCCACACAGCGCCCAAGTGAGCCCCAAGACCCTTGAGGACCCCCAAGGATGAGTGGATGCCATTCTGTGATTCTAGGAAGGCACAGGGCTGTTTGGAGAGGTGGGGCCCCAAGGCCTCTCAGTAAATAAAAGCTGTTCTGGCCGGCCCTTGCTGGAGTCTGTCTGGTGTGGGCTTTGCGGTAGGGTGGCTTCAGGGCCCTGGGCATCAGGGGGCTTTGAGATGTCAGGTTCTGAAAGGTTGGAGAACGTGCAGCAGAGGCCAGCTGCACCCTGTAGTGGAAGATGGGTGTGGTGTGGGTGTTCCTTTCCCAGTTCTCTCTTGTTCTCTCTCTCTCTCTCTCTCTCTCTCTCTCTCTCTCCCTCCCTCCCTCCCTCCCTCCCTCCCTCCCAGAGCCCAGCCCTGGCTGAGGACCCAGAGTTCTGAGATGCCACCTCTGGCTGCATCTAGTCTAGTTCATGAGAGAAGGCCCCCACTGTGGGCTGGGTGTGGGTGAGCAGAATATAAGACAAGCACAGGCAGAGGGCACTTGGGGTGTGGGCCTGCCTCTTGTGCCTGTTCCAAGCCCAATGCTTGTGAAGGCCAGACTCTTGAGAGCAGCTGCATCTGCCTGCAGGTGTCCACCCTGCCCCCACCGTCCTGTGCAGCCTTGGACAGGGAGCACCTCCAGGAACCACTGCTGCTTTAGCGTGGAGGCCAGTCACAAAGCGGCTCCGGCCACATGGCGAGGGCCAGGCTAGCCTGGCACCCACACTGCCGGATGTGACTTCTCCCTCACCCTCTGCAGGAGGTGAGAATAATAGTCTGGTCTCGGTGAGAGTTCTCAGAGGCCTGCAGGGGGGCTTCCCTGTTGACTGCCATCCTGTCAGGCCGTCTGTCCTTCCAGGGTCTGTGTCCCCACCACCCAGTCTCACCAGCGCATAATAGCAGGTGGTATGGGAAGCAGGGCCTCTGGGTACAGACCCCACTCCGCCATGTCCAGCTCCTTTCTTGGGGCCCTTCTCAAAGGGGTGACTGGCCATGTCAGGAGGTAGGAGGCTGGACCCCAGTCCCTGTCCTGCCACACTGGGTCCACTATGGTCAGCCCTGCTCTCCTCCACTTGGACTGACCCTGAAGGAGCCCTGGTATGAGCTGGGGATTCTCCACTGGTGCCCATCTAGGCCAGAGAGCAGCACTTGACATTCCTACAGCCCCCTGCAACTGGGGCTTGGGACTCAGTGTCCTCCACCGGCCTATGTCCCTGAATCCAGCAGTCCACGGTGCTGGCTGCTGGAAGCTTGTCTCCATGCCCAGCACTGAGAAGGTCAGGTGCCCCCAGCTACCAGCCTCACATGGACTCTGAGCAGTCTAGCGTCCTAGTGGGCAACATGCCCACCCTGTCGGCCACACTGGGGCTTGGGGGACAGGAGGACTGTGGGTGCCTGAGCCCCAGCTGCAGAGACCTCAGGGAGCCTCACCCAACTCGGGTAGGCCCAGATGCTACTGTGTACCCTCACTCACTCTTCCCTTTCACGAATGACCCCTGGGTTCCAGCCCTTCATCCAGTGTGAAGTATAGGTCCAAGGCAGACAAACCCAGGTCCCACAGGAGCTGGTCCAGCAAGAGGGGAACAGGCCGCTAGACAAGAATATGGAGGGGCCCGGCACAGAAGGGTAACTCTGGGCTGCTGCATGAGGTCATGAGTTCAAATCCCCAGCATTCCACATGCCTGTGATACTCTGACTCTGACTCTTCTATCATCTATCAATTTATCTATCATCTACCTATGGTCTATCTACCTATCAATCATCTAGCTACCATCTATCCATCATCCATCTACCTATCTATCATCTATTTTTTTCTTTATTCCTTTTTGGTGCCTTTGTTGTTTTATTGTTGTAGTAATTATTATTGATGTCGTTGTTGGATAGGACAGAGAGAAATGGAGAGAGGGCCTGCTTCACTGCTTGTGAAGCGACTCCCCTGCAGGTGGGGAGCTGGGGGCTCAAACTGGGTTCCTTACGCCAGTCCTTGCACTTTGTGCCACCTGCGCTTAACCCGCTGTGCTGCCGCCCAACTCTATGTATCATCTATCTATCTATCTATCTATCTATCTTCAGATAAACAGTGAAAGTGGAAGGGTATGGAGCCATAGAGGACAGAGCTCTAACAGGAACAGGGTGAGCCAGGGAGTTGGAATTCCACATGGAAGAAACCACACACTCAAGGACATTAGGAATGAACTGACTTTTCAGGGACCTCAATGACATTCCTAGTGGAGTTTCAAATTTTATTGACCTTTAATTACTTTTAATTAAAATCTAATTTTAACAAAATTTTTTATTTATTTTGTTGTCACTGGGGCTTCACTACTTACTCCAGGATGACTTTTTCAGAGGGAGAGAGAGGCAGAGGGTGAGAGGAGAAGTTTCCCCAGTGTGTCAGTATTTCCATGTAGCATACTGGGACTTTGAACCCTGGTGACAGGCACGGTGAGGCAGGTGCCTTTGCAAGTGATCTATCTCTCGGTCTCTGTGACCTTTTCCCTCTGCCCCCCTTATGTTTATTTTAATAACAGAGAGAGAGCCCAGAGCTCTGCTAAGCTCTGGCTGATGGTGGTGGTGGGGGACTGAACCTGGGACCTTTGGTGCCTCAGGTGGGAGAGTCTTTTGCAGACACCTCCTGCAGCCTCCCTGACCCTTCCCTCTTCCCCTCAGTGCATCCCACACTTCCTGCGCATGGGGCTGGGGATGAGCTGCCAGGCCCAGCACTGGAGCCGAGGGATCTCTACTTTTCTTGTCTGCAGAGTGGAGACTCTCGCTTCTGAGTCGGAGCAGCTGCCAGTTATTCACAAGAACCTGGCCCCTGTGTGCCCGGGACAAACCACAGCTGGTGCTCCAGAGTCCCTTTCACACCGAGGGCAGTGAGGGTGGAGGGAAGGAGGCCCCAAGTCTCAGGGGTTCAGCAGGTCTGCAGAGAAAAGAGGCTGACAGAGTCTCCAGAGTAGAGCAAGAAGCACCAAGGCCGTCCAGGGGAAGTGGGAAGGGATGCCCCAAGGCACAGGAGCCCTGACCACCTGTGCAAGGGGCGGGGGTGGCTGGACAGGCGCTTTGTGTGGTCAGACCCTGGCCCTTGGCAGCACATCTGTATGAGGTGCAAATGTTGACACTGACTTAAAGAATCTGCTGATGTGGCTGGGAAGACAACAGAATGGTTCTGCACAGAGATTCTCATGCCTGAGGCTCCAAAGGCCCAGGTTTAATCCCCTACACCACCATAAGACAGAGCTGAGCAGGGCTCTGGTAAAAATAAAGAAAAAGGAGGCTGGGTGGTGGCGCACCTGGTTGAGAGCTCATGTTACAGTGAGCAAAGACCTGGGTTCAAGCCCCCAGTCCCCACCTGCAGGGGGAAAGCCTCACAAGTGGTGAAGCAGGGCTGCAGGGGTCTCTTCGTCTCTATCTCCCCCTTCCTCTCAATTTCTGGCTGTCTTTATCCATCTATCCAGTGAATAAATAAAGATAATAGTAATAATCATAATAAAAGAATATGCTGATCTGGTTTTGTTAAGTGATCATCAGACTAACACTAAAATTAATACTCAACTTGTTTTATCTTATTAAAAGGATTCTCAGTGTTGCTTGCAACCAGGGAGGTGGCTAAGCAAAGGGAAGGGGTTTCTTCTCTTACTTCTGATTTGGTCAGTTTCTATCTCAGCTTATTTATGTAGGGAGAGCTGCCAAGATCGTTCACTTTGGAGACTGGAGATACTTAACTTGGCCTGAGATTCAGTCTCAGGAACAACAGCTGTGGTGCTAAGCACTGAGGAAAACTCGATCATTAAAAAGTTGACAGGGGCTGGCGGTAGCACACTGTATCACAGACCCGTTTAAGGATCCTGGCTGGAGCCCCTGGCTCCCCACCTGCAGGGGCGGGGGTCTCTTCAGCAAGCAGTGAAGCAGGTCTGCAGCTGTCTCTCTTTCTCCCCCCCCCCTCTTGATTTCTCTGTCCTATCCAACAACAACAACAACAGTGGGAAAAGGCGGCCAACAGTAGCAGTGGATTTGGATTCGTGGTGTAAGCACCGAGCCCCAGCGATAACCCTGGAGGCAAAAAAAAAAAAAAAAAAAAAAAAGTCGGCACTAAGTAGAAAATGCTGTTCTGCCAGACCACTGAAAAATGTTGAGAAATATTAGCCGTGGAGAAGAATCCTACCCTCCACCTCATTGCATAATGTGGCTATAGCTATAGCTATAGTTGTATTGATAAAACATGAATCTCAAGTATGAATCAAGTAGGGGAGCTGTGGCTGGAGCAGTGGCCCTGAGTGGCCTGGACCTGACCTCAGGCCTGGCACTCACCTCTCTGCACTTCCTGGGGGCCGGGAGGGCCCCCTCAGCCTCTCCCCTTCACCCTGCACTCACACATGTTGGCCTGAACCTGTCTGGTGAGAACCGTGGGCCTGCCTGGCCGGCTGGAGTGGCCGCTCCACATTCCTGCGCTCACACTCAGCTGCCGGAGGCCAGGGCAGGGCAGGCCATCCTCTCCTGCCCAGACAGATTGCTGAACCCAGTCATGACTTGCTGTCTGGGGCTGGCGGCTTCTGGGACTGGGCTGTGGGTGCTTTGGGCACTTCTGGGCCACAGTCCAACACAGAGACCCAGAACTGGCAGCTGGGCAGGACCCTCCACAGTCATAACTCAGGGTATATTGAAGGGGAAAGAGAGAGAGGGAGAGAGACCTACAGTGTTATTTCGTCACTTATGAAACTTCCTCCCTTGCACATAGGAACTGGGGCCTTGAATCTGGGTCCTTGAACACTAACTTATGCAATCAACTGGGCTTGTCACCAACCAGCCCCAAGATTGTTGTTTTCTAAAGTACAAGAGAGTTGTACCCACCAGGGGTGGGCGTGGCTCTGAGACTCCTGATTCCTTTCAGTGCAGCTCCAGCCTCTGGGGAGGGAGCTCCGAGGGCAGAACTCAGGTCTACCAAGAGTCAGAGGCCCAGTTCAGTCCCTGTCCCCACAGATGCTAGAACTGAGCTCTGGTCTCTCTCTCTCATTAAAAATAAGTGGGGTAGGGGGTGCAGATGACTGGCTAAAAAGTCACTGTTTTTATTAGCTGAGTAGTATTCCATTGTGTATCTAGACCACAACTTGCTCAGCCACTCATCTGTTGTGGGACACCTGGGTTGCTTCCAGGTTTTGGCTATTACAAATTGTGCTGCCAAGAACATATGTGTACACAGATCTTTTTGGATGGGTGTGTTGGGTTCCTTAGGATCTATACCCAGGAGGGGAATTGCAGGGTCATAGGGTGGGTCCATTTCTAGCCTTCTGAGAGTTCTCCAGACTGTTCTCCACAGGGGTTGGACCCATTGACATTCCCACCAGCAGTTCAGGAGGGTTTCTTTGACCCCACAACCTCTCCAGCATTTGCTGCTGTTACCTTTTCTAGCACTAAGGTTTTCTACAAAACCATTACACTGTCTCTGTCTCCCTGGCTAAAAGCTTCCCATGTCAACTGTCAACACTTTGGAAAGACTACATAGGACAACACACTATGTTTCAAGATTAATTGAATACATGTATATGTTTAACCACATTGGGTATGTTTCCACATGACAGAATTAGTAATGTTTTAAATCAGTGTTAGCAGATAAGCCCCATGAATGAGCTGTTTGATGAATCACAGGATGCTAATTTATGTCTTTTTACTCTTTTTCTGGAGTATTTTATTTTATTCTTATTTAAGAAAGGAGACATTAACAAAACTGTAGGATAGGAGGGGTACAACTCCACACAATTCCCACCACCTGGTCTCTGTATCCCATCCCCTTCCCTGATAGCTTTCCCATTCTCTATCCCTCTGGGAGTATGGGCCCAGGGTCGTTGTGGGTTGCAGAATGTGAAAGGTCTGGCTTCTGTCATTGCTGGCCTTTACACCTAGGCAACTGGAGTCTCAGCTTTGTGCAAGTCTCTCTGGCACAAGCCATATTCTGTCTCCTCGTATCCATGCTGGTATCTCTCAAAATTTAATATATATGTATATATGTATATATCCACACACACATATCTGTCTTTTTTAGAATTGTCAAACTATGTATTTGATCTTAATTCAGAATTACCACATTTATAACAGACTCCTTTTTCATAAATAATTGGCCACATAGTAGGACCAGCATTCACTATAATTATAAATAATAGAACCTTCCAGTAGCATTTCTATCAGCATCCTTGTTGTAATTATCATAGCATAGACTTGCCTCTTTTTTTCTGGTGTAAGCTTCAATACGTATGCATTTGTTTTCATTCTCCGGAAATCTTAATTCCCCTGGACACTGAAGTGTCAGGGAATTTTTGAAGCAGCCCTCTGTTTATCAGCAGGTTGTTTCTATGTTTCTGCTGTAATCTGGTCTTGTGGTTATTTTTTTTCAAATCCTTCCTAGATCGTCCCCATTTAGTTGCATATTTATTTATTTAGTCAGATATTACATGGGGGGGTCATTTCTTATGCTGGATATATTTTCTTTTATAATTGAAGGGAACTTTTGATGCCCAATACATTTCCTGTCACAAATACTACTCATTATCTTAGATTGTTCATGATAGTGACATCCATTGCACAATGGGTTTGAATGGCATGGTTCTAAAGAATTGTCACTATTTTACTGACCATGGTTTTAACCTCACAAATGTTCTCTTTATTGGGGGATGAATGGCTTACATTCAACAGTTCCATGTAATAGTGGGCACGGGGGGGTAATTTTTCCCACTTTCCCTGTATTTCTGTACATCCTTTGTAACTTTCTTATTGAGGAGAAGCAAACAGTCATAAATTGAGAGAGCAGGGCCCAAGCAGGAAGAGAGACAGAGAGACAGCTGCAGCTCTGATTTGTCACGAGCCCAGCTTTTCCCTAGCTGGGTAAGTGTGACCAGGGGCTCAAAACAGGGTCCTGGGATTCCACATAGTTCCCTGGCAGCTCCATCAGCTGTCCCTCCAACCCATGCTCCATTCGTTGTCCATGTAACTATCGATCTGCTCTAGGCATTTCTCACCTTCATATGCCAGAAACTTAACACTTCTCCCCTCCACCCATGAAACTTTGACCTTTTACTTGGGTGCAAAACAGCAACTCCAATCCAAGTTATTTCTGGGAAAATTGTGTTGTGTATTGTGTGTTTTGTGTGTGTGTGTTTGTGTGTGTGTGTGTGTGTGTATGTATGTTTGAGTGTTGACTATCACTGTTGTTTCTTTATTCCTGACGCAGGGACTTAGGAACTGGGTTGTGTTATGACAAAGGAAGTTTCCACTGCACAAGTGATTTTTCAAGTATGAATAACCTCACAAATATTTATTCTGTTCTTTCTTGGGGGATGAATGGTTTACAGTCAACAGTTCCATGTCATAGTGGGCACGGGGGGGGGGTAATTTTTCCCACTATCCCTGTATTTCTGTACATCCTTTGTAACTTTCTTATTGAGGAGAAGCAAAGAGTCATAAATTGAGAGAGCAGGGCCCAAGCAGGAAGAGAGACAGAGAGACAGCTGCAGCTCTGATTTGTCACTAGCCCAGCATTTCCCTAGCTGGGTAAGTGTGACCAGGGGCTCAAAACAGGGTCCTGGGATTCCACATAGTTCCCTGGCAGCTCCACCAGCTGTCCCTCCAACCCATGCTCCCTTCGTTGTCCATGTAACTATCGATCTGCTCTAGGCATTTCTCACCTTCATATGCCAGAAACTTAACACTTCTCCCTTCCACCCATGAAACTTTGACCTTTTGCTAGGGTGCAAAACAGCAACTCCAATCCAAGTTATTTTAGGGAAAAGTGTGTACGTCTCTGTGGGAATGTGTGTGTGTGTGTGTGTGTGTGTGTGTGTGTGTGTGTGTGTGTGTGTGTGTGTGTGTGCATAAGTGTGTTTCAGTTATGATTACCGCTGTTGTTTCTTTATTCCTGACACAGGGACTTAGGAACTGGGTTGTGTTATGACAAAGGAAGTTTCCACTGCACAGGTGGTTTTTCAAGTATGAATTGGCACATTGGATTGTGGACTCTGTTGTGCATTCTCCCAGGTGGTCCTCAGATGGGTTCTTTCCTTTGCTATTCCCATGCTGTGTGTAATTTTCTGGGTAGACTCAAAGAGGAGTGGCATGGGGAGCTCAGCTGCATTCTGCTGTATGTCCACAAGGTGGCAGCAAAGACCATAGTTGAGTGTAGTGATTCTGTGGAATGAGGAGAACTCTAGGAATTGTGGCCCGTGGACAGCAGGGTTGAAATTGACGTAGAGTGCCCTAGACATCTGTTCTTTCCTGTGGGGTGGGGGGATCCCCCATTTGGCTTTGCAAGTGGAAGGGGTTTCTCTCTTTGCCTGGGATGACTCTACTGGGAGCTTGTGAATCCCTGTGCTCAGCTGCATTCTGCTGGGTGTCCACAAGAGGGCAGCACCAGGGCGGGACTAAGGCTCCATGGGGCAAGTGCCCTGAGGCCCTGGGCTAGGAGAGTGGCGACAGTGTTTCTGGGTGTGCCCCAAGAGCATGGCCAGCCTAGCGCAGGCAGGCAGTGTCCTAAGGACGGGCCCAGACAGGAGCTGTGGGGGTCGTGTTTGCAGAAACAGGGCCTTCAGAGGATGGCAGAAAGTCCCCGGGGGCGGGCCTCAGAGCCCGTGCCCAATGAGCCTGAGGGGAGGGCCCAGTGGGTATTCTTAGAGACAGCTGGCCAATCAGAGAGGAGGAACGTCACCCTCAGGGGCATAAAGCAAGAGCTGGCCAATGAGAACAGAGGAGGAGTTGCGTGGGCGGGCCTCAGAGAGCAGCCCACCAATGAGAGCCTGGGTGCTGGCTCTGGGTGGGCGTACCCCTGGAGGTCAGCCAATCCGGGTCCAGCGGAAGTGCCTGGGGGGCGGGCCCTCGGGAGGCTGTCCAATGAGCACCTGGGGCGGGCCTCGTGGGCGGTGCCCAGGAGGCTGGCCAATCATGGGGCAAGGGCGGTGACCTTCCTGGGCGTGCCTTAGGAACTGGCCTATCAGAGGGCGCCCCTCAGACAGCAGCCCGCCAATGGGAGCCAAGAGAAGGCTGGCTGGGGGCGTGTCCCTGGGACACCAGGCCAATCAGAGTCGAGCGGAAGTGGCTGGTGGGCGGGCCTTCTGGAGGCTGCCCAATGAGCGTGCTGCAGGGCCGTGTGGGCGGTGCTCAAGGCCGCTGGCCAATCACAGACTAGGGGCCCAGACCCTCCTGGGCGTGTCCAAGCACACTGGCCAATGAGATTGCTGGTGGGGTTCTGGGCGTGGCCTAGGCCTCTGGCCTATCAGAGCCTGGCTGGTGCCCTGTGGGCGGGCCTTCTGAAGGAATCCCGCCAATGGGAGCTCAGAGCTGGCCTTAAAAGGCTGGGCGTGCTTCCAGGAAATGCGAAGCAGGGTTCAGCCCAGGGCCCTGCCTTGCAGAAGCTGTCCAGTGCGCATGTGTATAACTCCGTTTGTGCCTGTGCCTCTGTGGATGTGTGTGTGTGTGTGTGTGTGTGTGTGTGTGTGTGTGTGTGTCTGAGGGAGGGAGAGAGAGAGAGAACAACAGAATCACTGTGGCACAGGTGATTTTGTGCAAAACACTTGGCACATTCTGATTTACAGCTCAATATTGACACCAGGGCAGCTCTCCTTGGCCCTTGGTCACTTTTCTTCTTTTCAGATGTAAAGACACTGAAGAGGGAGAGGTTTTTGCCCTGATACTTGCACTGGGAACTAGCAGCTGCCCTGGTTGTGTTGCCAGACTAGGAAACCTGTGGTGCCTGTCCATGTGGAGAGTCTCCTGGATGAGTTCCTTCTCGAGCCTTTTTCGCTCGGTCCCGTTGGAGCTGCATATAGCTAATGATTTGGAGATTTTATTCCTTTGGACAATTCTTTTCCTGATGCAAAGTTTCTCTCCAGGTTTTAGCAATCAATTGTGTGAATGTCACATCGAATCCATTGTAGAAAATGACTATATCAGTGTCTCTCTCTCTTTCTCTCTCTCTCTATCTCTCTCTCTCTATATATATATGTATGTAACATGTAGAGGTCTGAAAATATTTTCAGCTAGAGACCTGCACAGCTCAGGATTAGGGTAGCAATGTGGATACACCTGGCCCTTCTGAGCCACAGTCATGAGAGACATCTCACAGAGCCATATCGTATATCACTCTACAAATCTCTCTCAGCACAAACTACCACTGCCAAATCATCTTCTTCCCTCTTGCTCTTTTTGTCCACCGAGTCTTATCCCAAAACTGTAAATCAAAGGAGAAATAGACATAGTGCAGTTCCCTGCACACAGGACAGGCTGAGGCTGGACCAGGGAGATGCAATACGCCAGCCTGCATCTTGGCTGGAGCATCACTATGACTACTTCGAATTTGGAGACGCGAGGGCAGTTTTGGAGAGTGGGCTGCCGGCCAAGTGTTGCTTCTCAGAGTGACTAAGACCTAGATGTTCTAAGTGTTACCTTTCCTCACAAACGTAAAATAGCAATGCCACTTGTAAGAAGTATGCATGGGCATGGAGGGTTTGTCTTCAGTGCTCTGGCACTGATCAACACAGGGCCAGAATTTCAGTCCTTGTCTGTCTCTGTCATTCTGTCTCTCTGACTGTCTCTACGTGCCTTCTTCACTGGGCCCTTACTGGAAGTCAGTGCATGCATCGTGAACTCAGACTTCCTGGTGTTGAAATTTTCCTTTCTTTGCCCTTTGGATTATTTAGTCTCCTGCACATGGTGTAGTACAGAGGGGAACTGCGGAGACAGCGTTGCTGCTGCAGGTTCCAGGCATATGTCCATCTCCAGCTGCAGCTGTCCAGGCCCTCTGTGCTTGACTCCCATTCTCCAGGGCCCTGAGGCTGACACTCAGCCTAAATGCAGCCCTCCTTACCTTCCTGCACAGCGTCCTTGTCCTTATTACATGAGAGCCCAGGTCAAGGGAAGTGAAACTCTATCCCCCTGGCACACACACTGTGCTTTCCCTCTATTAAGCCAAATGGAAAGGATCTGTGGTACTGATGACCACACCAGTGTCCAGATTTTCCATGCAAAACGGAAGCTTCCAGTGTTCAGAAAGAGGGTGTTTTGATGGCTGTGAAATGTCTTTTCCAAGTGCCTCATGGTGTTTCAAATCCCTTTGAAACCTGAAGTTCTTTCTTGTATCTAGGGAATATTTTCACCACTGGCCAGAAGGGCCGCCCAACTAGGAGCACAGATATCCCGGGGTTAGGAGGTCTGCCAGCCTGCTAGCTCCTGGAGGGATTCCTGAGTATGTCCTCAGGGCCCAAGTGTAAAAGGTGTTTCCAATTGCCTTGATTAGCAGCAGCCAGGCCCTCAGGTGAGGGGCGGGGCTGTGATCTTGACTGGAAGCCCCTAATTTGGCCAATGGAGGCATCCATCTTTTTTTGTCTGTCCATAGCAAGGGCCCGGGGAGTTTGTGCTTCCTGCAAGCAGAGCGACATTGTATGGGACACTCATGCAAGCCTACTTCTGGGAATCTCTCTGAGTGTGATGTGTGGACACCAGGACACCATGATCAGGGATGAGAGGCCACAGCAGCAATTGCCTTAGCCGGACCCAAAGGGTAGGTGTAAGGGGCCGGGTTCATCCACTATTGTTTGGTTCAACACACTTCCCATCTATGTGGAAACACAGCCCTTTCTGGGTACTTTCTGGGCTTGTAATCTGCTGCCCTGAGCAGTGGACTGAGAGCCTGGAGGCTGAGTAGGCAGCCAAAGGTGACTGGACAGGCTCATGCCCCTGAATTCTGAGGGGTGCCCCAGCTTCCCCCATTGGCAGTGTTTGGATCATAGTGAGGCATGGCATTGAATCGGAACTCAGGAGAGTGAGACATGAGAGTCCCTTTGCATATGCATTCTTCCTTAGCCACAATCTGGGCTAGCTGGCTTGCCCTGACCAGATAGGTTCTCTGTACATAAGTTGCAGGAGAGGCTGGCTCCCTTGCCACCCATGCTCTGAGACTACTACAGGTGATCTCTGAGCACACACAGACACACACAAACAGACAGACAGACACACACACACACACACACACATTACTGTCAGTTCTGGTAGTAGAGCATATGGTGAAGGCTGGGGCTGTCTGGGGTCTGTGGGCATGAGAGCTGCTGCCTTACAATCTCTACAAGCCAGGTTTGAACCTGTCATCAATGAACACAGTGTAGGAGGTTTTTGAATTCTGGTCTCTTTCCAACTCATCTATTTCTCTTCTCGCCTTCTCTATCTCTAACGCTCACATGCTCTCACACACTCTGTCTTCACTCATTAATATTTTACTTAGATTCTGATTTTACTGACAGGCCCAGATAGACAAAGAGAGTTACCAGAGCACTGCTGAGCTCTGGCTTGTTGTGTTGGCGATTTCACCTAGGCTACTGGAGCCTCAGTTTGTAAGTCTTTCTGACACAAGCCATATTCTGTCTCCTCATTTCCATGCCAGTATCACTCAGAGTTTATAATAAAGATATACATACATGTATATATATACATATAGATTTATATATCTGTCATTTTTAGAATGTTCGACCTATGTATTTGACCTTCTTTCAGAATTACCACATTTATAACAGCCTAGTTTTTCTGAAATAATTGGCCATATAGTTGGAGCAGGATTCAATACAATTATAAATAATAGAACCTTCCAGTAGCATTTCTAATCGTGTTTCTATTAGCATCCTTATTGCAATTATCATGGCCCAGATGTTCCCTCCTTTTTCTAGTGTAAGCTTCAATACGTATGTGTTTGTTTTCTTTCTCCGGAAATCTTAATGTCCCTGGACCCTGAAGTGTTAGGGAATTTTTGAAGCAGCCCTCTGTTTCTCAGCAGATGGTTTCTATGTTTCTGCTGTCATCAGGTCTTCTTGTGGTTTTTGTTTTTATTTATTTTTATTGTTTCAAGTCCTCCTAGATCATCCCCATTTATTTGCATATTTATTTATTTAGTCAGGTATCACATGTGGCGTCATTTCTTCTGCTTGAGAGATTTTCTCTTAGAACTGAAGGGAACTTTTGATGCACAATACATTTCCTGGGGCAAATACTACACACATATGGTGAAGGCTTGGGTTGTCTGGGGTCTGTGGGCATTAGAGCTGCTGCGTGACAATCTCTACAACCCAGGTTTGAACCTGTCATGAATGAACACAGCCTAGGGGGTTTTTGACTTCTGGTCTATTTCCAACTCTTCTATTTCTCTTCTCGCCATCTCTGTCTCTGACTCTCACAGGCTCTCTCTCACTCTGTTTGAACTCAGGAATATTTTACTTATATCCTTATTTTATTGACAGGCCCAGATATACAAAGAGAGTGGCCAGAGCACTGCTGAGCTCTGGCTGGTTTTGTTTGTGATTTCACCTAGGCTACTGGAGCCTCAGATTGGTAAGTCTCTCTGACTTAAGCCATATTCTGCCTCCTCATATCCATGGCAGTATCTCTCAGACTTTATAATAAAGATATACATCCATATACATATATAAATATACATATATATATCTGTCATTTTTAGAATTGTCAACCTATGTAATTGATCTTAATCAGAATTAACACATTTACAACAGGTTCCTTTTTCCCTACTAATTGGCCACATAGTTGGAGCAGGATTCAATACAATTATAAATAATAGAACCTTCCAGTAGCATTTCTAATAGCATTTCTATCAGCATCCTTATTTTAATTATCATAGTACAGAACTTGCCTCCTTTCTCTAGTGTAAGCTTCAATACATATGAGTTTCTTTTCATTCTCCCAAAATCTTAATTTCCCTGGACTCTGAAGGGTCTCAGAACTTTTGAAGCAGCCCTTCATTCTCAGCAGATGGTTTCTATGTTTCTGCTGCCATCAGGTCTTCTTGTGCTTTTTGTTTTTATTTTTCATTTGTTTCAAATCCTCCTAGATAACCCCCATTTACTTGCATATTTATTTATTTATTTATTTATTTATTTATTTGGTTCTATATTACATGAGGGGTCCATTCTTCTGCTTGATAGATTTTTCTCTTATAATTGAAGGGAAGTTTACACTCACAATACATATCCTGTCGTAAATACTACACACATATGGTGAAGGCTGGGGTTGTCTGGGGTCTGTGGACAGGAGACTGCTGCCTTACAATCACTACAACCCAGGTTTGAACCTGTCATGTATGAACACAGAGTGGGAGCTTTTGGACTTCTGGTCTCTTTCCAACTCTTCTATTTCTCTTCTTGCCTTCTCTGTCTCTGACTCTCACAGGCTCTCACTCACTCTGTCTGCACTCATTAATATTTTACTTATATATTATTTGACTGACAGGCCCAGATATACAAAGCGAGTCACCAGGGCCCGGCTGAGCTCTGGATTGTTTTGTTGGCGATTTCATCTACGTTTCTGGAGCCTCAGCTTTGTAAGTCTATCTGGCACAAGCCATACTCTGTCTCCTCATAGCCATGCCAGTATCCCTCATAGTTGATAATAAAGATACACATACATGTATGTACATATACATACATCTATATATATATATATATATATCAGACATTTTTAGAATTGTTGACCTTTTTATTTGATTTGAATGCAGAATTGCCGCATTTATAATAGCCTCCTTATTCATAAATAATTGGTCACATAGTTGGAGCAGGATTCACTACAATGATAAATTATAAACTTTCCAGGAGCATTTCCAATAGCCTTTCTATCAGTATCCTTATTGTAATTATCATAGCACAGAACTTGCCTCCATTTTCTAGTGTAAGCTTCAAAACGTATGCGTTTCTTTTCATTCTCGGAATTCATAATTTGCCTGGACCCTGTGTGTCAGGGAATTTTTGAAGCAGCCCTCTGTTACTCAGCAGACGTTTTCTATATTTCTGCTGTCATCAGGTCTTCCTGTGGTCTTTGTTTTTATTTTTTTATTTTTTTCAAATCCTCCTAGATCATTCCCATTTATTTGCATATTTATTTATTTATTTATTTCGTCCGATATCACATGAGGGGTCATTTCTTCTGCCTGATAGATTTTCTCTTATAATTGAAGGGAACTTTTGACACACAATACATTTCCTTTTGCAGATACTACACACTACTACAACTGCTACTGCACTGTTTTTGACAGTGACATTAAATGCACAATGGATTAGTATTGCATGGCTCTAGAGAATGTTCACTATTTAACCTACAATGTTTTTAACCTCACAAATATTTATTCTGTTCTTTCTTGGGGGATGAATGGTTTACAGTCAACAGTTCCATGTAATAGTGGGCACGGGGTGGGGGGTAATTTTTCCCACTATCCCTGTATTTCTGTACATCCTTTGTAACTTTCTTATTGAGGAGAAGCAAGCAGTCATAAATTGAGAGAGCAGGGCCCAAGCAGGAAGAGAGACAGAGAGACAGCTGCAGCTCTGATTTGTCACTAGCCCAGCTTTTCCCTAGCTGGGTAAGTGTGACCAGGGGCTCAAAACAGGGTCCTGGGATTCCACATAGTTCCCTGGCAGCTCCACCAGCTGTCCCTCCAACCCATGCTCCCTTCGTTGTCCATGTAACTATCGATCTGCTCTAGAAATTTCTCACCTTCATATGCCAGAAACTTAACACTTCTCCCTTCCACCCATGAATCTTTGACCTTTTGCTAGGGTGCAAAACAGCAAATCCAATCCAAGTTATTTTAGGGACAAGTGTGTACGTCTCTGTGGGAAGGTGTGTGTGTGTGTGTGTGTGTGTGTGTGTGTGTGTGTGTAAGTGTGCATAAGTGTGTTTCAGTTATGATTACCGCTGTTGTTTCTTTATTCCTGACACAGGGACTTAGGAACTGGGTTGTGTTATGACAAAGGAAGTTTCCACTGCACAAGTGGTTTTTCAAGTATGAATTGGCACATTGGATTGTGGACACTGTTGTGCATTCTCCCAGGTGGTCCTCAGATGGGTTCTTTCCTTTGCTATTCCCATGCTGTGTGTAATTTTCTGGGTAGACTCAAAGAGGAGTGGCATGGGGAGCTCAGCTGCATTCTGCTGTATGTCCACAAGGTGGCAGCAAAGACCATAGTTGAGTGTAGTGATTCTGTGGAATGAGGAGAACTCTAGGAATTGTGGCCCGTGGACAGCAGGGTTGAAATTGACATAGAGTTCCCTAGACATCTGTTCTTTCCTGTGGGTTGTGGGGAATCCCCCATTTGGCTTTGCAAGTGGAAGGGGTTTGTCTCTTTGTCTGGGATGACTCTACTGGGAGCTTGTGAATCCCTGTGCTCAGCTGCATTCTGCTGGGTGTCCACAAGAGGGCAGCACCAGGGCGGGACTAAGGCTCCATGGGGCAAGTGCCCTGAGGCACTGGGCTAGGAGAGTGGCGACAGTGTTTCTGGGTGTGCCCCAAGAGCATGGCCAGCCTAGCGCAGGCAGGCAGTGTCCTAAGGATGGGCCCAGACAGGAGCTGTGGGGGTCGTGTTTGCAGAAACAGGGCCTTCAGAGGATGGCAGAAAGTCCCCGGGGGCGGGCCTCAGAGCCCGTGCCCAATGAGCCTGAGGGGAGGGCCCAGTGGGTATTCATAGAGACAGCTGGCCAATCAGAGAGGAGGAACGTCACCCTCAGGGGCGTGAAGCAAGAGCTGGCCAATGAGAACAGAGGAGGAGTTGCGTGGGCGGGCCTCAGAGAGCAGCCCACCAATGAGAGCCTGGGTGCTGGCTCTGGGTGGGCGTACCCCTGGAGGTCAGCCAATCAGGGTCCAGCGGAAGTGCCTGGGGGGCGGGCCCTCGGGAGGCTGTCCAATGAGCGCCTGGGGCGAGCCTCGTGGGCGGAGCCCAGGAGGCTGGCCAATCATGGGGCAAGGGCGGTGACCTTCCTGGGCGTGCCTTAGGAACTGGCCTATCAGAGGGCGCCCCTCAGACAGCAGCCCGCCAATGGGAGCCAAGAGAAGGCTGGCTGGGGACGTGTCCCTGGGACACCAGGCCAGTCAGAGTCGAGCGGAAGTGGCTGGTGGGCGGGCCTTCTGGAGGCTGCCCAATCAGGGTGCTGCAGAGCCGTGTGGGCGCTGCTCAAGGCCGCTGGCCAATCACTGACTAGGATCCCGGACCCTCCTGGGCGTGTCCAAGCACACTGGCCAATGAGATTGCTGGTGGGGTTCTGGGCGTGGCCTAGGCCTCTGGCCTATCTGAGCCTGGCTGGCGCCCTGTGGGCGGGCCTTCTGAAGGAAGCCCGCCAATGGGAGCTCGGAGCTGGCCTTAAAAGGCTGGGCGTGTTTCCAGGAAATGCGAAGCAGGGTTCAGCCCAGGGCCCTGCCTTGCAGAAGCTGTTCAGTGCACATGTGTATAACTCCGTTTGTGCCTGTGCCTCTGTGGATGTGTGTGTTTGTGTGTGTGTGTGTGTGTGTGTGTGTGTGTGTCTGAGGGAGGGAAAGAGAGAGAGAACAACAGAAT
The DNA here is from genome assembly GCF_950295315.1 of Erinaceus europaeus. NCBI lineage: Eukaryota > Metazoa > Chordata > Mammalia > Eulipotyphla > Erinaceidae > Erinaceus > Erinaceus europaeus. The sequence continues at coordinate 153,235 of NC_080180.1, read as the reverse complement.
CACTGTGGCACAGGTGATTTTGTGCAAAACACTTGGCACATTCTGATTTACAGCTCAATATTGACACCAGGGCAGCTCTCCTTGGCCCTTGGTCACTTTTCTTCTTTTTTTAGATGTAATGACACTGAAGAGGGAGAGGTTTTTGCCCTGAGGCTTGCACTGGGAACTAGCAGCTGCCCTGTTTCTGTTGCCAGACTAGGAAACCTGTGGTGCTCGTCCATATGGAGAGTCTCCTGGATGAGTTCCTTCTCGAGCCTTTTTCGCTCGGTCCCGTTGGAGCTGCATATAGCTAATGATTTGGAGATTTTATTCCTTTGGACAATTCCTTTCCTGATGCAAAGTTTCTCTCCAGGTTTTAGCAATCAATTGTGTGAATGTCACATCGAATCCATTGTAGAAAATGACTACATCAGTGTCTCTCTCTCTCTATCTCTCTCTCTCTCTCTCTCTATATATATATATATGTATGTAACATGTAGAGGTCTGAAAATATTTTTTAGCTAGAGACCTGCACAGCTCTGGATTAGGGTAGCAATGTGGATACACCTGGCCCTTCTGAGCCACAGTCATGAGAGACATCTCACAGAGCCATATCGTATATCACTCTACAAATCTCTCTCAGCACAAACTACCACTGCCAAATCATCTACTTAGAGATCTAAGTCTCTCTAGCACAAGCCATACTCTGTCTCCTCATAGCCATGCCAGTATCCCTCAGAGTTTATAATAAAGATACACATACATATATGTACATATATACATATATGTACATATATATATATTTATATCAGTCATTTTTAGAATTGTTGACCTTTTTATTTGATCTCAATGCAGAATTACCACATTTATTACAGCCTCCTTATTCATAAATAATTGGTCACATAGTTGGAGCAGGATTCACCACAATTATAAATTATAAACCTTCCGGTAGCATTTCCAATAGCCTTTCTATCAGTATCCTTATTGTAATTATCATAGCACATCACTTGCCTCCATTTTCTAGTGTAAGCTTCAAAACGTATGCGTTTCTTTTCATTCTCGGAATTCTTAATTTGCCTGGACCCCGAAGTGTCAGGGAATTTTTGAAGCAGCCCTGTGTTTCTCAGCAGACGTTTTCTATATTTCTGCTGTCATCAGGTCTTCCTGTGGTCTTTGTTTTTATTTATTTTTTTTTCCAATCCTCCTAGATCGTTCCCATTTATTTGCATATTTATTTATTCATTTAGTCCGATATCACATGAGGGGTCATTTCTTCTGCCTGATAGATTTTCTCTTATAATTGAAGGGAACTTTTGACACACAATACATTTCCTTTTGCAGATACTACACACTACTACAACTGCTACTGCACCGTTTTTGACTGTGACATCCCATGCACAATGGATTAGTATTGCATGGCTCTAGAGAATGTTCACTATTTAACCTACAATGTTTTTAACCTCACAAATATTTATTCTGTTCTTTCTTGGGGGATGAATGGTTTACAGTCAACAGTTCCATGTAATAGTGGGCAGGGGAGGTTAATTTTTCCCACTATCCCTGTATTTCTGTACATCCTTTGTAACTTTCTTATTGAGGAGAAGCAAAGAGTCATAAATTGAGAGAGCAGGGCCCAAGCAGGAAGAGAGACAGAGAGACAGCTGCAGCTCTGATTTGTCACTAGCCCAGCTTTTCCCTAGCTGGGTAAGTGGTGACCAGGGGCTCAAAACAGGGTCCTGGGATTCCACATAGTTCCCTGGCAGCTCCACCAGCTGTCCCTCCAACCCATGCTCCCTTCGTGGTCCATATAACTATCGATCTGCTCTAGGCATTTCTCACCTTCATATGCCAGAAACTTAACACTTCTCCCCTCCACCCATGAAACTTTGACCTTTAGCTAGGGTGCAAAACAGCAACTGCAATCCAAGTTATTTTAGGGAAAAGTGTGTACGTCTCTGTTTGAAGGTGTGTGTGTGTGTGTGTGTGTGTGTGTGTGTTTGTGTAAGTGTGCATAAGTGTGTTTCAGTTATGATTACCGCTGTTGTTTCTTTATTCCTGACGCAGGGACTTAGGAACTGGGTTGTGTTATGACAAAGGAAGTTTCCACTGCACAAGTGGTTTTTCAAGTATGAATGGCACATTGGATTGTGGACACTGTTGTGCATTCTCCCAGGTGGTCCTCAGATGGGTTCTTTCCTTTGCTATTCCCATGCTGTGTGTAATTTTCTGGGTAGACTCAAAGAGGAGTGGCATGGGGAGCTCAGCTGCATTCTGCTGTATGTCCACAAGGTGGCAGCAAAGCCCATAGTTGAGTGTAGTGATTCTGTGGAATGAGGAGAAATCTAGGATTTATGGCCCATGGACAGCAGGGTTGAAATTGACATAGAGTTCCCTAGACATCTGTTCTTTCCTGTGGGTTGTGGGGAATCCCCCATTTGGCTTTGCAAGTGGAAGGGGTTTCTCTCTTTGTCTGGGATGACTCTACTGGGAGCTTGTGAATCCCTGTGCTCAGCTGCATTCTGCTGGGTGTCCACAAGAGGGCAGCACCAGGGCGGGACTAAGGCTCCATGGGGCAAGTGCCCTGAGGCACTGGGCTAGGAGAGTGGCGACAGTGTTTCTGGGTGTGCCCCAAGAGCATGGCCAGCCTAGCGCAGGCAGGCAGTGTCCTAAGGATGGGCCCAGACAGGAGCTGTGGGGGTCGTGTTTGCAGAAACAGGGCCTTCAGAGGATGGCAGAAAGTCCCCGGGGGCGGGCCTCAGAGCCCGTGCCCAATGAGCCTGAGGGGAGGGCCCAGTGGGTATTCATAGAGACAGCTGGCCAATCAGAGAGGAGGAACGTCACCCTCAGGGGCGTGAAGCAAGAGCTGGCCAATGAGAACAGAGGAGGAGTTGCGTGGGCGGGCCTCAGAGAGCAGCCCACCAATGAGAGCCTGGGTGCTGGCTCTGGGTGGGCGTACCCCTGGAGGTCAGCCAATCAGGGTCCAGCGGAAGTGCCTGGGGGGCGGGCCCTCGGGAGGCTGTCCAATGAGCGCCTGGGGCGAGCCTCGTGGGCGGAGCCCAGGAGGCTGGCCAATCATGGGGCAAGGGCGGTGACCTTCCTGGGCGTGCCTTAGGAACTGGCCTATCAGAGGGCGCCCCTCAGACAGCAGCCCGCCAATGGGAGCCAAGAGAAGGCTGGCTGGGGACGTGTCCCTGGGACACCAGGCCAATCAGAGTCGAGCGGAAGTGGCTGGTGGGCGGGCCTTCTGGAGGCTGCCCAATCAGGGTGCTGCAGAGCCGTGTGGGCGCTGCTCAAGGCCGCTGGCCAATCACTGACTAGGATCCCGGACCCTCCTGGGCGTGTCCAAGCACACTGGCCAATGAGATTGCTGGTGGGGTTCTGGGCGTGGCCTAGGCCTCTGGCCTATCTGAGCCTGGCTGGCGCCCTGTGGGCGGGCCTTCTGAAGGAAGCCCGCCAATGGGAGCTCGGAGCTGGCCTTAAAAGGCTGGGCGTGTTTCCAGGAAATGCGAAGCAGGGTTCAGCCCAGGGCCCTGCCTTGCAGAAGCTGTTCAGTGCACATGTGTATAACTCCGTTTGTGCCTGTGCCTCTGTGGATGTGTGTGTTTGTGTGTGTGTGTGTGTGTGTGTGTGTGTGTGTGTCTGAGGGAGGGAAAGAGAGAGAGAACAACAGAATCACTGTGGCACAGGTGATTTTGTGCAAAACACTTGGCACATTCTGATTTACAGCTCAATATTGACACCAGGGCAGCTCTCCTTGGCCCTTGGTCACTTTTCTTCTTTTTTTAGATGTAATGACACTGAAGAGGGAGAGGTTTTTGCCCTGAGGCTTGCACTGGGAACTAGCAGCTGCCCTGTTTCTGTTGCCAGACTAGGAAACCTGTGGTGCTCGTCCATATGGAGAGTCTCCTGGATGAGTTCCTTCTCGAGCCTTTTTCGCTCGGTCCCGTTGGAGCTGCATATAGCTAATGATTTGGAGATTTTATTCCTTTGGACAATTCCTTTCCTGATGCAAAGTTTCTCTCCAGGTTTTAGCAATCAATTGTGTGAATGTCACATCGAATCCATTGTAGAAAATGACTACATCAGTGTCTCTCTCTCTCTCTCTCTATATATATATATATATGTATGTAACATGTAGAGGTCTGAAAATATTTTTTAGCTAGAGACCTGCACAGCTCTGGATTAGGGTAGCAATGTGGATACACCTGGCCCTTCTGAGCCACAGTCATGAGAGACATCTCACAGAGCCATATCGTATATCACTCTACAAATCTCTCTCAGCACAAACTACCACTGCCAAATCATCTACTTAGAGATCTAAGTCTCTCTAGCACAAGCCATACTCTGTCTCCTCATAGCCATGCCAGTATCCCTCAGAGTTTATAATAAAGATACACATACATATATGTACATATATACATATATGTACATATATATATATTTATATCAGTCATTTTTAGAATTGTTGACCTTTTTATTTGATCTCAATGCAGAATTACCACATTTATTACAGCCTCCTTATTCATAAATAATTGGTCACATAGTTGGAGCAGGATTCACCACAATTATAAATTATAAACCTTCCGGTAGCATTTCCAATAGCCTTTCTATCAGTATCCTTATTGTAATTATCATAGCACATCACTTGCCTCCATTTTCTAGTGTAAGCTTCAAAACGTATGCGTTTCTTTTCATTCTCGGAATTCTTAATTTGCCTGGACCCCGAAGTGTCAGGGAATTTTTGAAGCAGCCCTGTGTTTCTCAGCAGACGTTTTCTATATTTCTGCTGTCATCAGGTCTTCCTGTGGTCTTTGTTTTTATTTATTTTTTTTTCCAATCCTCCTAGATCGTTCCCATTTATTTGCATATTTATTTATTCATTTAGTCCGATATCACATGAGGGGTCATTTCTTCTGCCTGATAGATTTTCTCTTATAATTGAAGGGAACTTTTGACACACAATACATTTCCTTTTGCAGATACTACACACTACTACAACTGCTACTGCACCGTTTTTGACTGTGACATCCCATGCACAATGGATTAGTATTGCATGGCTCTAGAGAATGTTCACTATTTAACCTACAATGTTTTTAACCTCACAAATATTTATTCTGTTCTTTCTTGGGGGATGAATGGTTTACAGTCAACAGTTCCATGTAATAGTGGGCAGGGGAGGTTAATTTTTCCCACTATCCCTGTATTTCTGTACATCCTTTGTAACTTTCTTATTGAGGAGAAGCAAAGAGTCATAAATTGAGAGAGCAGGGCCCAAGCAGGAAGAGAGACAGAGAGACAGCTGCAGCTCTGATTTGTCACTAGCCCAGCTTTTCCCTAGCTGGGTAAGTGGTGACCAGGGGCTCAAAACAGGGTCCTGGGATTCCACATAGTTCCCTGGCAGCTCCACCAGCTGTCCCTCCAACCCATGCTCCCTTCGTGGTCCATATAACTATCGATCTGCTCTAGGCATTTCTCACCTTCATATGCCAGAAACTTAACACTTCTCCCCTCCACCCATGAAACTTTGACCTTTAGCTAGGGTGCAAAACAGCAACTGCAATCCAAGTTATTTTAGGGAAAAGTGTGTACGTCTCTGTTTGAAGGTGTGTGTGTGTGTGTGTGTGTGTGTGTGTGTGTGTTTGTGTAAGTGTGCATAAGTGTGTTTCAGTTATGATTACCGCTGTTGTTTCTTTATTCCTGACGCAGGGACTTAGGAACTGGGTTGTGTTATGACAAAGGAAGTTTCCACTGCACAAGTGGTTTTTCAAGTATGAATGGCACATTGGATTGTGGACACTGTTGTGCATTCTCCCAGGTGGTCCTCAGATGGGTTCTTTCCTTTGCTATTCCCATGCTGTGTGTAATTTTCTGGGTAGACTCAAAGAGGAGTGGCATGAGGAGCTCAGCTGCATTCTGCTGTATGTCCACAAGGTGGCAGCAAAGCCCATAGTTGAGTGTAGTGATTCTGTGGAATGAGGAGAAATCTAGGATTTATGGCCCATGGACAGCAGGGTTGAAATTGACATAGAGTTCCCTAGACATCTGTTCTTTCCTGTGGGTTGTGGGGAATCCCCCATTTGGCTTTGCAAGTGGAAGGGGTTTCTCTCTTTGTCTGGGATGACTCTACTGGGAGCTTGTGAATCCCTGTGCTCAGCTGCATTCTGCTGGGTGTCCACAAGAGGGCAGCACCAGGGCGGGACTAAGGCTCCATGGGGCAAGTGCCCTGAGGCACTGGGCTAGGAGAGTGGCGACAGTGTTTCTGGGTGTGCCCCAAGAGCATGGCCAGCCTAGCGCAGGCAGGCAGTGTCCTAAGGATGGGCCCAGACAGGAGCTGTGGGGGTCGTGTTTGCAGAAACAGGGCCTTCAGAGGATGGCAGAAAGTCCCCGGGGGCGGGCCTCAGAGCCCGTGCCCAATGAGCCTGAGGGGAGGGCCCAGTGGGTATTCATAGAGACAGCTGGCCAATCAGAGAGGAGGAACGTCACCCTCAGGGGCGTGAAGCAAGAGCTGGCCAATGAGAACAGAGGAGGAGTTGCGTGGGCGGGCCTCAGAGAGCAGCCCACCAATGAGAGCCTGGGTGCTGGCTCTGGGTGGGCGTACCCCTGGAGGTCAGCCAATCAGGGTCCAGCGGAAGTGCCTGGGGGGCGGGCCCTCGGGAGGCTGTCCAATGAGCGCCTGGGGCGAGCCTCGTGGGCGGAGCCCAGGAGGCTGGCCAATCATGGGGCAAGGGCGGTGACCTTCCTGGGCGTGCCTTAGGAACTGGCCTATCAGAGGGCGCCCCTCAGACAGCAGCCCGCCAATGGGAGCCAAGAGAAGGCTGGCTGGGGACGTGTCCCTGGGACACCAGGCCAGTCAGAGTCGAGCGGAAGTGGCTGGTGGGCGGGCCTTCTGGAGGCTGCCCAATCAGGGTGCTGCAGAGCCGTGTGGGCGCTGCTCAAGGCCGCTGGCCAATCACTGACTAGGATCCCGGACCCTCCTGGGCGTGTCCAAGCACACTGGCCAATGAGATTGCTGGTGGGGTTCTGGGCGTGGCCTAGGCCTCTGGCCTATCTGAGCCTGGCTGGCGCCCTGTGGGCGGGCCTTCTGAAGGAAGCCCGCCAATGGGAGCTCGGAGCTGGCCTTAAAAGGCTGGGCGTGTTTCCAGGAAATGCGAAGCAGGGTTCAGCCCAGGGCCCTGCCTTGCAGAAGCTGTTCAGTGCACATGTGTATAACTCCGTTTGTGCCTGTGCCTCTGTGGATGTGTGTGTTTGTGTGTGTGTGTGTGTGTGTGTGTGTGTGTCTGAGGGAGGGAAAGAGAGAGAGAACAACAGAATCACTGTGGCACAGGTGATTTTGTGCAAAACACTTGGCACATTCTGATTTACAGCTCAATATTGACACCAGGGCAGCTCTCCTTGGCCCTTGGTCACTTTTCTTCTTTTTTTAGATGTAATGACACTGAAGAGGGAGAGGTTTTTGCCCTGAGGCTTGCACTGGGAACTAGCAGCTGCCCTGTTTCTGTTGCCAGACTAGGAAACCTGTGGTGCTCGTCCATATGGAGAGTCTCCTGGATGAGTTCCTTCTCGAGCCTTTTTCGCTCGGTCCCGTTGGAGCTGCATATAGCTAATGATTTGGAGATTTTATTCCTTTGGACAATTCCTTTCCTGATGCAAAGTTTCTCTCCAGGTTTTAGCAATCAATTGTGTGAATGTCACATCGAATCCATTGTAGAAAATGACTACATCAGTGTCTCTCTCTCTCTATCTCTCTCTCTCTCTCTATATATATATATATATGTATGTAACATGTAGAGGTCTGAAAATATTTTTTAGCTAGAGACCTGCACAGCTCTGGATTAGGGTAGCAATGTGGATACACCTGGCCCTTCTGAGCCACAGTCATGAGAGACATCTCACAGAGCCATATCGTATATCACTCTACAAATCTCTCTCAGCACAAACTACCACTGCCAAATCATCTACTTAGAGATCTAAGTCTCTCTAGCACAAGCCATACTCTGTCTCCTCATAGCCATGCCAGTATCCCTCAGAGTTTATAATAAAGATACACATACATATATGTACATATATACATATATGTACATATATATATATTTATATCAGTCATTTTTAGAATTGTTGACCTTTTTATTTGATCTCAATGCAGAATTACCACATTTATTACAGCCTCCTTATTCATAAATAATTGGTCACATAGTTGGAGCAGGATTCACCACAATTATAAATTATAAACCTTCCGGTAGCATTTCCAATAGCCTTTCTATCAGTATCCTTATTGTAATTATCATAGCACATCACTTGCCTCCATTTTCTAGTGTAAGCTTCAAAACGTATGCGTTTCTTTTCATTCTCGGAATTCTTAATTTGCCTGGACCCCGAAGTGTCAGGGAATTTTTGAAGCAGCCCTGTGTTTCTCAGCAGACGTTTTCTATATTTCTGCTGTCATCAGGTCTTCCTGTGGTCTTTGTTTTTATTTATTTTTTTTTCCAATCCTCCTAGATCGTTCCCATTTATTTGCATATTTATTTATTCATTTAGTCCGATATCACATGAGGGGTCATTTCTTCTGCCTGATAGATTTTCTCTTATAATTGAAGGGAACTTTTGACACACAATACATTTCCTTTTGCAGATACTACACACTACTACAACTGCTACTGCACCGTTTTTGACTGTGACATCCCATGCACAATGGATTAGTATTGCATGGCTCTAGAGAATGTTCACTATTTAACCTACAATGTTTTTAACCTCACAAATATTTATTCTGTTCTTTCTTGGGGGATGAATGGTTTACAGTCAACAGTTCCATGTAATAGTGGGCAGGGGAGGTTAATTTTTCCCACTATCCCTGTATTTCTGTACATCCTTTGTAACTTTCTTATTGAGGAGAAGCAAAGAGTCATAAATTGAGAGAGCAGGGCCCAAGCAGGAAGAGAGACAGAGAGACAGCTGCAGCTCTGATTTGTCACTAGCCCAGCTTTTCCCTAGCTGGGTAAGTGGTGACCAGGGGCTCAAAACAGGGTCCTGGGATTCCACATAGTTCCCTGGCAGCTCCACCAGCTGTCCCTCCAACCCATGCTCCCTTCGTGGTCCATATAACTATCGATCTGCTCTAGGCATTTCTCACCTTCATATGCCAGAAACTTAACACTTCTCCCCTCCACCCATGAAACTTTGACCTTTAGCTAGGGTGCAAAACAGCAACTGCAATCCAAGTTATTTTAGGGAAAAGTGTGTACGTCTCTGTTTGAAGGTGTGTGTGTGTGTGTGTGTGTGTGTGTTTGTGTAAGTGTGCATAAGTGTGTTTCAGTTATGATTACCGCTGTTGTTTCTTTATTCCTGACGCAGGGACTTAGGAACTGGGTTGTGTTATGACAAAGGAAGTTTCCACTGCACAAGTGGTTTTTCAAGTATGAATGGCACATTGGATTGTGGACACTGTTGTGCATTCTCCCAGGTGGTCCTCAGATGGGTTCTTTCCTTTGCTATTCCCATGCTGTGTGTAATTTTCTGGGTAGACTCAAAGAGGAGTGGCATGGGGAGCTCAGCTGCATTCTGCTGTATGTCCACAAGGTGGCAGCAAAGCCCATAGTTGAGTGTAGTGATTCTGTGGAATGAGGAGAAATCTAGGATTTATGGCCCATGGACAGCAGGGTTGAAATTGACATAGAGTTCCCTAGACATCTGTTCTTTCCTGTGGGTTGTGGGGAATCCCCCATTTGGCTTTGCAAGTGGAAGGGGTTTCTCTCTTTGTCTGGGATGACTCTACTGGGAGCTTGTGAATCCCTGTGCTCAGCTGCATTCTGCTGGGTGTCCACAAGAGGGCAGCACCAGGGCGGGACTAAGGCTCCATGGGGCAAGTGCCCTGAGGCACTGGGCTAGGAGAGTGGCGACAGTGTTTCTGGGTGTGCCCCAAGAGCATGGCCAGCCTAGCGCAGGCAGGCAGTGTCCTAAGGATGGGCCCAGACAGGAGCTGTGGGGGTCGTGTTTGCAGAAACAGGGCCTTCAGAGGATGGCAGAAAGTCCCCGGGGGCGGGCCTCAGAGCCCGTGCCCAATGAGCCTGAGGGGAGGGCCCAGTGGGTATTCATAGAGACAGCTGGCCAATCAGAGAGGAGGAACGTCACCCTCAGGGGCGTGAAGCAAGAGCTGGCCAATGAGAACAGAGGAGGAGTTGCGTGGGCGGGCCTCAGAGAGCAGCCCACCAATGAGAGCCTGGGTGCTGGCTCTGGGTGGGCGTACCCCTGGAGGTCAGCCAATCAGGGTCCAGCGGAAGTGCCTGGGGGGCGGGCCCTCGGGAGGCTGTCCAATGAGCGCCTGGGGCGAGCCTCGTGGGCGGAGCCCAGGAGGCTGGCCAATCATGGGGCAAGGGCGGTGACCTTCCTGGGCGTGCCTTAGGAACTGGCCTATCAGAGGGCGCCCCTCAGACAGCAGCCCGCCAATGGGAGCCAAGAGAAGGCTGGCTGGGGACGTGTCCCTGGGACACCAGGCCAGTCAGAGTCGAGCGGAAGTGGCTGGTGGGCGGGCCTTCTGGAGGCTGCCCAATCAGGGTGCTGCAGAGCCGTGTGGGCGCTGCTCAAGGCCGCTGGCCAATCACTGACTAGGATCCCGGACCCTCCTGGGCGTGTCCAAGCACACTGGCCAATGAGATTGCTGGTGGGGTTCTGGGCGTGGCCTAGGCCTCTGGCCTATCTGAGCCTGGCTGGCGCCCTGTGGGCGGGCCTTCTGAAGGAAGCCCGCCAATGGGAGCTCGGAGCTGGCCTTAAAAGGCTGGGCGTGTTTCCAGGAAATGCGAAGCAGGGTTCAGCCCAGGGCCCTGCCTTGCAGAAGCTGTTCAGTGCACATGTGTATAACTCCGTTTGTGCCTGTGCCTCTGTGGATGTGTGTGTTTGTGTGTGTGTGTGTGTGTGTGTGTGTGTGTCTGAGGGAGGGAAAGAGAGAGAGAACAACAGAATCACTGTGGCACAGGTGATTTTGTGCAAAACACTTGGCACATTCTGATTTACAGCTCAATATTGACACCAGGGCAGCTCTCCTTGGCCCTTGGTCACTTTTCTTCTTTTTTTAGATGTAATGACACTGAAGAGGGAGAGGTTTTTGCCCTGAGGCTTGCACTGGGAACTAGCAGCTGCCCTGTTTCTGTTGCCAGACTAGGAAACCTGTGGTGCTCGTCCATATGGAGAGTCTCCTGGATGAGTTCCTTCTCGAGCCTTTTTCGCTCGGTCCCGTTGGAGCTGCATATAGCTAATGATTTGGAGATTTTATTCCTTTGGACAATTCCTTTCCTGATGCAAAGTTTCTCTCCAGGTTTTAGCAATCAATTGTGTGAATGTCACATCGAATCCATTGTAGAAAATGACTACATCAGTGTCTCTCTCTCTCTATCTCTCTCTCTCTCTCTCTATATATATATATATATGTATGTAACATGTAGAGGTCTGAAAATATTTTTTAGCTAGAGACCTGCACAGCTCTGGATTAGGGTAGCAATGTGGATACACCTGGCCCTTCTGAGCCACAGTCATGAGAGACATCTCACAGAGCCATATCGTATATCACTCTACAAATCTCTCTCAGCACAAACTACCACTGCCAAATCATCTACTTAGAGATCTAAGTCTCTCTAGCACAAGCCATACTCTGTCTCCTCATAGCCATGCCAGTATCCCTCAGAGTTTATAATAAAGATACACATACATATATGTACATATATACATATATGTACATATATATATATTTATATCAGTCATTTTTAGAATTGTTGACCTTTTTATTTGATCTCAATGCAGAATTACCACATTTATTACAGCCTCCTTATTCATAAATAATTGGTCACATAGTTGGAGCAGGATTCACCACAATTATAAATTATAAACCTTCCGGTAGCATTTCCAATAGCCTTTCTATCAGTATCCTTATTGTAATTATCATAGCACATCACTTGCCTCCATTTTCTAGTGTAAGCTTCAAAACGTATGCGTTTCTTTTCATTCTCGGAATTCTTAATTTGCCTGGACCCCGAAGTGTCAGGGAATTTTTGAAGCAGCCCTGTGTTTCTCAGCAGACGTTTTCTATATTTCTGCTGTCATCAGGTCTTCCTGTGGTCTTTGTTTTTATTTATTTTTTTTTCCAATCCTCCTAGATCGTTCCCATTTATTTGCATATTTATTTATTCATTTAGTCCGATATCACATGAGGGGTCATTTCTTCTGCCTGATAGATTTTCTCTTATAATTGAAGGGAACTTTTGACACACAATACATTTCCTTTTGCAGATACTACACACTACTACAACTGCTACTGCACCGTTTTTGACTGTGACATCCCATGCACAATGGATTAGTATTGCATGGCTCTAGAGAATGTTCACTATTTAACCTACAATGTTTTTAACCTCACAAATATTTATTCTGTTCTTTCTTGGGGGATGAATGGTTTACAGTCAACAGTTCCATGTAATAGTGGGCAGGGGAGGTTAATTTTTCCCACTATCCCTGTATTTCTGTACATCCTTTGTAACTTTCTTATTGAGGAGAAGCAAAGAGTCATAAATTGAGAGAGCAGGGCCCAAGCAGGAAGAGAGACAGAGAGACAGCTGCAGCTCTGATTTGTCACTAGCCCAGCTTTTCCCTAGCTGGGTAAGTGGTGACCAGGGGCTCAAAACAGGGTCCTGGGATTCCACATAGTTCCCTGGCAGCTCCACCAGCTGTCCCTCCAACCCATGCTCCCTTCGTGGTCCATATAACTATCGATCTGCTCTAGGCATTTCTCACCTTCATATGCCAGAAACTTAACACTTCTCCCCTCCACCCATGAAACTTTGACCTTTAGCTAGGGTGCAAAACAGCAACTGCAATCCAAGTTATTTTAGGGAAAAGTGTGTACGTCTCTGTTTGAAGGTGTGTGTGTGTGTGTGTGTGTGTGTGTGTGTGTGTTTGTGTAAGTGTGCATAAGTGTGTTTCAGTTATGATTACCGCTGTTGTTTCTTTATTCCTGACGCAGGGACTTAGGAACTGGGTTGTGTTATGACAAAGGAAGTTTCCACTGCACAAGTGGTTTTTCAAGTATGAATGGCACATTGGATTGTGGACACTGTTGTGCATTCTCCCAGGTGGTCCTCAGATGGGTTCTTTCCTTTGCTATTCCCATGCTGTGTGTAATTTTCTGGGTAGACTCAAAGAGGAGTGGCATGAGGAGCTCAGCTGCATTCTGCTGTATGTCCACAAGGTGGCAGCAAAGCCCATAGTTGAGTGTAGTGATTCTGTGGAATGAGGAGAAATCTAGGATTTATGGCCCATGGACAGCAGGGTTGAAATTGACATAGAGTTCCCTAGACATCTGTTCTTTCCTGTGGGTTGTGGGGAATCCCCCATTTGGCTTTGCAAGTGGAAGGGGTTTCTCTCTTTGTCTGGGATGACTCTACTGGGAGCTTGTGAATCCCTGTGCTCAGCTGCATTCTGCTGGGTGTCCACAAGAGGGCAGCACCAGGGCGGGACTAAGGCTCCATGGGGCAAGTGCCCTGAGGCACTGGGCTAGGAGAGTGGCGACAGTGTTTCTGGGTGTGCCCCAAGAGCATGGCCAGCCTAGCGCAGGCAGGCAGTGTCCTAAGGATGGGCCCAGACAGGAGCTGTGGGGGTCGTGTTTGCAGAAACAGGGCCTTCAGAGGATGGCAGAAAGTCCCCGGGGGCGGGCCTCAGAGCCCGTGCCCAATGAGCCTGAGGGGAGGGCCCAGTGGGTATTCATAGAGACAGCTGGCCAATCAGAGAGGAGGAACGTCACCCTCAGGGGCGTGAAGCAAGAGCTGGCCAATGAGAACAGAGGAGGAGTTGCGTGGGCGGGCCTCAGAGAGCAGCCCACCAATGAGAGCCTGGGTGCTGGCTCTGGGTGGGCGTACCCCTGGAGGTCAGCCAATCAGGGTCCAGCGGAAGTGCCTGGGGGGCGGGCCCTCGGGAGGCTGTCCAATGAGCGCCTGGGGCGAGCCTCGTGGGCGGAGCCCAGGAGGCTGGCCAATCATGGGGCAAGGGCGGTGACCTTCCTGGGCGTGCCTTAGGAACTGGCCTATCAGAGGGCGCCCCTCAGACAGCAGCCCGCCAATGGGAGCCAAGAGAAGGCTGGCTGGGGACGTGTCCCTGGGACACCAGGCCAGTCAGAGTCGAGCGGAAGTGGCTGGTGGGCGGGCCTTCTGGAGGCTGCCCAATCAGGGTGCTGCAGAGCCGTGTGGGCGCTGCTCAAGGCCGCTGGCCAATCACTGACTAGGATCCCGGACCCTCCTGGGCGTGTCCAAGCACACTGGCCAATGAGATTGCTGGTGGGGTTCTGGGCGTGGCCTAGGCCTCTGGCCTATCTGAGCCTGGCTGGCGCCCTGTGGGCGGGCCTTCTGAAGGAAGCCCGCCAATGGGAGCTCGGAGCTGGCCTTAAAAGGCTGGGCGTGTTTCCAGGAAATGCGAAGCAGGGTTCAGCCCAGGGCCCTGCCTTGCAGAAGCTGTTCAGTGCACATGTGTATAACTCCGTTTGTGCCTGTGCCTCTGTGGATGTGTGTGTTTGTGTGTGTGTGTGTGTGTGTGTGTGTGTGTCTGAGGGAGGGAAAGAGAGAGAGAACAACAGAATCACTGTGGCACAGGTGATTTTGTGCAAAACACTTGGCACATTCTGATTTACAGCTCAATATTGACACCAGGGCAGCTCTCCTTGGCCCTTGGTCACTTTTCTTCTTTTTTTAGATGTAATGACACTGAAGAGGGAGAGGTTTTTGCCCTGAGGCTTGCACTGGGAACTAGCAGCTGCCCTGTTTCTGTTGCCAGACTAGGAAACCTGTGGTGCTCGTCCATATGGAGAGTCTCCTGGATGAGTTCCTTCTCGAGCCTTTTTCGCTCGGTCCCGTTGGAGCTGCATATAGCTAATGATTTGGAGATTTTATTCCTTTGGACAATTCCTTTCCTGATGCAAAGTTTCTCTCCAGGTTTTAGCAATCAATTGTGTGAATGTCACATCGAATCCATTGTAGAAAATGACTACATCAGTGTCTCTCTCTCTCTATCTCTCTCTCTCTCTCTCTATATATATATATATATGTATGTAACATGTAGAGGTCTGAAAATATTTTTTAGCTAGAGACCTGCACAGCTCTGGATTAGGGTAGCAATGTGGATACACCTGGCCCTTCTGAGCCACAGTCATGAGAGACATCTCACAGAGCCATATCGTATATCACTCTACAAATCTCTCTCAGCACAAACTACCACTGCCAAATCATCTACTTAGAGATCTAAGTCTCTCTAGCACAAGCCATACTCTGTCTCCTCATAGCCATGCCAGTATCCCTCAGAGTTTATAATAAAGATACACATACATATATGTACATATATACATATATGTACATATATATATATTTATATCAGTCATTTTTAGAATTGTTGACCTTTTTATTTGATCTCAATGCAGAATTACCACATTTATTACAGCCTCCTTATTCATAAATAATTGGTCACATAGTTGGAGCAGGATTCACCACAATTATAAATTATAAACCTTCCGGTAGCATTTCCAATAGCCTTTCTATCAGTATCCTTATTGTAATTATCATAGCACATCACTTGCCTCCATTTTCTAGTGTAAGCTTCAAAACGTATGCGTTTCTTTTCATTCTCGGAATTCTTAATTTGCCTGGACCCCGAAGTGTCAGGGAATTTTTGAAGCAGCCCTGTGTTTCTCAGCAGACGTTTTCTATATTTCTGCTGTCATCAGGTCTTCCTGTGGTCTTTGTTTTTATTTATTTTTTTTTCCAATCCTCCTAGATCGTTCCCATTTATTTGCATATTTATTTATTCATTTAGTCCGATATCACATGAGGGGTCATTTCTTCTGCCTGATAGATTTTCTCTTATAATTGAAGGGAACTTTTGACACACAATACATTTCCTTTTGCAGATACTACACACTACTACAACTGCTACTGCACCGTTTTTGACTGTGACATCCCATGCACAATGGATTAGTATTGCATGGCTCTAGAGAATGTTCACTATTTAACCTACAATGTTTTTAACCTCACAAATATTTATTCTGTTCTTTCTTGGGGGATGAATGGTTTACAGTCAACAGTTCCATGTAATAGTGGGCAGGGGAGGTTAATTTTTCCCACTATCCCTGTATTTCTGTACATCCTTTGTAACTTTCTTATTGAGGAGAAGCAAAGAGTCATAAATTGAGAGAGCAGGGCCCAAGCAGGAAGAGAGACAGAGAGACAGCTGCAGCTCTGATTTGTCACTAGCCCAGCTTTTCCCTAGCTGGGTAAGTGGTGACCAGGGGCTCAAAACAGGGTCCTGGGATTCCACATAGTTCCCTGGCAGCTCCACCAGCTGTCCCTCCAACCCATGCTCCCTTCGTGGTCCATATAACTATCGATCTGCTCTAGGCATTTCTCACCTTCATATGCCAGAAACTTAACACTTCTCCCCTCCACCCATGAAACTTTGACCTTTAGCTAGGGTGCAAAACAGCAACTGCAATCCAAGTTATTTTAGGGAAAAGTGTGTACGTCTCTGTTTGAAGGTGTGTGTGTGTGTGTGTGTGTGTGTGTTTGTGTAAGTGTGCATAAGTGTGTTTCAGTTATGATTACCGCTGTTGTTTCTTTATTCCTGACGCAGGGACTTAGGAACTGGGTTGTGTTATGACAAAGGAAGTTTCCACTGCACAAGTGGTTTTTCAAGTATGAATGGCACATTGGATTGTGGACACTGTTGTGCATTCTCCCAGGTGGTCCTCAGATGGGTTCTTTCCTTTGCTATTCCCATGCTGTGTGTAATTTTCTGGGTAGACTCAAAGAGGAGTGGCATGGGGAGCTCAGCTGCATTCTGCTGTATGTCCACAAGGTGGCAGCAAAGCCCATAGTTGAGTGTAGTGATTCTGTGGAATGAGGAGAAATCTAGGATTTATGGCCCATGGACAGCAGGGTTGAAATTGACATAGAGTTCCCTAGACATCTGTTCTTTCCTGTGGGTTGTGGGGAATCCCCCATTTGGCTTTGCAAGTGGAAGGGGTTTCTCTCTTTGTCTGGGATGACTCTACTGGGAGCTTGTGAATCCCTGTGCTCAGCTGCATTCTGCTGGGTGTCCACAAGAGGGCAGCACCAGGGCGGGACTAAGGCTCCATGGGGCAAGTGCCCTGAGGCACTGGGCTAGGAGAGTGGCGACAGTGTTTCTGGGTGTGCCCCAAGAGCATGGCCAGCCTAGCGCAGGCAGGCAGTGTCCTAAGGATGGGCCCAGACAGGAGCTGTGGGGGTCGTGTTTGCAGAAACAGGGCCTTCAGAGGATGGCAGAAAGTCCCCGGGGGCGGGCCTCAGAGCCCGTGCCCAATGAGCCTGAGGGGAGGGCCCAGTGGGTATTCATAGAGACAGCTGGCCAATCAGAGAGGAGGAACGTCACCCTCAGGGGCGTGAAGCAAGAGCTGGCCAATGAGAACAGAGGAGGAGTTGCGTGGGCGGGCCTCAGAGAGCAGCCCACCAATGAGAGCCTGGGTGCTGGCTCTGGGTGGGCGTACCCCTGGAGGTCAGCCAATCAGGGTCCAGCGGAAGTGCCTGGGGGGCGGGCCCTCGGGAGGCTGTCCAATGAGCGCCTGGGGCGAGCCTCGTGGGCGGAGCCCAGGAGGCTGGCCAATCATGGGGCAAGGGCGGTGACCTTCCTGGGCGTGCCTTAGGAACTGGCCTATCAGAGGGCGCCCCTCAGACAGCAGCCCGCCAATGGGAGCCAAGAGAAGGCTGGCTGGGGACGTGTCCCTGGGACACCAGGCCAGTCAGAGTCGAGCGGAAGTGGCTGGTGGGCGGGCCTTCTGGAGGCTGCCCAATCAGGGTGCTGCAGAGCCGTGTGGGCGCTGCTCAAGGCCGCTGGCCAATCACTGACTAGGATCCCGGACCCTCCTGGGCGTGTCCAAGCACACTGGCCAATGAGATTGCTGGTGGGGTTCTGGGCGTGGCCTAGGCCTCTGGCCTATCTGAGCCTGGCTGGCGCCCTGTGGGCGGGCCTTCTGAAGGAAGCCCGCCAATGGGAGCTCGGAGCTGGCCTTAAAAGGCTGGGCGTGTTTCCAGGAAATGCGAAGCAGGGTTCAGCCCAGGGCCCTGCCTTGCAGAAGCTGTTCAGTGCACATGTGTATAACTCCGTTTGTGCCTGTGCCTCTGTGGATGTGTGTGTTTGTGTGTGTGTGTGTGTGTGTGTGTGTGTGTCTGAGGGAGGGAAAGAGAGAGAGAACAACAGAATCACTGTGGCACAGGTGATTTTGTGCAAAACACTTGGCACATTCTGATTTACAGCTCAATATTGACACCAGGGCAGCTCTCCTTGGCCCTTGGTCACTTTTCTTCTTTTTTTAGATGTAATGACACTGAAGAGGGAGAGGTTTTTGCCCTGAGGCTTGCACTGGGAACTAGCAGCTGCCCTGTTTCTGTTGCCAGACTAGGAAACCTGTGGTGCTCGTCCATATGGAGAGTCTCCTGGATGAGTTCCTTCTCGAGCCTTTTTCGCTCGGTCCCGTTGGAGCTGCATATAGCTAATGATTTGGAGATTTTATTCCTTTGGACAATTCCTTTCCTGATGCAAAGTTTCTCTCCAGGTTTTAGCAATCAATTGTGTGAATGTCACATCGAATCCATTGTAGAAAATGACTACATCAGTGTCTCTCTCTCTCTCTCTCTATATATATATATATATATATGTATGTAACATGTAGAGGTCTGAAAATATTTTTTAGCTAGAGACCTGCACAGCTCTGGATTAGGGTAGCAATGTGGATACACCTGGCCCTTCTGAGCCACAGTCATGAGAGACATCTCACAGAGCCATATCGTATATCACTCTACAAATCTCTCTCAGCACAAACTACCACTGCCAAATCATCTACTTAGAGATCTAAGTCTCTCTAGCACAAGCCATACTCTGTCTCCTCATAGCCATGCCAGTATCCCTCAGAGTTTATAATAAAGATACACATACATATATGTACATATATACATATATGTACATATATATATATTTATATCAGTCATTTTTAGAATTGTTGACCTTTTTATTTGATCTCAATGCAGAATTACCACATTTATTACAGCCTCCTTATTCATAAATAATTGGTCACATAGTTGGAGCAGGATTCACCACAATTATAAATTATAAACCTTCCGGTAGCATTTCCAATAGCCTTTCTATCAGTATCCTTATTGTAATTATCATAGCACATCACTTGCCTCCATTTTCTAGTGTAAGCTTCAAAACGTATGCGTTTCTTTTCATTCTCGGAATTCTTAATTTGCCTGGACCCCGAAGTGTCAGGGAATTTTTGAAGCAGCCCTGTGTTTCTCAGCAGACGTTTTCTATATTTCTGCTGTCATCAGGTCTTCCTGTGGTCTTTGTTTTTATTTATTTTTTTTTCCAATCCTCCTAGATCGTTCCCATTTATTTGCATATTTATTTATTCATTTAGTCCGATATCACATGAGGGGTCATTTCTTCTGCCTGATAGATTTTCTCTTATAATTGAAGGGAACTTTTGACACACAATACATTTCCTTTTGCAGATACTACACACTACTACAACTGCTACTGCACCGTTTTTGACTGTGACATCCCATGCACAATGGATTAGTATTGCATGGCTCTAGAGAATGTTCACTATTTAACCTACAATGTTTTTAACCTCACAAATATTTATTCTGTTCTTTCTTGGGGGATGAATGGTTTACAGTCAACAGTTCCATGTAATAGTGGGCAGGGGAGGTTAATTTTTCCCACTATCCCTGTATTTCTGTACATCCTTTGTAACTTTCTTATTGAGGAGAAGCAAAGAGTCATAAATTGAGAGAGCAGGGCCCAAGCAGGAAGAGAGACAGAGAGACAGCTGCAGCTCTGATTTGTCACTAGCCCAGCTTTTCCCTAGCTGGGTAAGTGGTGACCAGGGGCTCAAAACAGGGTCCTGGGATTCCACATAGTTCCCTGGCAGCTCCACCAGCTGTCCCTCCAACCCATGCTCCCTTCGTGGTCCATATAACTATCGATCTGCTCTAGGCATTTCTCACCTTCATATGCCAGAAACTTAACACTTCTCCCCTCCACCCATGAAACTTTGACCTTTAGCTAGGGTGCAAAACAGCAACTGCAATCCAAGTTATTTTAGGGAAAAGTGTGTACGTCTCTGTTTGAAGGTGTGTGTGTGTGTGTGTGTGTGTGTGTGTGTGTGTGTTTGTGTAAGTGTGCATAAGTGTGTTTCAGTTATGATTACCGCTGTTGTTTCTTTATTCCTGACGCAGGGACTTAGGAACTGGGTTGTGTTATGACAAAGGAAGTTTCCACTGCACAAGTGGTTTTTCAAGTATGAATGGCACATTGGATTGTGGACACTGTTGTGCATTCTCCCAGGTGGTCCTCAGATGGGTTCTTTCCTTTGCTATTCCCATGCTGTGTGTAATTTTCTGGGTAGACTCAAAGAGGAGTGGCATGGGGAGCTCAGCTGCATTCTGCTGTATGTCCACAAGGTGGCAGCAAAGCCCATAGTTGAGTGTAGTGATTCTGTGGAATGAGGAGAAATCTAGGATTTATGGCCCATGGACAGCAGGGTTGAAATTGACATAGAGTTCCCTAGACATCTGTTCTTTCCTGTGGGTTGTGGGGAATCCCCCATTTGGCTTTGCAAGTGGAAGGGGTTTCTCTCTTTGTCTGGGATGACTCTACTGGGAGCTTGTGAATCCCTGTGCTCAGCTGCATTCTGCTGGGTGTCCACAAGAGGGCAGCACCAGGGCGGGACTAAGGCTCCATGGGGCAAGTGCCCTGAGGCACTGGGCTAGGAGAGTGGCGACAGTGTTTCTGGGTGTGCCCCAAGAGCATGGCCAGCCTAGCGCAGGCAGGCAGTGTCCTAAGGATGGGCCCAGACAGGAGCTGTGGGGGTCGTGTTTGCAGAAACAGGGCCTTCAGAGGATGGCAGAAAGTCCCCGGGGGCGGGCCTCAGAGCCCGTGCCCAATGAGCCTGAGGGGAGGGCCCAGTGGGTATTCATAGAGACAGCTGGCCAATCAGAGAGGAGGAACGTCACCCTCAGGGGCGTGAAGCAAGAGCTGGCCAATGAGAACAGAGGAGGAGTTGCGTGGGCGGGCCTCAGAGAGCAGCCCACCAATGAGAGCCTGGGTGCTGGCTCTGGGTGGGCGTACCCCTGGAGGTCAGCCAATCAGGGTCCAGCGGAAGTGCCTGGGGGGCGGGCCCTCGGGAGGCTGTCCAATGAGCGCCTGGGGCGAGCCTCGTGGGCGGAGCCCAGGAGGCTGGCCAATCATGGGGCAAGGGCGGTGACCTTCCTGGGCGTGCCTTAGGAACTGGCCTATCAGAGGGCGCCCCTCAGACAGCAGCCCGCCAATGGGAGCCAAGAGAAGGCTGGCTGGGGACGTGTCCCTGGGACACCAGGCCAGTCAGAGTCGAGCGGAAGTGGCTGGTGGGCGGGCCTTCTGGAGGCTGCCCAATCAGGGTGCTGCAGAGCCGTGTGGGCGCTGCTCAAGGCCGCTGGCCAATCACTGACTAGGATCCCGGACCCTCCTGGGCGTGTCCAAGCACACTGGCCAATGAGATTGCTGGTGGGGTTCTGGGCGTGGCCTAGGCCTCTGGCCTATCTGAGCCTGGCTGGCGCCCTGTGGGCGGGCCTTCTGAAGGAAGCCCGCCAATGGGAGCTCGGAGCTGGCCTTAAAAGGCTGGGCGTGTTTCCAGGAAATGCGAAGCAGGGTTCAGCCCAGGGCCCTGCCTTGCAGAAGCTGTTCAGTGCACATGTGTATAACTCCGTTTGTGCCTGTGCCTCTGTGGATGTGTGTGTTTGTGTGTGTGTGTGTGTGTGTGTGTGTGTCTGAGGGAGGGAAAGAGAGAGAGAACAACAGAATCACTGTGGCACAGGTGATTTTGTGCAAAACACTTGGCACATTCTGATTTACAGCTCAATATTGACACCAGGGCAGCTCTCCTTGGCCCTTGGTCACTTTTCTTCTTTTTTTAGATGTAATGACACTGAAGAGGGAGAGGTTTTTGCCCTGAGGCTTGCACTGGGAACTAGCAGCTGCCCTGTTTCTGTTGCCAGACTAGGAAACCTGTGGTGCTCGTCCATATGGAGAGTCTCCTGGATGAGTTCCTTCTCGAGCCTTTTTCGCTCGGTCCCGTTGGAGCTGCATATAGCTAATGATTTGGAGATTTTATTCCTTTGGACAATTCCTTTCCTGATGCAAAGTTTCTCTCCAGGTTTTAGCAATCAATTGTGTGAATGTCACATCGAATCCATTGTAGAAAATGACTACATCAGTGTCTCTCTCTCTCTCTCTCTATATATATATATATATGTATGTAACATGTAGAGGTCTGAAAATATTTTTTAGCTAGAGACCTGCACAGCTCTGGATTAGGGTAGCAATGTGGATACACCTGGCCCTTCTGAGCCACAGTCATGAGAGACATCTCACAGAGCCATATCGTATATCACTCTACAAATCTCTCTCAGCACAAACTACCACTGCCAAATCATCTACTTAGAGATCTAAGTCTCTCTAGCACAAGCCATACTCTGTCTCCTCATAGCCATGCCAGTATCCCTCAGAGTTTATAATAAAGATACACATACATATATGTACATATATACATATATGTACATATATATATATTTATATCAGTCATTTTTAGAATTGTTGACCTTTTTATTTGATCTCAATGCAGAATTACCACATTTATTACAGCCTCCTTATTCATAAATAATTGGTCACATAGTTGGAGCAGGATTCACCACAATTATAAATTATAAACCTTCCGGTAGCATTTCCAATAGCCTTTCTATCAGTATCCTTATTGTAATTATCATAGCACATCACTTGCCTCCATTTTCTAGTGTAAGCTTCAAAACGTATGCGTTTCTTTTCATTCTCGGAATTCTTAATTTGCCTGGACCCCGAAGTGTCAGGGAATTTTTGAAGCAGCCCTGTGTTTCTCAGCAGACGTTTTCTATATTTCTGCTGTCATCAGGTCTTCCTGTGGTCTTTGTTTTTATTTATTTTTTTTTCCAATCCTCCTAGATCGTTCCCATTTATTTGCATATTTATTTATTCATTTAGTCCGATATCACATGAGGGGTCATTTCTTCTGCCTGATAGATTTTCTCTTATAATTGAAGGGAACTTTTGACACACAATACATTTCCTTTTGCAGATACTACACACTACTACAACTGCTACTGCACCGTTTTTGACTGTGACATCCCATGCACAATGGATTAGTATTGCATGGCTCTAGAGAATGTTCACTATTTAACCTACAATGTTTTTAACCTCACAAATATTTATTCTGTTCTTTCTTGGGGGATGAATGGTTTACAGTCAACAGTTCCATGTAATAGTGGGCAGGGGAGGTTAATTTTTCCCACTATCCCTGTATTTCTGTACATCCTTTGTAACTTTCTTATTGAGGAGAAGCAAAGAGTCATAAATTGAGAGAGCAGGGCCCAAGCAGGAAGAGAGACAGAGAGACAGCTGCAGCTCTGATTTGTCACTAGCCCAGCTTTTCCCTAGCTGGGTAAGTGGTGACCAGGGGCTCAAAACAGGGTCCTGGGATTCCACATAGTTCCCTGGCAGCTCCACCAGCTGTCCCTCCAACCCATGCTCCCTTCGTGGTCCATATAACTATCGATCTGCTCTAGGCATTTCTCACCTTCATATGCCAGAAACTTAACACTTCTCCCCTCCACCCATGAAACTTTGACCTTTAGCTAGGGTGCAAAACAGCAACTGCAATCCAAGTTATTTTAGGGAAAAGTGTGTACGTCTCTGTTTGAAGGTGTGTGTGTGTGTGTGTGTGTGTAAGTGTGCATAAGTGTGTTTCAGTTATGATTACCGCTGTTGTTTCTTTATTCCTGACGCAGGGACTTAGGAACTGGGTTGTGTTATGACAAAGGAAGTTTCCACTGCACAAGTGGTTTTTCAAGTATGAATGGCACATTGGATTGTGGACACTGTTGTGCATTCTCCCAGGTGGTCCTCAGATGGGTTCTTTCCTTTGCTATTCCCATGCTGTGTGTAATTTTCTGGGTAGACTCAAAGAGGAGTGGCATGGGGAGCTCAGCTGCATTCTGCTGTATGTCCACAAGGTGGCAGCAAAGCCCATAGTTGAGTGTAGTGATTCTGTGGAATGAGGAGAAATCTAGGATTTATGGCCCATGGACAGCAGGGTTGAAATTGACATAGAGTTCCCTAGACATCTTTTCTTTCCTGTGGGTTGTGGGGAATCCCCCATTTGGCTTTGCAAGTGGAAGGGGTTTCTCTCTTTGTCTGGGATGACTCTATTGGGAGCTTGTGAATCCCTGTGCTCAGCTGCATTCTGCTGGGTGTCCACAAGAGGGCAGCACCAGGGCGGGACTAAGGCTCCATGGGGCAAGTGCCCTGAGGCACTGGGCTAGGAGAGTGGCGACAGTGTTTCTGGGTGTGCCCCAAGAGCATGGCCAGCCTAGCGCAGGCAGGCAGTGTCCTAAGGATGGGCCCAGACAGGAGCTGTGGGGGTCGTGTTTGCAGAAACAGGGCCTTCAGAGGATGGCAGAAAGTCCCCGGGGGCGGGCCTCAGAGCCCGTGCCCAATGAGCCTGAGGGGAGGGCCCAGTGGGTATTCATAGAGACAGCTGGCCAATCAGAGAGGAGGAACGTCACCCTCAGGGGCGTGAAGCAAGAGCTGGCCAATGAGAACAGAGGAGGAGTTGCGTGGGCGGGCCTCAGAGAGCAGCCCACCAATGAGAGCCTGGGTGCTGGCTCTGGGTGGGCGTACCCCTGGAGGTCAGCCAATCAGGGTCCAGCGGAAGTGCCTGGGGGGCGGGCCCTCGGGAGGCTGTCCAATGAGCGCCTGGGGCGAGCCTCGTGGGCGGAGCCCAGGAGGCTGGCCAATCATGGGGCAAGGGCGGTGACCTTCCTGGGCGTGCCTTAGGAACTGGCCTATCAGAGGGCGCCCCTCAGACAGCAGCCCGCCAATGGGAGCCAAGAGAAGGCTGGCTGGGGACGTGTCCCTGGGACACCAGGCCAGTCAGAGTCGAGCGGAAGTGGCTGGTGGGCGGGCCTTCTGGAGGCTGCCCAATCAGGGTGCTGCAGAGCCGTGTGGGCGCTGCTCAAGGCCGCTGGCCAATCACTGACTAGGATCCCGGACCCTCCTGGGCGTGTCCAAGCACACTGGCCAATGAGATTGCTGGTGGGGTTCTGGGCGTGGCCTAGGCCTCTGGCCTATCTGAGCCTGGCTGGCGCCCTGTGGGCGGGCCTTCTGAAGGAAGCCCGCCAATGGGAGCTCGGAGCTGGCCTTAAAAGGCTGGGCGTGTTTCCAGGAAATGCGAAGCAGGGTTCAGCCCAGGGCCCTGCCTTGCAGAAGCTGTTCAGTGCACATGTGTATAACTCCGTTTGTGCCTGTGCCTCTGTGGATGTGTGTGTTTGTGTGTGTGTGTGTGTGTGTGTGTGTGTCTGAGGGAGGGAAAGAGAGAGAGAACAACAGAATCACTGTGGCACAGGTGATTTTGTGCAAAACACTTGGCACATTCTGATTTACAGCTCAATATTGACACCAGGGCAGCTCTCCTTGGCCCTTGGTCACTTTTCTTCTTTTTTTAGATGTAATGACACTGAAGAGGGAGAGGTTTTTGCCCTGAGGCTTGCACTGGGAACTAGCAGCTGCCCTGTTTCTGTTGCCAGACTAGGAAACCTGTGGTGCTCGTCCATATGGAGAGTCTCCTGGATGAGTTCCTTCTCGAGCCTTTTTCGCTCGGTCCCGTTGGAGCTGCATATAGCTAATGATTTGGAGATTTTATTCCTTTGGACAATTCCTTTCCTGATGCAAAGTTTCTCTCCAGGTTTTAGCAATCAATTGTGTGAATGTCACATCGAATCCATTGTAGAAAATGACTACATCAGTGTCTCTCTCTCTCTATCTCTCTCTCTCTCTCTCTCTCTATATATATATATATATATATATATATATATATGTATGTAACATGTAGAGGTCTGAAAATATTTTTTAGCTAGAGACCTGCACAGCTCTGGATTAGGGTAGCAATGTGGATACACCTGGCCCTTCTGAGCCACAGTCATGAGAGACATCTCACAGAGCCATATCGTATATCACTCTACAAATCTCTCTCAGCACAAACTACCACTGCCAAATCATCTACTTAGAGATCTAAGTCTCTCTAGCACAAGCCATACTCTGTCTCCTCATAGCCATGCCAGTATCCCTCAGAGTTTATAATAAAGATACACATACATATATGTACATATATACATATATGTACATATATATATATTTATATCAGTCATTTTTAGAATTGTTGACCTTTTTATTTGATCTCAATGCAGAATTACCACATTTATTACAGCCTCCTTATTCATAAATAATTGGTCACATAGTTGGAGCAGGATTCACCACAATTATAAATTATAAACCTTCCGGTAGCATTTCCAATAGCCTTTCTATCAGTATCCTTATTGTAATTATCATAGCACATCACTTGCCTCCATTTTCTAGTGTAAGCTTCAAAACGTATGCGTTTCTTTTCATTCTCGGAATTCTTAATTTGCCTGGACCCCGAAGTGTCAGGGAATTTTTGAAGCAGCCCTGTGTTTCTCAGCAGACGTTTTCTATATTTCTGCTGTCATCAGGTCTTCCTGTGGTCTTTGTTTTTATTTATTTTTTTTTCCAATCCTCCTAGATCGTTCCCATTTATTTGCATATTTATTTATTCATTTAGTCCGATATCACATGAGGGGTCATTTCTTCTGCCTGATAGATTTTCTCTTATAATTGAAGGGAACTTTTGACACACAATACATTTCCTTTTGCAGATACTACACACTACTACAACTGCTACTGCACCGTTTTTGACTGTGACATCCCATGCACAATGGATTAGTATTGCATGGCTCTAGAGAATGTTCACTATTTAACCTACAATGTTTTTAACCTCACAAATATTTATTCTGTTCTTTCTTGGGGGATGAATGGTTTACAGTCAACAGTTCCATGTAATAGTGGGCAGGGGAGGTTAATTTTTCCCACTATCCCTGTATTTCTGTACATCCTTTGTAACTTTCTTATTGAGGAGAAGCAAAGAGTCATAAATTGAGAGAGCAGGGCCCAAGCAGGAAGAGAGACAGAGAGACAGCTGCAGCTCTGATTTGTCACTAGCCCAGCTTTTCCCTAGCTGGGTAAGTGGTGACCAGGGGCTCAAAACAGGGTCCTGGGATTCCACATAGTTCCCTGGCAGCTCCACCAGCTGTCCCTCCAACCCATGCTCCCTTCGTGGTCCATATAACTATCGATCTGCTCTAGGCATTTCTCACCTTCATATGCCAGAAACTTAACACTTCTCCCCTCCACCCATGAAACTTTGACCTTTAGCTAGGGTGCAAAACAGCAACTGCAATCCAAGTTATTTTAGGGAAAAGTGTGTACGTCTCTGTTTGAAGGTGTGTGTGTGTGTGTGTGTGTGTGTTTGTGTAAGTGTGCATAAGTGTGTTTCAGTTATGATTACCGCTGTTGTTTCTTTATTCCTGACGCAGGGACTTAGGAACTGGGTTGTGTTATGACAAAGGAAGTTTCCACTGCACAAGTGGTTTTTCAAGTATGAATGGCACATTGGATTGTGGACACTGTTGTGCATTCTCCCAGGTGGTCCTCAGATGGGTTCTTTCCTTTGCTATTCCCATGCTGTGTGTAATTTTCTGGGTAGACTCAAAGAGGAGTGGCATGGGGAGCTCAGCTGCATTCTGCTGTATGTCCACAAGGTGGCAGCAAAGCCCATAGTTGAGTGTAGTGATTCTGTGGAATGAGGAGAAATCTAGGATTTATGGCCCATGGACAGCAGGGTTGAAATTGACATAGAGTTCCCTAGACATCTTTTCTTTCCTGTGGGTTGTGGGGAATCCCCCATTTGGCTTTGCAAGTGGAAGGGGTTTCTCTCTTTGTCTGGGATGACTCTATTGGGAGCTTGTGAATCCCTGTGCTCAGCTGCATTCTGCTGGGTGTCCACAAGAGGGCAGCACCAGGGCGGGACTAAGGCTCCATGGGGCAAGTGCCCTGAGGCACTGGGCTAGGAGAGTGGCGACAGTGTTTCTGGGTGTGCCCCAAGAGCATGGCCAGCCTAGCGCAGGCAGGCAGTGTCCTAAGGATGGGCCCAGACAGGAGCTGTGGGGGTCGTGTTTGCAGAAACAGGGCCTTCAGAGGATGGCAGAAAGTCCCCGGGGGCGGGCCTCAGAGCCCGTGCCCAATGAGCCTGAGGGGAGGGCCCAGTGGGTATTCATAGAGACAGCTGGCCAATCAGAGAGGAGGAACGTCACCCTCAGGGGCGTGAAGCAAGAGCTGGCCAATGAGAACAGAGGAGGAGTTGCGTGGGCGGGCCTCAGAGAGCAGCCCACCAATGAGAGCCTGGGTGCTGGCTCTGGGTGGGCGTACCCCTGGAGGTCAGCCAATCAGGGTCCAGCGGAAGTGCCTGGGGGGCGGGCCCTCGGGAGGCTGTCCAATGAGCGCCTGGGGCGAGCCTCGTGGGCGGAGCCCAGGAGGCTGGCCAATCATGGGGCAAGGGCGGTGACCTTCCTGGGCGTGCCTTAGGAACTGGCCTATCAGAGGGCGCCCCTCAGACAGCAGCCCGCCAATGGGAGCCAAGAGAAGGCTGGCTGGGGACGTGTCCCTGGGACACCAGGCCAGTCAGAGTCGAGCGGAAGTGGCTGGTGGGCGGGCCTTCTGGAGGCTGCCCAATCAGGGTGCTGCAGAGCCGTGTGGGCGCTGCTCAAGGCCGCTGGCCAATCACTGACTAGGATCCCGGACCCTCCTGGGCGTGTCCAAGCACACTGGCCAATGAGATTGCTGGTGGGGTTCTGGGCGTGGCCTAGGCCTCTGGCCTATCTGAGCCTGGCTGGCGCCCTGTGGGCGGGCCTTCTGAAGGAAGCCCGCCAATGGGAGCTCGGAGCTGGCCTTAAAAGGCTGGGCGTGTTTCCAGGAAATGCGAAGCAGGGTTCAGCCCAGGGCCCTGCCTTGCAGAAGCTGTTCAGTGCACATGTGTATAACTCCGTTTGTGCCTGTGCCTCTGTGGATGTGTGTGTTTGTGTGTGTGTGTGTGTGTGTGTGTGTGTCTGAGGGAGGGAAAGAGAGAGAGAACAACAGAATCACTGTGGCACAGGTGATTTTGTGCAAAACACTTGGCACATTCTGATTTACAGCTCAATATTGACACCAGGGCAGCTCTCCTTGGCCCTTGGTCACTTTTCTTCTTTTTTTAGATGTAATGACACTGAAGAGGGAGAGGTTTTTGCCCTGAGGCTTGCACTGGGAACTAGCAGCTGCCCTGTTTCTGTTGCCAGACTAGGAAACCTGTGGTGCTCGTCCATATGGAGAGTCTCCTGGATGAGTTCCTTCTCGAGCCTTTTTCGCTCGGTCCCGTTGGAGCTGCATATAGCTAATGATTTGGAGATTTTATTCCTTTGGACAATTCCTTTCCTGATGCAAAGTTTCTCTCCAGGTTTTAGCAATCAATTGTGTGAATGTCACATCGAATCCATTGTAGAAAATGACTACATCAGTGTCTCTCTCTCTCTCTCTCTCTATATATATATATATGTATGTAACATGTAGAGGTCTGAAAATATTTTTTAGCTAGAGACCTGCACAGCTCTGGATTAGGGTAGCAATGTGGATACACCTGGCCCTTCTGAGCCACAGTCATGAGAGACATCTCACAGAGCCATATCGTATATCACTCTACAAATCTCTCTCAGCACAAACTACCACTGCCAAATCATCTACTTAGAGATCTAAGTCTCTCTAGCACAAGCCATACTCTGTCTCCTCATAGCCATGCCAGTATCCCTCAGAGTTTATAATAAAGATACACATACATATATGTACATATATACATATATGTACATATATATATATTTATATCAGTCATTTTTAGAATTGTTGACCTTTTTATTTGATCTCAATGCAGAATTACCACATTTATTACAGCCTCCTTATTCATAAATAATTGGTCACATAGTTGGAGCAGGATTCACCACAATTATAAATTATAAACCTTCCGGTAGCATTTCCAATAGCCTTTCTATCAGTATCCTTATTGTAATTATCATAGCACATCACTTGCCTCCATTTTCTAGTGTAAGCTTCAAAACGTATGCGTTTCTTTTCATTCTCGGAATTCTTAATTTGCCTGGACCCCGAAGTGTCAGGGAATTTTTGAAGCAGCCCTGTGTTTCTCAGCAGACGTTTTCTATATTTCTGCTGTCATCAGGTCTTCCTGTGGTCTTTGTTTTTATTTATTTTTTTTTCCAATCCTCCTAGATCGTTCCCATTTATTTGCATATTTATTTATTCATTTAGTCCGATATCACATGAGGGGTCATTTCTTCTGCCTGATAGATTTTCTCTTATAATTGAAGGGAACTTTTGACACACAATACATTTCCTTTTGCAGATACTACACACTACTACAACTGCTACTGCACCGTTTTTGACTGTGACATCCCATGCACAATGGATTAGTATTGCATGGCTCTAGAGAATGTTCACTATTTAACCTACAATGTTTTTAACCTCACAAATATTTATTCTGTTCTTTCTTGGGGGATGAATGGTTTACAGTCAACAGTTCCATGTAATAGTGGGCAGGGGAGGTTAATTTTTCCCACTATCCCTGTATTTCTGTACATCCTTTGTAACTTTCTTATTGAGGAGAAGCAAAGAGTCATAAATTGAGAGAGCAGGGCCCAAGCAGGAAGAGAGACAGAGAGACAGCTGCAGCTCTGATTTGTCACTAGCCCAGCTTTTCCCTAGCTGGGTAAGTGGTGACCAGGGGCTCAAAACAGGGTCCTGGGATTCCACATAGTTCCCTGGCAGCTCCACCAGCTGTCCCTCCAACCCATGCTCCCTTCGTGGTCCATATAACTATCGATCTGCTCTAGGCATTTCTCACCTTCATATGCCAGAAACTTAACACTTCTCCCCTCCACCCATGAAACTTTGACCTTTAGCTAGGGTGCAAAACAGCAACTGCAATCCAAGTTATTTTAGGGAAAAGTGTGTACGTCTCTGTTTGAAGGTGTGTGTGTGTGTGTGTGTGTGTGTGTGTGTGTGTGTGTTTGTGTAAGTGTGCATAAGTGTGTTTCAGTTATGATTACCGCTGTTGTTTCTTTATTCCTGACGCAGGGACTTAGGAACTGGGTTGTGTTATGACAAAGGAAGTTTCCACTGCACAAGTGGTTTTTCAAGTATGAATGGCACATTGGATTGTGGACACTGTTGTGCATTCTCCCAGGTGGTCCTCAGATGGGTTCTTTCCTTTGCTATTCCCATGCTGTGTGTAATTTTCTGGGTAGACTCAAAGAGGAGTGGCATGGGGAGCTCAGCTGCATTCTGCTGTATGTCCACAAGGTGGCAGCAAAGCCCATAGTTGAGTGTAGTGATTCTGTGGAATGAGGAGAAATCTAGGATTTATGGCCCATGGACAGCAGGGTTGAAATTGACATAGAGTTCCCTAGACATCTGTTCTTTCCTGTGGGTTGTGGGGAATCCCCCATTTGGCTTTGCAAGTGGAAGGGGTTTCTCTCTTTGTCTGGGATGACTCTACTGGGAGCTTGTGAATCCCTGTGCTCAGCTGCATTCTGCTGGGTGTCCACAAGAGGGCAGCACCAGGGCGGGACTAAGGCTCCATGGGGCAAGTGCCCTGAGGCACTGGGCTAGGAGAGTGGCGACAGTGTTTCTGGGTGTGCCCCAAGAGCATGGCCAGCCTAGCGCAGGCAGGCAGTGTCCTAAGGATGGGCCCAGACAGGAGCTGTGGGGGTCGTGTTTGCAGAAACAGGGCCTTCAGAGGATGGCAGAAAGTCCCCGGGGGCGGGCCTCAGAGCCCGTGCCCAATGAGCCTGAGGGGAGGGCCCAGTGGGTATTCATAGAGACAGCTGGCCAATCAGAGAGGAGGAACGTCACCCTCAGGGGCGTGAAGCAAGAGCTGGCCAATGAGAACAGAGGAGGAGTTGCGTGGGCGGGCCTCAGAGAGCAGCCCACCAATGAGAGCCTGGGTGCTGGCTCTGGGTGGGCGTACCCCTGGAGGTCAGCCAATCAGGGTCCAGCGGAAGTGCCTGGGGGGCGGGCCCTCGGGAGGCTGTCCAATGAGCGCCTGGGGCGAGCCTCGTGGGCGGAGCCCAGGAGGCTGGCCAATCATGGGGCAAGGGCGGTGACCTTCCTGGGCGTGCCTTAGGAACTGGCCTATCAGAGGGCGCCCCTCAGACAGCAGCCCGCCAATGGGAGCCAAGAGAAGGCTGGCTGGGGACGTGTCCCTGGGACACCAGGCCAGTCAGAGTCGAGCGGAAGTGGCTGGTGGGCGGGCCTTCTGGAGGCTGCCCAATCAGGGTGCTGCAGAGCCGTGTGGGCGCTGCTCAAGGCCGCTGGCCAATCACTGACTAGGATCCCGGACCCTCCTGGGCGTGTCCAAGCACACTGGCCAATGAGATTGCTGGTGGGGTTCTGGGCGTGGCCTAGGCCTCTGGCCTATCTGAGCCTGGCTGGCGCCCTGTGGGCGGGCCTTCTGAAGGAAGCCCGCCAATGGGAGCTCGGAGCTGGCCTTAAAAGGCTGGGCGTGTTTCCAGGAAATGCGAAGCAGGGTTCAGCCCAGGGCCCTGCCTTGCAGAAGCTGTTCAGTGCACATGTGTATAACTCCGTTTGTGCCTGTGCCTCTGTGGATGTGTGTGTTTGTGTGTGTGTGTGTGTGTGTGTGTGTGTCTGAGGGAGGGAAAGAGAGAGAGAACAACAGAATCACTGTGGCACAGGTGATTTTGTGCAAAACACTTGGCACATTCTGATTTACAGCTCAATATTGACACCAGGGCAGCTCTCCTTGGCCCTTGGTCACTTTTCTTCTTTTTTTAGATGTAATGACACTGAAGAGGGAGAGGTTTTTGCCCTGAGGCTTGCACTGGGAACTAGCAGCTGCCCTGTTTCTGTTGCCAGACTAGGAAACCTGTGGTGCTCGTCCATATGGAGAGTCTCCTGGATGAGTTCCTTCTCGAGCCTTTTTCGCTCGGTCCCGTTGGAGCTGCATATAGCTAATGATTTGGAGATTTTATTCCTTTGGACAATTCCTTTCCTGATGCAAAGTTTCTCTCCAGGTTTTAGCAATCAATTGTGTGAATGTCACATCGAATCCATTGTAGAAAATGACTACATCAGTGTCTCTCTCTCTCTCTCTCTCTCTCTCTCTCTATATATATATATATATATATATATATATGTATGTAACATGTAGAGGTCTGAAAATATTTTTTAGCTAGAGACCTGCACAGCTCTGGATTAGGGTAGCAATGTGGATACACCTGGCCCTTCTGAGCCACAGTCATGAGAGACATCTCACAGAGCCATATCGTATATCACTCTACAAATCTCTCTCAGCACAAACTACCACTGCCAAATCATCTACTTAGAGATCTAAGTCTCTCTAGCACAAGCCATACTCTGTCTCCTCATAGCCATGCCAGTATCCCTCAGAGTTTATAATAAAGATACACATACATATATGTACATATATACATATATGTACATATATATATATTTATATCAGTCATTTTTAGAATTGTTGACCTTTTTATTTGATCTCAATGCAGAATTACCACATTTATTACAGCCTCCTTATTCATAAATAATTGGTCACATAGTTGGAGCAGGATTCACCACAATTATAAATTATAAACCTTCCGGTAGCATTTCCAATAGCCTTTCTATCAGTATCCTTATTGTAATTATCATAGCACATCACTTGCCTCCATTTTCTAGTGTAAGCTTCAAAACGTATGCGTTTCTTTTCATTCTCGGAATTCTTAATTTGCCTGGACCCCGAAGTGTCAGGGAATTTTTGAAGCAGCCCTGTGTTTCTCAGCAGACGTTTTCTATATTTCTGCTGTCATCAGGTCTTCCTGTGGTCTTTGTTTTTATTTATTTTTTTTTCCAATCCTCCTAGATCGTTCCCATTTATTTGCATATTTATTTATTCATTTAGTCCGATATCACATGAGGGGTCATTTCTTCTGCCTGATAGATTTTCTCTTATAATTGAAGGGAACTTTTGACACACAATACATTTCCTTTTGCAGATACTACACACTACTACAACTGCTACTGCACCGTTTTTGACTGTGACATCCCATGCACAATGGATTAGTATTACATGGCTCTAGAGAATGTTCACTATTTAACCTACAATGTTTTTAACCTCACAAATATTTATTCTGTTCTTTCTTGGGGGATGAATGGTTTACAGTCAACAGTTCCATGTAATAGTGGGCAGGGGAGGTTAATTTTTCCCACTATCCCTGTATTTCTGTACATCCTTTGTAACTTTCTTATTGAGGAGAAGCAAAGAGTCATAAATTGAGAGAGCAGGGCCCAAGCAGGAAGAGAGACAGAGAGACAGCTGCAGCTCTGATTTGTCACTAGCCCAGCTTTTCCCTAGCTGGGTAAGTGGTGACCAGGGGCTCAAAACAGGGTCCTGGGATTCCACATAGTTCCCTGGCAGCTCCACCAGCTGTCCCTCCAACCCATGCTCCCTTCGTGGTCCATATAACTATCGATCTGCTCTAGGCATTTCTCACCTTCATATGCCAGAAACTTAACACTTCTCCCCTCCACCCATGAAACTTTGACCTTTAGCTAGGGTGCAAAACAGCAACTGCAATCCAAGTTATTTTAGGGAAAAGTGTGTACGTCTCTGTTTGAAGGTGTGTGTGTGTGTGTGTGTGTGTGTGTGTTTGTGTAAGTGTGCATAAGTGTGTTTCAGTTATGATTACCGCTGTTGTTTCTTTATTCCTGACGCAGGGACTTAGGAACTGGGTTGTGTTATGACAAAGGAAGTTTCCACTGCACAAGTGGTTTTTCAAGTATGAATGGCACATTGGATTGTGGACACTGTTGTGCATTCTCCCAGGTGGTCCTCAGATGGGTTCTTTCCTTTGCTATTCCCATGCTGTGTGTAATTTTCTGGGTAGACTCAAAGAGGAGTGGCATGGGGAGCTCAGCTGCATTCTGCTGTATGTCCACAAGGTGGCAGCAAAGCCCATAGTTGAGTGTAGTGATTCTGTGGAATGAGGAGAAATCTAGGATTTATGGCCCATGGACAGCAGGGTTGAAATTGACATAGAGTTCCCTAGACATCTTTTCTTTCCTGTGGGTTGTGGGGAATCCCCCATTTGGCTTTGCAAGTGGAAGGGGTTTCTCTCTTTGTCTGGGATGACTCTATTGGGAGCTTGTGAATCCCTGTGCTCAGCTGCATTCTGCTGGGTGTCCACAAGAGGGCAGCACCAGGGCGGGACTAAGGCTCCATGGGGCAAGTGCCCTGAGGCACTGGGCTAGGAGAGTGGCGACAGTGTTTCTGGGTGTGCCCCAAGAGCATGGCCAGCCTAGCGCAGGCAGGCAGTGTCCTAAGGATGGGCCCAGACAGGAGCTGTGGGGGTCGTGTTTGCAGAAACAGGGCCTTCAGAGGATGGCAGAAAGTCCCCGGGGGCGGGCCTCAGAGCCCGTGCCCAATGAGCCTGAGGGGAGGGCCCAGTGGGTATTCATAGAGACAGCTGGCCAATCAGAGAGGAGGAACGTCACCCTCAGGGGCGTGAAGCAAGAGCTGGCCAATGAGAACAGAGGAGGAGTTGCGTGGGCGGGCCTCAGAGAGCAGCCCACCAATGAGAGCCTGGGTGCTGGCTCTGGGTGGGCGTACCCCTGGAGGTCAGCCAATCAGGGTCCAGCGGAAGTGCCTGGGGGGCGGGCCCTCGGGAGGCTGTCCAATGAGCGCCTGGGGCGAGCCTCGTGGGCGGAGCCCAGGAGGCTGGCCAATCATGGGGCAAGGGCGGTGACCTTCCTGGGCGTGCCTTAGGAACTGGCCTATCAGAGGGCGCCCCTCAGACAGCAGCCCGCCAATGGGAGCCAAGAGAAGGCTGGCTGGGGACGTGTCCCTGGGACACCAGGCCAGTCAGAGTCGAGCGGAAGTGGCTGGTGGGCGGGCCTTCTGGAGGCTGCCCAATCAGGGTGCTGCAGAGCCGTGTGGGCGCTGCTCAAGGCCGCTGGCCAATCACTGACTAGGATCCCGGACCCTCCTGGGCGTGTCCAAGCACACTGGCCAATGAGATTGCTGGTGGGGTTCTGGGCGTGGCCTAGGCCTCTGGCCTATCTGAGCCTGGCTGGCGCCCTGTGGGCGGGCCTTCTGAAGGAAGCCCGCCAATGGGAGCTCGGAGCTGGCCTTAAAAGGCTGGGCGTGTTTCCAGGAAATGCGAAGCAGGGTTCAGCCCAGGGCCCTGCCTTGCAGAAGCTGTTCAGTGCACATGTGTATAACTCCGTTTGTGCCTGTGCCTCTGTGGATGTGTGTGTTTGTGTGTGTGTGTGTGTGTGTGTGTGTGTCTGAGGGAGGGAAAGAGAGAGAGAACAACAGAATCACTGTGGCACAGGTGATTTTGTGCAAAACACTTGGCACATTCTGATTTACAGCTCAATATTGACACCAGGGCAGCTCTCCTTGGCCCTTGGTCACTTTTCTTCTTTTTTTAGATGTAATGACACTGAAGAGGGAGAGGTTTTTGCCCTGAGGCTTGCACTGGGAACTAGCAGCTGCCCTGTTTCTGTTGCCAGACTAGGAAACCTGTGGTGCTCGTCCATATGGAGAGTCTCCTGGATGAGTTCCTTCTCGAGCCTTTTTCGCTCGGTCCCGTTGGAGCTGCATATAGCTAATGATTTGGAGATTTTATTCCTTTGGACAATTCCTTTCCTGATGCAAAGTTTCTCTCCAGGTTTTAGCAATCAATTGTGTGAATGTCACATCGAATCCATTGTAGAAAATGACTACATCAGTGTCTCTCTCTCTCTCTCTCTCTATATATATATATATGTATGTAACATGTAGAGGTCTGAAAATATTTTTTAGCTAGAGACCTGCACAGCTCTGGATTAGGGTAGCAATGTGGATACACCTGGCCCTTCTGAGCCACAGTCATGAGAGACATCTCACAGAGCCATATCGTATATCACTCTACAAATCTCTCTCAGCACAAACTACCACTGCCAAATCATCTACTTAGAGATCTAAGTCTCTCTAGCACAAGCCATACTCT
Organism: Erinaceus europaeus; assembly: GCF_950295315.1. Taxonomy (NCBI): domain Eukaryota; kingdom Metazoa; phylum Chordata; class Mammalia; order Eulipotyphla; family Erinaceidae; genus Erinaceus; species Erinaceus europaeus. Next base: position 116,120 of record NC_080180.1, on the reverse strand, counting down.
GTCTCCTCATAGCCATGCCAGTATCCCTCAGAGTTTATAATAAAGATACACATACATATATGTACATATATACATATATGTACATATATATATATTTATATCAGTCATTTTTAGAATTGTTGACCTTTTTATTTGATCTCAATGCAGAATTACCACATTTATTACAGCCTCCTTATTCATAAATAATTGGTCACATAGTTGGAGCAGGATTCACCACAATTATAAATTATAAACCTTCCGGTAGCATTTCCAATAGCCTTTCTATCAGTATCCTTATTGTAATTATCATAGCACATCACTTGCCTCCATTTTCTAGTGTAAGCTTCAAAACGTATGCGTTTCTTTTCATTCTCGGAATTCTTAATTTGCCTGGACCCCGAAGTGTCAGGGAATTTTTGAAGCAGCCCTGTGTTTCTCAGCAGACGTTTTCTATATTTCTGCTGTCATCAGGTCTTCCTGTGGTCTTTGTTTTTATTTATTTTTTTTTCCAATCCTCCTAGATCGTTCCCATTTATTTGCATATTTATTTATTCATTTAGTCCGATATCACATGAGGGGTCATTTCTTCTGCCTGATAGATTTTCTCTTATAATTGAAGGGAACTTTTGACACACAATACATTTCCTTTTGCAGATACTACACACTACTACAACTGCTACTGCACCGTTTTTGACTGTGACATCCCATGCACAATGGATTAGTATTGCATGGCTCTAGAGAATGTTCACTATTTAACCTACAATGTTTTTAACCTCACAAATATTTATTCTGTTCTTTCTTGGGGGATGAATGGTTTACAGTCAACAGTTCCATGTAATAGTGGGCAGGGGAGGTTAATTTTTCCCACTATCCCTGTATTTCTGTACATCCTTTGTAACTTTCTTATTGAGGAGAAGCAAAGAGTCATAAATTGAGAGAGCAGGGCCCAAGCAGGAAGAGAGACAGAGAGACAGCTGCAGCTCTGATTTGTCACTAGCCCAGCTTTTCCCTAGCTGGGTAAGTGGTGACCAGGGGCTCAAAACAGGGTCCTGGGATTCCACATAGTTCCCTGGCAGCTCCACCAGCTGTCCCTCCAACCCATGCTCCCTTCGTGGTCCATATAACTATCGATCTGCTCTAGGCATTTCTCACCTTCATATGCCAGAAACTTAACACTTCTCCCCTCCACCCATGAAACTTTGACCTTTAGCTAGGGTGCAAAACAGCAACTGCAATCCAAGTTATTTTAGGGAAAAGTGTGTACGTCTCTGTTTGAAGGTGTGTGTGTGTGTGTGTGTGTGTGTTTGTGTAAGTGTGCATAAGTGTGTTTCAGTTATGATTACCGCTGTTGTTTCTTTATTCCTGACGCAGGGACTTAGGAACTGGGTTGTGTTATGACAAAGGAAGTTTCCACTGCACAAGTGGTTTTTCAAGTATGAATGGCACATTGGATTGTGGACACTGTTGTGCATTCTCCCAGGTGGTCCTCAGATGGGTTCTTTCCTTTGCTATTCCCATGCTGTGTGTAATTTTCTGGGTAGACTCAAAGAGGAGTGGCATGGGGAGCTCAGCTGCATTCTGCTGTATGTCCACAAGGTGGCAGCAAAGCCCATAGTTGAGTGTAGTGATTCTGTGGAATGAGGAGAAATCTAGGATTTATGGCCCATGGACAGCAGGGTTGAAATTGACATAGAGTTCCCTAGACATCTTTTCTTTCCTGTGGGTTGTGGGGAATCCCCCATTTGGCTTTGCAAGTGGAAGGGGTTTCTCTCTTTGTCTGGGATGACTCTATTGGGAGCTTGTGAATCCCTGTGCTCAGCTGCATTCTGCTGGGTGTCCACAAGAGGGCAGCACCAGGGCGGGACTAAGGCTCCATGGGGCAAGTGCCCTGAGGCACTGGGCTAGGAGAGTGGCGACAGTGTTTCTGGGTGTGCCCCAAGAGCATGGCCAGCCTAGCGCAGGCAGGCAGTGTCCTAAGGATGGGCCCAGACAGGAGCTGTGGGGGTCGTGTTTGCAGAAACAGGGCCTTCAGAGGATGGCAGAAAGTCCCCGGGGGCGGGCCTCAGAGCCCGTGCCCAATGAGCCTGAGGGGAGGGCCCAGTGGGTATTCATAGAGACAGCTGGCCAATCAGAGAGGAGGAACGTCACCCTCAGGGGCGTGAAGCAAGAGCTGGCCAATGAGAACAGAGGAGGAGTTGCGTGGGCGGGCCTCAGAGAGCAGCCCACCAATGAGAGCCTGGGTGCTGGCTCTGGGTGGGCGTACCCCTGGAGGTCAGCCAATCAGGGTCCAGCGGAAGTGCCTGGGGGGCGGGCCCTCGGGAGGCTGTCCAATGAGCGCCTGGGGCGAGCCTCGTGGGCGGAGCCCAGGAGGCTGGCCAATCATGGGGCAAGGGCGGTGACCTTCCTGGGCGTGCCTTAGGAACTGGCCTATCAGAGGGCGCCCCTCAGACAGCAGCCCGCCAATGGGAGCCAAGAGAAGGCTGGCTGGGGACGTGTCCCTGGGACACCAGGCCAGTCAGAGTCGAGCGGAAGTGGCTGGTGGGCGGGCCTTCTGGAGGCTGCCCAATCAGGGTGCTGCAGAGCCGTGTGGGCGCTGCTCAAGGCCGCTGGCCAATCACTGACTAGGATCCCGGACCCTCCTGGGCGTGTCCAAGCACACTGGCCAATGAGATTGCTGGTGGGGTTCTGGGCGTGGCCTAGGCCTCTGGCCTATCTGAGCCTGGCTGGCGCCCTGTGGGCGGGCCTTCTGAAGGAAGCCCGCCAATGGGAGCTCGGAGCTGGCCTTAAAAGGCTGGGCGTGTTTCCAGGAAATGCGAAGCAGGGTTCAGCCCAGGGCCCTGCCTTGCAGAAGCTGTTCAGTGCACATGTGTATAACTCCGTTTGTGCCTGTGCCTCTGTGGATGTGTGTGTTTGTGTGTGTGTGTGTGTGTGTGTGTGTGTGTCTGAGGGAGGGAAAGAGAGAGAGAACAACAGAATCACTGTGGCACAGGTGATTTTGTGCAAAACACTTGGCACATTCTGATTTACAGCTCAATATTGACACCAGGGCAGCTCTCCTTGGCCCTTGGTCACTTTTCTTCTTTTTTTAGATGTAATGACACTGAAGAGGGAGAGGTTTTTGCCCTGAGGCTTGCACTGGGAACTAGCAGCTGCCCTGTTTCTGTTGCCAGACTAGGAAACCTGTGGTGCTCGTCCATATGGAGAGTCTCCTGGATGAGTTCCTTCTCGAGCCTTTTTCGCTCGGTCCCGTTGGAGCTGCATATAGCTAATGATTTGGAGATTTTATTCCTTTGGACAATTCCTTTCCTGATGCAAAGTTTCTCTCCAGGTTTTAGCAATCAATTGTGTGAATGTCACATCGAATCCATTGTAGAAAATGACTACATCAGTCTCTCTCTCTCTCTCTCTCTATATATATATATATATGTATGTAACATGTAGAGGTCTGAAAATATTTTTTAGCTAGAGACCTGCACAGCTCTGGATTAGGGTAGCAATGTGGATACACCTGGCCCTTCTGAGCCACAGTCATGAGAGACATCTCACAGAGCCATATCGTATATCACTCTACAAATCTCTCTCAGCACAAACTACCACTGCCAAATCATCTACTTAGAGATCTAAGTCTCTCTAGCACAAGCCATACTCTGTCTCCTCATAGCCATGCCAGTATCCCTCAGAGTTTATAATAAAGATACACATACATATATGTACATATATACATATATGTACATATATATATATTTATATCAGTCATTTTTAGAATTGTTGACCTTTTTATTTGATCTCAATGCAGAATTACCACATTTATTACAGCCTCCTTATTCATAAATAATTGGTCACATAGTTGGAGCAGGATTCACCACAATTATAAATTATAAACCTTCCGGTAGCATTTCCAATAGCCTTTCTATCAGTATCCTTATTGTAATTATCATAGCACATCACTTGCCTCCATTTTCTAGTGTAAGCTTCAAAACGTATGCGTTTCTTTTCATTCTCGGAATTCTTAATTTGCCTGGACCCCGAAGTGTCAGGGAATTTTTGAAGCAGCCCTGTGTTTCTCAGCAGACGTTTTCTATATTTCTGCTGTCATCAGGTCTTCCTGTGGTCTTTGTTTTTATTTATTTTTTTTTCCAATCCTCCTAGATCGTTCCCATTTATTTGCATATTTATTTATTCATTTAGTCCGATATCACATGAGGGGTCATTTCTTCTGCCTGATAGATTTTCTCTTATAATTGAAGGGAACTTTTGACACACAATACATTTCCTTTTGCAGATACTACACACTACTACAACTGCTACTGCACCGTTTTTGACTGTGACATCCCATGCACAATGGATTAGTATTGCATGGCTCTAGAGAATGTTCACTATTTAACCTACAATGTTTTTAACCTCACAAATATTTATTCTGTTCTTTCTTGGGGGATGAATGGTTTACAGTCAACAGTTCCATGTAATAGTGGGCAGGGGAGGTTAATTTTTCCCACTATCCCTGTATTTCTGTACATCCTTTGTAACTTTCTTATTGAGGAGAAGCAAAGAGTCATAAATTGAGAGAGCAGGGCCCAAGCAGGAAGAGAGACAGAGAGACAGCTGCAGCTCTGATTTGTCACTAGCCCAGCTTTTCCCTAGCTGGGTAAGTGGTGACCAGGGGCTCAAAACAGGGTCCTGGGATTCCACATAGTTCCCTGGCAGCTCCACCAGCTGTCCCTCCAACCCATGCTCCCTTCGTGGTCCATATAACTATCGATCTGCTCTAGGCATTTCTCACCTTCATATGCCAGAAACTTAACACTTCTCCCCTCCACCCATGAAACTTTGACCTTTAGCTAGGGTGCAAAACAGCAACTGCAATCCAAGTTATTTTAGGGAAAAGTGTGTACGTCTCTGTTTGAAGGTGTGTGTGTGTGTGTGTGTGTGTGTGTGTGTGTGTGTTTGTGTAAGTGTGCATAAGTGTGTTTCAGTTATGATTACCGCTGTTGTTTCTTTATTCCTGACGCAGGGACTTAGGAACTGGGTTGTGTTATGACAAAGGAAGTTTCCACTGCACAAGTGGTTTTTCAAGTATGAATGGCACATTGGATTGTGGACACTGTTGTGCATTCTCCCAGGTGGTCCTCAGATGGGTTCTTTCCTTTGCTATTCCCATGCTGTGTGTAATTTTCTGGGTAGACTCAAAGAGGAGTGGCATGGGGAGCTCAGCTGCATTCTGCTGTATGTCCACAAGGTGGCAGCAAAGCCCATAGTTGAGTGTAGTGATTCTGTGGAATGAGGAGAAATCTAGGATTTATGGCCCATGGACAGCAGGGTTGAAATTGACATAGAGTTCCCTAGACATCTGTTCTTTCCTGTGGGTTGTGGGGAATCCCCCATTTGGCTTTGCAAGTGGAAGGGGTTTCTCTCTTTGTCTGGGATGACTCTACTGGGAGCTTGTGAATCCCTGTGCTCAGCTGCATTCTGCTGGGTGTCCACAAGAGGGCAGCACCAGGGCGGGACTAAGGCTCCATGGGGCAAGTGCCCTGAGGCACTGGGCTAGGAGAGTGGCGACAGTGTTTCTGGGTGTGCCCCAAGAGCATGGCCAGCCTAGCGCAGGCAGGCAGTGTCCTAAGGATGGGCCCAGACAGGAGCTGTGGGGGTCGTGTTTGCAGAAACAGGGCCTTCAGAGGATGGCAGAAAGTCCCCGGGGGCGGGCCTCAGAGCCCGTGCCCAATGAGCCTGAGGGGAGGGCCCAGTGGGTATTCATAGAGACAGCTGGCCAATCAGAGAGGAGGAACGTCACCCTCAGGGGCGTGAAGCAAGAGCTGGCCAATGAGAACAGAGGAGGAGTTGCGTGGGCGGGCCTCAGAGAGCAGCCCACCAATGAGAGCCTGGGTGCTGGCTCTGGGTGGGCGTACCCCTGGAGGTCAGCCAATCAGGGTCCAGCGGAAGTGCCTGGGGGGCGGGCCCTCGGGAGGCTGTCCAATGAGCGCCTGGGGCGAGCCTCGTGGGCGGAGCCCAGGAGGCTGGCCAATCATGGGGCAAGGGCGGTGACCTTCCTGGGCGTGCCTTAGGAACTGGCCTATCAGAGGGCGCCCCTCAGACAGCAGCCCGCCAATGGGAGCCAAGAGAAGGCTGGCTGGGGACGTGTCCCTGGGACACCAGGCCAGTCAGAGTCGAGCGGAAGTGGCTGGTGGGCGGGCCTTCTGGAGGCTGCCCAATCAGGGTGCTGCAGAGCCGTGTGGGCGCTGCTCAAGGCCGCTGGCCAATCACTGACTAGGATCCCGGACCCTCCTGGGCGTGTCCAAGCACACTGGCCAATGAGATTGCTGGTGGGGTTCTGGGCGTGGCCTAGGCCTCTGGCCTATCTGAGCCTGGCTGGCGCCCTGTGGGCGGGCCTTCTGAAGGAAGCCCGCCAATGGGAGCTCGGAGCTGGCCTTAAAAGGCTGGGCGTGTTTCCAGGAAATGCGAAGCAGGGTTCAGCCCAGGGCCCTGCCTTGCAGAAGCTGTTCAGTGCACATGTGTATAACTCCGTTTGTGCCTGTGCCTCTGTGGATGTGTGTGTTTGTGTGTGTGTGTGTGTGTGTGTGTGTGTCTGAGGGAGGGAAAGAGAGAGAGAACAACAGAATCACTGTGGCACAGGTGATTTTGTGCAAAACACTTGGCACATTCTGATTTACAGCTCAATATTGACACCAGGGCAGCTCTCCTTGGCCCTTGGTCACTTTTCTTCTTTTTTTAGATGTAATGACACTGAAGAGGGAGAGGTTTTTGCCCTGAGGCTTGCACTGGGAACTAGCAGCTGCCCTGTTTCTGTTGCCAGACTAGGAAACCTGTGGTGCTCGTCCATATGGAGAGTCTCCTGGATGAGTTCCTTCTCGAGCCTTTTTCGCTCGGTCCCGTTGGAGCTGCATATAGCTAATGATTTGGAGATTTTATTCCTTTGGACAATTCCTTTCCTGATGCAAAGTTTCTCTCCAGGTTTTAGCAATCAATTGTGTGAATGTCACATCGAATCCATTGTAGAAAATGACTACATCAGTGTCTCTCTCTCTCTCTCTATATATATATATATATATATATGTATGTAACATGTAGAGGTCTGAAAATATTTTTTAGCTAGAGACCTGCACAGCTCTGGATTAGGGTAGCAATGTGGATACACCTGGCCCTTCTGAGCCACAGTCATGAGAGACATCTCACAGAGCCATATCGTATATCACTCTACAAATCTCTCTCAGCACAAACTACCACTGCCAAATCATCTACTTAGAGATCTAAGTCTCTCTAGCACAAGCCATACTCTGTCTCCTCATAGCCATGCCAGTATCCCTCAGAGTTTATAATAAAGATACACATACATATATGTACATATATACATATATGTACATATATATATATTTATATCAGTCATTTTTAGAATTGTTGACCTTTTTATTTGATCTCAATGCAGAATTACCACATTTATTACAGCCTCCTTATTCATAAATAATTGGTCACATAGTTGGAGCAGGATTCACCACAATTATAAATTATAAACCTTCCGGTAGCATTTCCAATAGCCTTTCTATCAGTATCCTTATTGTAATTATCATAGCACATCACTTGCCTCCATTTTCTAGTGTAAGCTTCAAAACGTATGCGTTTCTTTTCATTCTCGGAATTCTTAATTTGCCTGGACCCCGAAGTGTCAGGGAATTTTTGAAGCAGCCCTGTGTTTCTCAGCAGACGTTTTCTATATTTCTGCTGTCATCAGGTCTTCCTGTGGTCTTTGTTTTTATTTATTTTTTTTTCCAATCCTCCTAGATCGTTCCCATTTATTTGCATATTTATTTATTCATTTAGTCCGATATCACATGAGGGGTCATTTCTTCTGCCTGATAGATTTTCTCTTATAATTGAAGGGAACTTTTGACACACAATACATTTCCTTTTGCAGATACTACACACTACTACAACTGCTACTGCACCGTTTTTGACTGTGACATCCCATGCACAATGGATTAGTATTGCATGGCTCTAGAGAATGTTCACTATTTAACCTACAATGTTTTTAACCTCACAAATATTTATTCTGTTCTTTCTTGGGGGATGAATGGTTTACAGTCAACAGTTCCATGTAATAGTGGGCAGGGGAGGTTAATTTTTCCCACTATCCCTGTATTTCTGTACATCCTTTGTAACTTTCTTATTGAGGAGAAGCAAAGAGTCATAAATTGAGAGAGCAGGGCCCAAGCAGGAAGAGAGACAGAGAGACAGCTGCAGCTCTGATTTGTCACTAGCCCAGCTTTTCCCTAGCTGGGTAAGTGGTGACCAGGGGCTCAAAACAGGGTCCTGGGATTCCACATAGTTCCCTGGCAGCTCCACCAGCTGTCCCTCCAACCCATGCTCCCTTCGTGGTCCATATAACTATCGATCTGCTCTAGGCATTTCTCACCTTCATATGCCAGAAACTTAACACTTCTCCCCTCCACCCATGAAACTTTGACCTTTAGCTAGGGTGCAAAACAGCAACTGCAATCCAAGTTATTTTAGGGAAAAGTGCGTACGTCTCTGTTTGAAGGTGTGTGTGTGTGTGTGTGTGTGTGTTTGTGTAAGTGTGCATAAGTGTGTTTCAGTTATGATTACCGCTGTTGTTTCTTTATTCCTGACGCAGGGACTTAGGAACTGGGTTGTGTTATGACAAAGGAAGTTTCCACTGCACAAGTGGTTTTTCAAGTATGAATGGCACATTGGATTGTGGACACTGTTGTGCATTCTCCCAGGTGGTCCTCAGATGGGTTCTTTCCTTTGCTATTCCCATGCTGTGTGTAATTTTCTGGGTAGACTCAAAGAGGAGTGGCATGGGGAGCTCAGCTGCATTCTGCTGTATGTCCACAAGGTGGCAGCAAAGCCCATAGTTGAGTGTAGTGATTCTGTGGAATGAGGAGAAATCTAGGATTTATGGCCCATGGACAGCAGGGTTGAAATTGACATAGAGTTCCCTAGACATCTTTTCTTTCCTGTGGGTTGTGGGGAATCCCCCATTTGGCTTTGCAAGTGGAAGGGGTTTCTCTCTTTGTCTGGGATGACTCTACTGGGAGCTTGTGAATCCCTGTGCTCAGCTGCATTCTGCTGGGTGTCCACAAGAGGGCAGCACCAGGGCGGGACTAAGGCTCCATGGGGCAAGTGCCCTGAGGCACTGGGCTAGGAGAGTGGCGACAGTGTTTCTGGGTGTGCCCCAAGAGCATGGCCAGCCTAGCGCAGGCAGGCAGTGTCCTAAGGATGGGCCCAGACAGGAGCTGTGGGGGTCGTGTTTGCAGAAACAGGGCCTTCAGAGGATGGCAGAAAGTCCCCGGGGGCGGGCCTCAGAGCCCGTGCCCAATGAGCCTGAGGGGAGGGCCCAGTGGGTATTCATAGAGACAGCTGGCCAATCAGAGAGGAGGAACGTCACCCTCAGGGGCGTGAAGCAAGAGCTGGCCAATGAGAACAGAGGAGGAGTTGCGTGGGCGGGCCTCAGAGAGCAGCCCACCAATGAGAGCCTGGGTGCTGGCTCTGGGTGGGCGTACCCCTGGAGGTCAGCCAATCAGGGTCCAGCGGAAGTGCCTGGGGGGCGGGCCCTCGGGAGGCTGTCCAATGAGCGCCTGGGGCGAGCCTCGTGGGCGGAGCCCAGGAGGCTGGCCAATCATGGGGCAAGGGCGGTGACCTTCCTGGGCGTGCCTTAGGAACTGGCCTATCAGAGGGCGCCCCTCAGACAGCAGCCCGCCAATGGGAGCCAAGAGAAGGCTGGCTGGGGACGTGTCCCTGGGACACCAGGCCAGTCAGAGTCGAGCGGAAGTGGCTGGTGGGCGGGCCTTCTGGAGGCTGCCCAATCAGGGTGCTGCAGAGCCGTGTGGGCGCTGCTCAAGGCCGCTGGCCAATCACTGACTAGGATCCCGGACCCTCCTGGGCGTGTCCAAGCACACTGGCCAATGAGATTGCTGGTGGGGTTCTGGGCGTGGCCTAGGCCTCTGGCCTATCTGAGCCTGGCTGGCGCCCTGTGGGCGGGCCTTCTGAAGGAAGCCCGCCAATGGGAGCTCGGAGCTGGCCTTAAAAGGCTGGGCGTGTTTCCAGGAAATGCGAAGCAGGGTTCAGCCCAGGGCCCTGCCTTGCAGAAGCTGTTCAGTGCACATGTGTATAACTCCGTTTGTGCCTGTGCCTCTGTGGATGTGTGTGTTTGTGTGTGTGTGTGTGTGTGTGTGTGTCTGAGGGAGGGAAAGAGAGAGAGAACAACAGAATCACTGTGGCACAGGTGATTTTGTGCAAAACACTTGGCACATTCTGATTTACAGCTCAATATTGACACCAGGGCAGCTCTCCTTGGCCCTTGGTCACTTTTCTTCTTTTTTTAGATGTAATGACACTGAAGAGGGAGAGGTTTTTGCCCTGAGGCTTGCACTGGGAACTAGCAGCTGCCCTGTTTCTGTTGCCAGACTAGGAAACCTGTGGTGCTCGTCCATATGGAGAGTCTCCTGGATGAGTTCCTTCTCGAGCCTTTTTCGCTCGGTCCCGTTGGAGCTGCATATAGCTAATGATTTGGAGATTTTATTCCTTTGGACAATTCCTTTCCTGATGCAAAGTTTCTCTCCAGGTTTTAGCAATCAATTGTGTGAATGTCACATCGAATCCATTGTAGAAAATGACTACATCAGTGTCTCTCTCTCTCTCTCTCTCTATATATATATATATATATATATATATATATATATATGTATGTAACATGTAGAGGTCTGAAAATATTTTTTAGCTAGAGACCTGCACAGCTCTGGATTAGGGTAGCAATGTGGATACACCTGGCCCTTCTGAGCCACAGTCATGAGAGACATCTCACAGAGCCATATCGTATATCACTCTACAAATCTCTCTCAGCACAAACTACCACTGCCAAATCATCTACTTAGAGATCTAAGTCTCTCTAGCACAAGCCATACTCTGTCTCCTCATAGCCATGCCAGTATCCCTCAGAGTTTATAATAAAGATACACATACATATATGTACATATATACATATATGTACATATATATATATTTATATCAGTCATTTTTAGAATTGTTGACCTTTTTATTTGATCTCAATGCAGAATTACCACATTTATTACAGCCTCCTTATTCATAAATAATTGGTCACATAGTTGGAGCAGGATTCACCACAATTATAAATTATAAACCTTCCGGTAGCATTTCCAATAGCCTTTCTATCAGTATCCTTATTGTAATTATCATAGCACATCACTTGCCTCCATTTTCTAGTGTAAGCTTCAAAACGTATGCGTTTCTTTTCATTCTCGGAATTCTTAATTTGCCTGGACCCCGAAGTGTCAGGGAATTTTTGAAGCAGCCCTGTGTTTCTCAGCAGACGTTTTCTATATTTCTGCTGTCATCAGGTCTTCCTGTGGTCTTTGTTTTTATTTATTTTTTTTTCCAATCCTCCTAGATCGTTCCCATTTATTTGCATATTTATTTATTCATTTAGTCCGATATCACATGAGGGGTCATTTCTTCTGCCTGATAGATTTTCTCTTATAATTGAAGGGAACTTTTGACACACAATACATTTCCTTTTGCAGATACTACACACTACTACAACTGCTACTGCACCGTTTTTGACTGTGACATCCCATGCACAATGGATTAGTATTGCATGGCTCTAGAGAATGTTCACTATTTAACCTACAATGTTTTTAACCTCACAAATATTTATTCTGTTCTTTCTTGGGGGATGAATGGTTTACAGTCAACAGTTCCATGTAATAGTGGGCAGGGGAGGTTAATTTTTCCCACTATCCCTGTATTTCTGTACATCCTTTGTAACTTTCTTATTGAGGAGAAGCAAAGAGTCATAAATTGAGAGAGCAGGGCCCAAGCAGGAAGAGAGACAGAGAGACAGCTGCAGCTCTGATTTGTCACTAGCCCAGCTTTTCCCTAGCTGGGTAAGTGGTGACCAGGGGCTCAAAACAGGGTCCTGGGATTCCACATAGTTCCCTGGCAGCTCCACCAGCTGTCCCTCCAACCCATGCTCCCTTCGTGGTCCATATAACTATCGATCTGCTCTAGGCATTTCTCACCTTCATATGCCAGAAACTTAACACTTCTCCCCTCCACCCATGAAACTTTGACCTTTAGCTAGGGTGCAAAACAGCAACTGCAATCCAAGTTATTTTAGGGAAAAGTGTGTACGTCTCTGTTTGAAGGTGTGTGTGTGTGTGTGTGTGTGTGTGTGTGTAAGTGTGCATAAGTGTGTTTCAGTTATGATTACCGCTGTTGTTTCTTTATTCCTGACGCAGGGACTTAGGAACTGGGTTGTGTTATGACAAAGGAAGTTTCCACTGCACAAGTGGTTTTTCAAGTATGAATGGCACATTGGATTGTGGACACTGTTGTGCATTCTCCCAGGTGGTCCTCAGATGGGTTCTTTCCTTTGCTATTCCCATGCTGTGTGTAATTTTCTGGGTAGACTCAAAGAGGAGTGGCATGGGGAGCTCAGCTGCATTCTGCTGTATGTCCACAAGGTGGCAGCAAAGCCCATAGTTGAGTGTAGTGATTCTGTGGAATGAGGAGAAATCTAGGATTTATGGCCCATGGACAGCAGGGTTGAAATTGACATAGAGTTCCCTAGACATCTTTTCTTTCCTGTGGGTTGTGGGGAATCCCCCATTTGGCTTTGCAAGTGGAAGGGGTTTCTCTCTTTGTCTGGGATGACTCTATTGGGAGCTTGTGAATCCCTGTGCTCAGCTGCATTCTGCTGGGTGTCCACAAGAGGGCAGCACCAGGGCGGGACTAAGGCTCCATGGGGCAAGTGCCCTGAGGCACTGGGCTAGGAGAGTGGCGACAGTGTTTCTGGGTGTGCCCCAAGAGCATGGCCAGCCTAGCGCAGGCAGGCAGTGTCCTAAGGATGGGCCCAGACAGGAGCTGTGGGGGTCGTGTTTGCAGAAACAGGGCCTTCAGAGGATGGCAGAAAGTCCCCGGGGGCGGGCCTCAGAGCCCGTGCCCAATGAGCCTGAGGGGAGGGCCCAGTGGGTATTCATAGAGACAGCTGGCCAATCAGAGAGGAGGAACGTCACCCTCAGGGGCGTGAAGCAAGAGCTGGCCAATGAGAACAGAGGAGGAGTTGCGTGGGCGGGCCTCAGAGAGCAGCCCACCAATGAGAGCCTGGGTGCTGGCTCTGGGTGGGCGTACCCCTGGAGGTCAGCCAATCAGGGTCCAGCGGAAGTGCCTGGGGGGCGGGCCCTCGGGAGGCTGTCCAATGAGCGCCTGGGGCGAGCCTCGTGGGCGGAGCCCAGGAGGCTGGCCAATCATGGGGCAAGGGCGGTGACCTTCCTGGGCGTGCCTTAGGAACTGGCCTATCAGAGGGCGCCCCTCAGACAGCAGCCCGCCAATGGGAGCCAAGAGAAGGCTGGCTGGGGACGTGTCCCTGGGACACCAGGCCAGTCAGAGTCGAGCGGAAGTGGCTGGTGGGCGGGCCTTCTGGAGGCTGCCCAATCAGGGTGCTGCAGAGCCGTGTGGGCGCTGCTCAAGGCCGCTGGCCAATCACTGACTAGGATCCCGGACCCTCCTGGGCGTGTCCAAGCACACTGGCCAATGAGATTGCTGGTGGGGTTCTGGGCGTGGCCTAGGCCTCTGGCCTATCTGAGCCTGGCTGGCGCCCTGTGGGCGGGCCTTCTGAAGGAAGCCCGCCAATGGGAGCTCGGAGCTGGCCTTAAAAGGCTGGGCGTGTTTCCAGGAAATGCGAAGCAGGGTTCAGCCCAGGGCCCTGCCTTGCAGAAGCTGTTCAGTGCACATGTGTATAACTCCGTTTGTGCCTGTGCCTCTGTGGATGTGTGTGTTTGTGTGTGTGTGTGTGTGTGTGTGTGTCTGAGGGAGGGAAAGAGAGAGAGAACAACAGAATCACTGTGGCACAGGTGATTTTGTGCAAAACACTTGGCACATTCTGATTTACAGCTCAATATTGACACCAGGGCAGCTCTCCTTGGCCCTTGGTCACTTTTCTTCTTTTTTTAGATGTAATGACACTGAAGAGGGAGAGGTTTTTGCCCTGAGGCTTGCACTGGGAACTAGCAGCTGCCCTGTTTCTGTTGCCAGACTAGGAAACCTGTGGTGCTCGTCCATATGGAGAGTCTCCTGGATGAGTTCCTTCTCGAGCCTTTTTCGCTCGGTCCCGTTGGAGCTGCATATAGCTAATGATTTGGAGATTTTATTCCTTTGGACAATTCCTTTCCTGATGCAAAGTTTCTCTCCAGGTTTTAGCAATCAATTGTGTGAATGTCACATCGAATCCATTGTAGAAAATGACTACATCAGTGTCTCTCTCTCTCTCTCTCTCTATATATATATATATGTATGTAACATGTAGAGGTCTGAAAATATTTTTTAGCTAGAGACCTGCACAGCTCTGGATTAGGGTAGCAATGTGGATACACCTGGCCCTTCTGAGCCACAGTCATGAGAGACATCTCACAGAGCCATATCGTATATCACTCTACAAATCTCTCTCAGCACAAACTACCACTGCCAAATCATCTACTTAGAGATCTAAGTCTCTCTAGCACAAGCCATACTCTGTCTCCTCATAGCCATGCCAGTATCCCTCAGAGTTTATAATAAAGATACACATACATATATGTACATATATACATATATGTACATATATATATATTTATATCAGTCATTTTTAGAATTGTTGACCTTTTTATTTGATCTCAATGCAGAATTACCACATTTATTACAGCCTCCTTATTCATAAATAATTGGTCACATAGTTGGAGCAGGATTCACCACAATTATAAATTATAAACCTTCCGGTAGCATTTCCAATAGCCTTTCTATCAGTATCCTTATTGTAATTATCATAGCACATCACTTGCCTCCATTTTCTAGTGTAAGCTTCAAAACGTATGCGTTTCTTTTCATTCTCGGAATTCTTAATTTGCCTGGACCCCGAAGTGTCAGGGAATTTTTGAAGCAGCCCTGTGTTTCTCAGCAGACGTTTTCTATATTTCTGCTGTCATCAGGTCTTCCTGTGGTCTTTGTTTTTATTTATTTTTTTTTCCAATCCTCCTAGATCGTTCCCATTTATTTGCATATTTATTTATTCATTTAGTCCGATATCACATGAGGGGTCATTTCTTCTGCCTGATAGATTTTCTCTTATAATTGAAGGGAACTTTTGACACACAATACATTTCCTTTTGCAGATACTACACACTACTACAACTGCTACTGCACCGTTTTTGACTGTGACATCCCATGCACAATGGATTAGTATTGCATGGCTCTAGAGAATGTTCACTATTTAACCTACAATGTTTTTAACCTCACAAATATTTATTCTGTTCTTTCTTGGGGGATGAATGGTTTACAGTCAACAGTTCCATGTAATAGTGGGCAGGGGAGGTTAATTTTTCCCACTATCCCTGTATTTCTGTACATCCTTTGTAACTTTCTTATTGAGGAGAAGCAAAGAGTCATAAATTGAGAGAGCAGGGCCCAAGCAGGAAGAGAGACAGAGAGACAGCTGCAGCTCTGATTTGTCACTAGCCCAGCTTTTCCCTAGCTGGGTAAGTGGTGACCAGGGGCTCAAAACAGGGTCCTGGGATTCCACATAGTTCCCTGGCAGCTCCACCAGCTGTCCCTCCAACCCATGCTCCCTTCGTGGTCCATATAACTATCGATCTGCTCTAGGCATTTCTCACCTTCATATGCCAGAAACTTAACACTTCTCCCCTCCACCCATGAAACTTTGACCTTTAGCTAGGGTGCAAAACAGCAACTGCAATCCAAGTTATTTTAGGGAAAAGTGTGTACGTCTCTGTTTGAAGGTGTGTGTGTGTGTGTGTGTGTGTGTGTGTGTGTGTGTGTTTGTGTAAGTGTGCATAAGTGTGTTTCAGTTATGATTACCGCTGTTGTTTCTTTATTCCTGACGCAGGGACTTAGGAACTGGGTTGTGTTATGACAAAGGAAGTTTCCACTGCACAAGTGGTTTTTCAAGTATGAATGGCACATTGGATTGTGGACACTGTTGTGCATTCTCCCAGGTGGTCCTCAGATGGGTTCTTTCCTTTGCTATTCCCATGCTGTGTGTAATTTTCTGGGTAGACTCAAAGAGGAGTGGCATGGGGAGCTCAGCTGCATTCTGCTGTATGTCCACAAGGTGGCAGCAAAGCCCATAGTTGAGTGTAGTGATTCTGTGGAATGAGGAGAAATCTAGGATTTATGGCCCATGGACAGCAGGGTTGAAATTGACATAGAGTTCCCTAGACATCTGTTCTTTCCTGTGGGTTGTGGGGAATCCCCCATTTGGCTTTGCAAGTGGAAGGGGTTTCTCTCTTTGTCTGGGATGACTCTACTGGGAGCTTGTGAATCCCTGTGCTCAGCTGCATTCTGCTGGGTGTCCACAAGAGGGCAGCACCAGGGCGGGACTAAGGCTCCATGGGGCAAGTGCCCTGAGGCACTGGGCTAGGAGAGTGGCGACAGTGTTTCTGGGTGTGCCCCAAGAGCATGGCCAGCCTAGCGCAGGCAGGCAGTGTCCTAAGGATGGGCCCAGACAGGAGCTGTGGGGGTCGTGTTTGCAGAAACAGGGCCTTCAGAGGATGGCAGAAAGTCCCCGGGGGCGGGCCTCAGAGCCCGTGCCCAATGAGCCTGAGGGGAGGGCCCAGTGGGTATTCATAGAGACAGCTGGCCAATCAGAGAGGAGGAACGTCACCCTCAGGGGCGTGAAGCAAGAGCTGGCCAATGAGAACAGAGGAGGAGTTGCGTGGGCGGGCCTCAGAGAGCAGCCCACCAATGAGAGCCTGGGTGCTGGCTCTGGGTGGGCGTACCCCTGGAGGTCAGCCAATCAGGGTCCAGCGGAAGTGCCTGGGGGGCGGGCCCTCGGGAGGCTGTCCAATGAGCGCCTGGGGCGAGCCTCGTGGGCGGAGCCCAGGAGGCTGGCCAATCATGGGGCAAGGGCGGTGACCTTCCTGGGCGTGCCTTAGGAACTGGCCTATCAGAGGGCGCCCCTCAGACAGCAGCCCGCCAATGGGAGCCAAGAGAAGGCTGGCTGGGGACGTGTCCCTGGGACACCAGGCCAGTCAGAGTCGAGCGGAAGTGGCTGGTGGGCGGGCCTTCTGGAGGCTGCCCAATCAGGGTGCTGCAGAGCCGTGTGGGCGCTGCTCAAGGCCGCTGGCCAATCACTGACTAGGATCCCGGACCCTCCTGGGCGTGTCCAAGCACACTGGCCAATGAGATTGCTGGTGGGGTTCTGGGCGTGGCCTAGGCCTCTGGCCTATCTGAGCCTGGCTGGCGCCCTGTGGGCGGGCCTTCTGAAGGAAGCCCGCCAATGGGAGCTCGGAGCTGGCCTTAAAAGGCTGGGCGTGTTTCCAGGAAATGCGAAGCAGGGTTCAGCCCAGGGCCCTGCCTTGCAGAAGCTGTTCAGTGCACATGTGTATAACTCCGTTTGTGCCTGTGCCTCTGTGGATGTGTGTGTTTGTGTGTGTGTGTGTGTGTGTGTGTGTGTCTGAGGGAGGGAAAGAGAGAGAGAACAACAGAATCACTGTGGCACAGGTGATTTTGTGCAAAACACTTGGCACATTCTGATTTACAGCTCAATATTGACACCAGGGCAGCTCTCCTTGGCCCTTGGTCACTTTTCTTCTTTTTTTAGATGTAATGACACTGAAGAGGGAGAGGTTTTTGCCCTGAGGCTTGCACTGGGAACTAGCAGCTGCCCTGTTTCTGTTGCCAGACTAGGAAACCTGTGGTGCTCGTCCATATGGAGAGTCTCCTGGATGAGTTCCTTCTCGAGCCTTTTTCGCTCGGTCCCGTTGGAGCTGCATATAGCTAATGATTTGGAGATTTTATTCCTTTGGACAATTCCTTTCCTGATGCAAAGTTTCTCTCCAGGTTTTAGCAATCAATTGTGTGAATGTCACATCGAATCCATTGTAGAAAATGACTACATCAGTGTCTCTCTCTCTCTCTCTCTCTCTCTCTCTCTATATATATATATATATATATATATATATGTATGTAACATGTAGAGGTCTGAAAATATTTTTTAGCTAGAGACCTGCACAGCTCTGGATTAGGGTAGCAATGTGGATACACCTGGCCCTTCTGAGCCACAGTCATGAGAGACATCTCACAGAGCCATATCGTATATCACTCTACAAATCTCTCTCAGCACAAACTACCACTGCCAAATCATCTACTTAGAGATCTAAGTCTCTCTAGCACAAGCCATACTCTGTCTCCTCATAGCCATGCCAGTATCCCTCAGAGTTTATAATAAAGATACACATACATATATGTACATATATACATATATGTACATATATATATATTTATATCAGTCATTTTTAGAATTGTTGACCTTTTTATTTGATCTCAATGCAGAATTACCACATTTATTACAGCCTCCTTATTCATAAATAATTGGTCACATAGTTGGAGCAGGATTCACCACAATTATAAATTATAAACCTTCCGGTAGCATTTCCAATAGCCTTTCTATCAGTATCCTTATTGTAATTATCATAGCACATCACTTGCCTCCATTTTCTAGTGTAAGCTTCAAAACGTATGCGTTTCTTTTCATTCTCGGAATTCTTAATTTGCCTGGACCCCGAAGTGTCAGGGAATTTTTGAAGCAGCCCTGTGTTTCTCAGCAGACGTTTTCTATATTTCTGCTGTCATCAGGTCTTCCTGTGGTCTTTGTTTTTATTTATTTTTTTTTCCAATCCTCCTAGATCGTTCCCATTTATTTGCATATTTATTTATTCATTTAGTCCGATATCACATGAGGGGTCATTTCTTCTGCCTGATAGATTTTCTCTTATAATTGAAGGGAACTTTTGACACACAATACATTTCCTTTTGCAGATACTACACACTACTACAACTGCTACTGCACCGTTTTTGACTGTGACATCCCATGCACAATGGATTAGTATTACATGGCTCTAGAGAATGTTCACTATTTAACCTACAATGTTTTTAACCTCACAAATATTTATTCTGTTCTTTCTTGGGGGATGAATGGTTTACAGTCAACAGTTCCATGTAATAGTGGGCAGGGGAGGTTAATTTTTCCCACTATCCCTGTATTTCTGTACATCCTTTGTAACTTTCTTATTGAGGAGAAGCAAAGAGTCATAAATTGAGAGAGCAGGGCCCAAGCAGGAAGAGAGACAGAGAGACAGCTGCAGCTCTGATTTGTCACTAGCCCAGCTTTTCCCTAGCTGGGTAAGTGGTGACCAGGGGCTCAAAACAGGGTCCTGGGATTCCACATAGTTCCCTGGCAGCTCCACCAGCTGTCCCTCCAACCCATGCTCCCTTCGTGGTCCATATAACTATCGATCTGCTCTAGGCATTTCTCACCTTCATATGCCAGAAACTTAACACTTCTCCCCTCCACCCATGAAACTTTGACCTTTAGCTAGGGTGCAAAACAGCAACTGCAATCCAAGTTATTTTAGGGAAAAGTGTGTACGTCTCTGTTTGAAGGTGTGTGTGTGTGTGTGTGTGTGTGTGTGTTTGTGTAAGTGTGCATAAGTGTGTTTCAGTTATGATTACCGCTGTTGTTTCTTTATTCCTGACGCAGGGACTTAGGAACTGGGTTGTGTTATGACAAAGGAAGTTTCCACTGCACAAGTGGTTTTTCAAGTATGAATGGCACATTGGATTGTGGACACTGTTGTGCATTCTCCCAGGTGGTCCTCAGATGGGTTCTTTCCTTTGCTATTCCCATGCTGTGTGTAATTTTCTGGGTAGACTCAAAGAGGAGTGGCATGGGGAGCTCAGCTGCATTCTGCTGTATGTCCACAAGGTGGCAGCAAAGCCCATAGTTGAGTGTAGTGATTCTGTGGAATGAGGAGAAATCTAGGATTTATGGCCCATGGACAGCAGGGTTGAAATTGACATAGAGTTCCCTAGACATCTTTTCTTTCCTGTGGGTTGTGGGGAATCCCCCATTTGGCTTTGCAAGTGGAAGGGGTTTCTCTCTTTGTCTGGGATGACTCTATTGGGAGCTTGTGAATCCCTGTGCTCAGCTGCATTCTGCTGGGTGTCCACAAGAGGGCAGCACCAGGGCGGGACTAAGGCTCCATGGGGCAAGTGCCCTGAGGCACTGGGCTAGGAGAGTGGCGACAGTGTTTCTGGGTGTGCCCCAAGAGCATGGCCAGCCTAGCGCAGGCAGGCAGTGTCCTAAGGATGGGCCCAGACAGGAGCTGTGGGGGTCGTGTTTGCAGAAACAGGGCCTTCAGAGGATGGCAGAAAGTCCCCGGGGGCGGGCCTCAGAGCCCGTGCCCAATGAGCCTGAGGGGAGGGCCCAGTGGGTATTCATAGAGACAGCTGGCCAATCAGAGAGGAGGAACGTCACCCTCAGGGGCGTGAAGCAAGAGCTGGCCAATGAGAACAGAGGAGGAGTTGCGTGGGCGGGCCTCAGAGAGCAGCCCACCAATGAGAGCCTGGGTGCTGGCTCTGGGTGGGCGTACCCCTGGAGGTCAGCCAATCAGGGTCCAGCGGAAGTGCCTGGGGGGCGGGCCCTCGGGAGGCTGTCCAATGAGCGCCTGGGGCGAGCCTCGTGGGCGGAGCCCAGGAGGCTGGCCAATCATGGGGCAAGGGCGGTGACCTTCCTGGGCGTGCCTTAGGAACTGGCCTATCAGAGGGCGCCCCTCAGACAGCAGCCCGCCAATGGGAGCCAAGAGAAGGCTGGCTGGGGACGTGTCCCTGGGACACCAGGCCAGTCAGAGTCGAGCGGAAGTGGCTGGTGGGCGGGCCTTCTGGAGGCTGCCCAATCAGGGTGCTGCAGAGCCGTGTGGGCGCTGCTCAAGGCCGCTGGCCAATCACTGACTAGGATCCCGGACCCTCCTGGGCGTGTCCAAGCACACTGGCCAATGAGATTGCTGGTGGGGTTCTGGGCGTGGCCTAGGCCTCTGGCCTATCTGAGCCTGGCTGGCGCCCTGTGGGCGGGCCTTCTGAAGGAAGCCCGCCAATGGGAGCTCGGAGCTGGCCTTAAAAGGCTGGGCGTGTTTCCAGGAAATGCGAAGCAGGGTTCAGCCCAGGGCCCTGCCTTGCAGAAGCTGTTCAGTGCACATGTGTATAACTCCGTTTGTGCCTGTGCCTCTGTGGATGTGTGTGTTTGTGTGTGTGTGTGTGTGTGTGTGTGTGTCTGAGGGAGGGAAAGAGAGAGAGAACAACAGAATCACTGTGGCACAGGTGATTTTGTGCAAAACACTTGGCACATTCTGATTTACAGCTCAATATTGACACCAGGGCAGCTCTCCTTGGCCCTTGGTCACTTTTCTTCTTTTTTTAGATGTAATGACACTGAAGAGGGAGAGGTTTTTGCCCTGAGGCTTGCACTGGGAACTAGCAGCTGCCCTGTTTCTGTTGCCAGACTAGGAAACCTGTGGTGCTCGTCCATATGGAGAGTCTCCTGGATGAGTTCCTTCTCGAGCCTTTTTCGCTCGGTCCCGTTGGAGCTGCATATAGCTAATGATTTGGAGATTTTATTCCTTTGGACAA
Source organism: Erinaceus europaeus (assembly GCF_950295315.1). Taxonomy (NCBI): domain Eukaryota; kingdom Metazoa; phylum Chordata; class Mammalia; order Eulipotyphla; family Erinaceidae; genus Erinaceus; species Erinaceus europaeus. The sequence goes on along the minus strand of NC_080180.1, from coordinate 94,637 downwards.
TTCCTTTCCTGATGCAAAGTTTCTCTCCAGGTTTTAGCAATCAATTGTGTGAATGTCACATCGAATCCATTGTAGAAAATGACTACATCAGTGTCTCTCTCTCTCTCTCTCTCTATATATATATATATGTATGTAACATGTAGAGGTCTGAAAATATTTTTTAGCTAGAGACCTGCACAGCTCTGGATTAGGGTAGCAATGTGGATACACCTGGCCCTTCTGAGCCACAGTCATGAGAGACATCTCACAGAGCCATATCGTATATCACTCTACAAATCTCTCTCAGCACAAACTACCACTGCCAAATCATCTACTTAGAGATCTAAGTCTCTCTAGCACAAGCCATACTCTGTCTCCTCATAGCCATGCCAGTATCCCTCAGAGTTTATAATAAAGATACACATACATATATGTACATATATACATATATGTACATATATATATATTTATATCAGTCATTTTTAGAATTGTTGACCTTTTTATTTGATCTCAATGCAGAATTACCACATTTATTACAGCCTCCTTATTCATAAATAATTGGTCACATAGTTGGAGCAGGATTCACCACAATTATAAATTATAAACCTTCCGGTAGCATTTCCAATAGCCTTTCTATCAGTATCCTTATTGTAATTATCATAGCACATCACTTGCCTCCATTTTCTAGTGTAAGCTTCAAAACGTATGCGTTTCTTTTCATTCTCGGAATTCTTAATTTGCCTGGACCCCGAAGTGTCAGGGAATTTTTGAAGCAGCCCTGTGTTTCTCAGCAGACGTTTTCTATATTTCTGCTGTCATCAGGTCTTCCTGTGGTCTTTGTTTTTATTTATTTTTTTTTCCAATCCTCCTAGATCGTTCCCATTTATTTGCATATTTATTTATTCATTTAGTCCGATATCACATGAGGGGTCATTTCTTCTGCCTGATAGATTTTCTCTTATAATTGAAGGGAACTTTTGACACACAATACATTTCCTTTTGCAGATACTACACACTACTACAACTGCTACTGCACCGTTTTTGACTGTGACATCCCATGCACAATGGATTAGTATTGCATGGCTCTAGAGAATGTTCACTATTTAACCTACAATGTTTTTAACCTCACAAATATTTATTCTGTTCTTTCTTGGGGGATGAATGGTTTACAGTCAACAGTTCCATGTAATAGTGGGCAGGGGAGGTTAATTTTTCCCACTATCCCTGTATTTCTGTACATCCTTTGTAACTTTCTTATTGAGGAGAAGCAAAGAGTCATAAATTGAGAGAGCAGGGCCCAAGCAGGAAGAGAGACAGAGAGACAGCTGCAGCTCTGATTTGTCACTAGCCCAGCTTTTCCCTAGCTGGGTAAGTGGTGACCAGGGGCTCAAAACAGGGTCCTGGGATTCCACATAGTTCCCTGGCAGCTCCACCAGCTGTCCCTCCAACCCATGCTCCCTTCGTGGTCCATATAACTATCGATCTGCTCTAGGCATTTCTCACCTTCATATGCCAGAAACTTAACACTTCTCCCCTCCACCCATGAAACTTTGACCTTTAGCTAGGGTGCAAAACAGCAACTGCAATCCAAGTTATTTTAGGGAAAAGTGTGTACGTCTCTGTTTGAAGGTGTGTGTGTGTGTGTGTGTGTGTGTTTGTGTAAGTGTGCATAAGTGTGTTTCAGTTATGATTACCGCTGTTGTTTCTTTATTCCTGACGCAGGGACTTAGGAACTGGGTTGTGTTATGACAAAGGAAGTTTCCACTGCACAAGTGGTTTTTCAAGTATGAATGGCACATTGGATTGTGGACACTGTTGTGCATTCTCCCAGGTGGTCCTCAGATGGGTTCTTTCCTTTGCTATTCCCATGCTGTGTGTAATTTTCTGGGTAGACTCAAAGAGGAGTGGCATGGGGAGCTCAGCTGCATTCTGCTGTATGTCCACAAGGTGGCAGCAAAGCCCATAGTTGAGTGTAGTGATTCTGTGGAATGAGGAGAAATCTAGGATTTATGGCCCATGGACAGCAGGGTTGAAATTGACATAGAGTTCCCTAGACATCTTTTCTTTCCTGTGGGTTGTGGGGAATCCCCCATTTGGCTTTGCAAGTGGAAGGGGTTTCTCTCTTTGTCTGGGATGACTCTATTGGGAGCTTGTGAATCCCTGTGCTCAGCTGCATTCTGCTGGGTGTCCACAAGAGGGCAGCACCAGGGCGGGACTAAGGCTCCATGGGGCAAGTGCCCTGAGGCACTGGGCTAGGAGAGTGGCGACAGTGTTTCTGGGTGTGCCCCAAGAGCATGGCCAGCCTAGCGCAGGCAGGCAGTGTCCTAAGGATGGGCCCAGACAGGAGCTGTGGGGGTCGTGTTTGCAGAAACAGGGCCTTCAGAGGATGGCAGAAAGTCCCCGGGGGCGGGCCTCAGAGCCCGTGCCCAATGAGCCTGAGGGGAGGGCCCAGTGGGTATTCATAGAGACAGCTGGCCAATCAGAGAGGAGGAACGTCACCCTCAGGGGCGTGAAGCAAGAGCTGGCCAATGAGAACAGAGGAGGAGTTGCGTGGGCGGGCCTCAGAGAGCAGCCCACCAATGAGAGCCTGGGTGCTGGCTCTGGGTGGGCGTACCCCTGGAGGTCAGCCAATCAGGGTCCAGCGGAAGTGCCTGGGGGGCGGGCCCTCGGGAGGCTGTCCAATGAGCGCCTGGGGCGAGCCTCGTGGGCGGAGCCCAGGAGGCTGGCCAATCATGGGGCAAGGGCGGTGACCTTCCTGGGCGTGCCTTAGGAACTGGCCTATCAGAGGGCGCCCCTCAGACAGCAGCCCGCCAATGGGAGCCAAGAGAAGGCTGGCTGGGGACGTGTCCCTGGGACACCAGGCCAGTCAGAGTCGAGCGGAAGTGGCTGGTGGGCGGGCCTTCTGGAGGCTGCCCAATCAGGGTGCTGCAGAGCCGTGTGGGCGCTGCTCAAGGCCGCTGGCCAATCACTGACTAGGATCCCGGACCCTCCTGGGCGTGTCCAAGCACACTGGCCAATGAGATTGCTGGTGGGGTTCTGGGCGTGGCCTAGGCCTCTGGCCTATCTGAGCCTGGCTGGCGCCCTGTGGGCGGGCCTTCTGAAGGAAGCCCGCCAATGGGAGCTCGGAGCTGGCCTTAAAAGGCTGGGCGTGTTTCCAGGAAATGCGAAGCAGGGTTCAGCCCAGGGCCCTGCCTTGCAGAAGCTGTTCAGTGCACATGTGTATAACTCCGTTTGTGCCTGTGCCTCTGTGGATGTGTGTGTTTGTGTGTGTGTGTGTGTGTGTGTGTGTGTGTCTGAGGGAGGGAAAGAGAGAGAGAACAACAGAATCACTGTGGCACAGGTGATTTTGTGCAAAACACTTGGCACATTCTGATTTACAGCTCAATATTGACACCAGGGCAGCTCTCCTTGGCCCTTGGTCACTTTTCTTCTTTTTTTAGATGTAATGACACTGAAGAGGGAGAGGTTTTTGCCCTGAGGCTTGCACTGGGAACTAGCAGCTGCCCTGTTTCTGTTGCCAGACTAGGAAACCTGTGGTGCTCGTCCATATGGAGAGTCTCCTGGATGAGTTCCTTCTCGAGCCTTTTTCGCTCGGTCCCGTTGGAGCTGCATATAGCTAATGATTTGGAGATTTTATTCCTTTGGACAATTCCTTTCCTGATGCAAAGTTTCTCTCCAGGTTTTAGCAATCAATTGTGTGAATGTCACATCGAATCCATTGTAGAAAATGACTACATCAGTGTCTCTCTCTCTCTCTCTCTCTCTCTCTCTCTATATATATATATATATATATATATGTATGTAACATGTAGAGGTCTGAAAATATTTTTTAGCTAGAGACCTGCACAGCTCTGGATTAGGGTAGCAATGTGGATACACCTGGCCCTTCTGAGCCACAGTCATGAGAGACATCTCACAGAGCCATATCGTATATCACTCTACAAATCTCTCTCAGCACAAACTACCACTGCCAAATCATCTACTTAGAGATCTAAGTCTCTCTAGCACAAGCCATACTCTGTCTCCTCATAGCCATGCCAGTATCCCTCAGAGTTTATAATAAAGATACACATACATATATGTACATATATACATATATGTACATATATATATATTTATATCAGTCATTTTTAGAATTGTTGACCTTTTTATTTGATCTCAATGCAGAATTACCACATTTATTACAGCCTCCTTATTCATAAATAATTGGTCACATAGTTGGAGCAGGATTCACCACAATTATAAATTATAAACCTTCCGGTAGCATTTCCAATAGCCTTTCTATCAGTATCCTTATTGTAATTATCATAGCACATCACTTGCCTCCATTTTCTAGTGTAAGCTTCAAAACGTATGCGTTTCTTTTCATTCTCGGAATTCTTAATTTGCCTGGACCCCGAAGTGTCAGGGAATTTTTGAAGCAGCCCTGTGTTTCTCAGCAGACGTTTTCTATATTTCTGCTGTCATCAGGTCTTCCTGTGGTCTTTGTTTTTATTTATTTTTTTTTCCAATCCTCCTAGATCGTTCCCATTTATTTGCATATTTATTTATTCATTTAGTCCGATATCACATGAGGGGTCATTTCTTCTGCCTGATAGATTTTCTCTTATAATTGAAGGGAACTTTTGACACACAATACATTTCCTTTTGCAGATACTACACACTACTACAACTGCTACTGCACCGTTTTTGACTGTGACATCCCATGCACAATGGATTAGTATTGCATGGCTCTAGAGAATGTTCACTATTTAACCTACAATGTTTTTAACCTCACAAATATTTATTCTGTTCTTTCTTGGGGGATGAATGGTTTACAGTCAACAGTTCCATGTAATAGTGGGCAGGGGAGGTTAATTTTTCCCACTATCCCTGTATTTCTGTACATCCTTTGTAACTTTCTTATTGAGGAGAAGCAAAGAGTCATAAATTGAGAGAGCAGGGCCCAAGCAGGAAGAGAGACAGAGAGACAGCTGCAGCTCTGATTTGTCACTAGCCCAGCTTTTCCCTAGCTGGGTAAGTGGTGACCAGGGGCTCAAAACAGGGTCCTGGGATTCCACATAGTTCCCTGGCAGCTCCACCAGCTGTCCCTCCAACCCATGCTCCCTTCGTGGTCCATATAACTATCGATCTGCTCTAGGCATTTCTCACCTTCATATGCCAGAAACTTAACACTTCTCCCCTCCACCCATGAAACTTTGACCTTTAGCTAGGGTGCAAAACAGCAACTGCAATCCAAGTTATTTTAGGGAAAAGTGTGTACGTCTCTGTTTGAAGGTGTGTGTGTGTGTGTGTGTGTGTGTGTGTGTTTGTGTAAGTGTGCATAAGTGTGTTTCAGTTATGATTACCGCTGTTGTTTCTTTATTCCTGACGCAGGGACTTAGGAACTGGGTTGTGTTATGACAAAGGAAGTTTCCACTGCACAAGTGGTTTTTCAAGTATGAATTGGCACATTGGATTGTGGACTCTGTTGTGCATTCTCCCAGGTGGTCCTCAGATGGGTTCTTTCCTTTGCTATTCCCATGCTGTGTGTAATTTTCTGGGTAGACTCAAAGAGGAGTGGCATGGGGAGCTCAGCTGCATTCTGCTGTATGTCCACAAGGTGGCAGCAAAGCCCATAGTTGAGTGTAGTGATTCTGTGGAATGAGGAGAAATCTAGGATTTATGGCCCATGGACAGCAGGGTTGAAATTGACATAGAGTTCCCTAGACATCTTTTCTTTCCTGTGGGTTGTGGGGAATCCCCCATTTGGCTTTGCAAGTGGAAGGGGTTTCTCTCTTTGTCTGGGATGACTCTACTGGGAGCTTGTGAATCCCTGTGCTCAGCTGCATTCTGCTGGGTGTCCACAAGAGGGCAGCACCAGGGCGGGACTAAGGCTCCATGGGGCAAGTGCCCTGAGGCACTGGGCTAGGAGAGTGGCGACAGTGTTTCTGGGTGTGCCCCAAGAGCATGGCCAGCCTAGCGCAGGCAGGCAGTGTCCTAAGGATGGGCCCAGACAGGAGCTGTGGGGGTCGTGTTTGCAGAAACAGGGCCTTCAGAGGATGGCAGAAAGTCCCCGGGGGCGGGCCTCAGAGCCCGTGCCCAATGAGCCTGAGGGGAGGGCCCAGTGGGTATTCATAGAGACAGCTGGCCAATCAGAGAGGAGGAACGTCACCCTCAGGGGCGTGAAGCAAGAGCTGGCCAATGAGAACAGAGGAGGAGTTGCGTGGGCGGGCCTCAGAGAGCAGCCCACCAATGAGAGCCTGGGTGCTGGCTCTGGGTGGGCGTACCCCTGGAGGTCAGCCAATCAGGGTCCAGCGGAAGTGCCTGGGGGGCGGGCCCTCGGGAGGCTGTCCAATGAGCGCCTGGGGCGAGCCTCGTGGGCGGAGCCCAGGAGGCTGGCCAATCATGGGGCAAGGGCGGTGACCTTCCTGGGCGTGCCTTAGGAACTGGCCTATCAGAGGGCGCCCCTCAGACAGCAGCCCGCCAATGGGAGCCAAGAGAAGGCTGGCTGGGGACGTGTCCCTGGGACACCAGGCCAGTCAGAGTCGAGCGGAAGTGGCTGGTGGGCGGGCCTTCTGGAGGCTGCCCAATCAGGGTGCTGCAGAGCCGTGTGGGCGCTGCTCAAGGCCGCTGGCCAATCACTGACTAGGATCCCGGACCCTCCTGGGCGTGTCCAAGCACACTGGCCAATGAGATTGCTGGTGGGGTTCTGGGCGTGGCCTAGGCCTCTGGCCTATCTGAGCCTGGCTGGCGCCCTGTGGGCGGGCCTTCTGAAGGAAGCCCGCCAATGGGAGCTCGGAGCTGGCCTTAAAAGGCTGGGCGTGTTTCCAGGAAATGCGAAGCAGGGTTCAGCCCAGGGCCCTGCCTTGCAGAAGCTGTTCAGTGCACATGTGTATAACTCCGTTTGTGCCTGTGCCTCTGTGGATGTGTGTGTTTGTGTGTGTGTGTGTGTGTGTGTGTGTCTGAGGGAGGGAAAGAGAGAGAGAACAACAGAATCACTGTGGCACAGGTGATTTTGTGCAAAACACTTGGCACATTCTGATTTACAGCTCAATATTGACACCAGGGCAGCTCTCCTTGGCCCTTGGTCACTTTTCTTCTTTTTTTAGATGTAATGACACTGAAGAGGGAGAGGTTTTTGCCCTGAGGCTTGCACTGGGAACTAGCAGCTGCCCTGTTTCTGTTGCCAGACTAGGAAACCTGTGGTGCTCGTCCATATGGAGAGTCTCCTGGATGAGTTCCTTCTCGAGCCTTTTTCGCTCGGTCCCGTTGGAGCTGCATATAGCTAATGATTTGGAGATTTTATTCCTTTGGACAATTCCTTTCCTGATGCAAAGTTTCTCTCCAGGTTTTAGCAATCAATTGTGTGAATGTCACATCGAATCCATTGTAGAAAATGACTACATCAGTGTCTCTCTCTCTCTCTCTCTCTCTCTCTCTATATATATATATATATATATATATATATGTATGTAACATGTAGAGGTCTGAAAATATTTTTTAGCTAGAGACCTGCACAGCTCTGGATTAGGGTAGCAATGTGGATACACCTGGCCCTTCTGAGCCACAGTCATGAGAGACATCTCACAGAGCCATATCGTATATCACTCTACAAATCTCTCTCAGCACAAACTACCACTGCCAAATCATCTACTTAGAGATCTAAGTCTCTCTAGCACAAGCCATACTCTGTCTCCTCATAGCCATGCCAGTATCCCTCAGAGTTTATAATAAAGATACACATACATATATGTACATATATACATATATGTACATATATATATATTTATATCAGTCATTTTTAGAATTGTTGACCTTTTTATTTGATCTCAATGCAGAATTACCACATTTATTACAGCCTCCTTATTCATAAATAATTGGTCACATAGTTGGAGCAGGATTCACCACAATTATAAATTATAAACCTTCCGGTAGCATTTCCAATAGCCTTTCTATCAGTATCCTTATTGTAATTATCATAGCACATCACTTGCCTCCATTTTCTAGTGTAAGCTTCAAAACGTATGCGTTTCTTTTCATTCTCGGAATTCTTAATTTGCCTGGACCCCGAAGTGTCAGGGAATTTTTGAAGCAGCCCTGTGTTTCTCAGCAGACGTTTTCTATATTTCTGCTGTCATCAGGTCTTCCTGTGGTCTTTGTTTTTATTTATTTTTTTTTCCAATCCTCCTAGATCGTTCCCATTTATTTGCATATTTATTTATTCATTTAGTCCGATATCACATGAGGGGTCATTTCTTCTGCCTGATAGATTTTCTCTTATAATTGAAGGGAACTTTTGACACACAATACATTTCCTTTTGCAGATACTACACACTACTACAACTGCTACTGCACCGTTTTTGACTGTGACATCCCATGCACAATGGATTAGTATTGCATGGCTCTAGAGAATGTTCACTATTTAACCTACAATGTTTTTAACCTCACAAATATTTATTCTGTTCTTTCTTGGGGGATGAATGGTTTACAGTCAACAGTTCCATGTAATAGTGGGCAGGGGAGGTTAATTTTTCCCACTATCCCTGTATTTCTGTACATCCTTTGTAACTTTCTTATTGAGGAGAAGCAAAGAGTCATAAATTGAGAGAGCAGGGCCCAAGCAGGAAGAGAGACAGAGAGACAGCTGCAGCTCTGATTTGTCACTAGCCCAGCTTTTCCCTAGCTGGGTAAGTGGTGACCAGGGGCTCAAAACAGGGTCCTGGGATTCCACATAGTTCCCTGGCAGCTCCACCAGCTGTCCCTCCAACCCATGCTCCCTTCGTGGTCCATATAACTATCGATCTGCTCTAGGCATTTCTCACCTTCATATGCCAGAAACTTAACACTTCTCCCCTCCACCCATGAAACTTTGACCTTTAGCTAGGGTGCAAAACAGCAACTGCAATCCAAGTTATTTTAGGGAAAGGTGTGTACGTCTCTGTTTGAAGGTGTGTGTGTGTGTGTGTGTGTGTGTGTGTGTGTTTGTGTAAGTGTGCATAAGTGTGTTTCAGTTATGATTACCGCTGTTGTTTCTTTATTCCTGACGCAGGGACTTAGGAACTGGGTTGTGTTATGACAAAGGAAGTTTCCACTGCACAAGTGGTTTTTCAAGTATGAATGGCACATTGGATTGTGGACACTGTTGTGCATTCTCCCAGGTGGTCCTCAGATGGGTTCTTTCCTTTGCTATTCCCATGCTGTGTGTAATTTTCTGGGTAGACTCAAAGAGGAGTGGCATGGGGAGCTCAGCTGCATTCTGCTGTATGTCCACAAGGTGGCAGCAAAGCCCATAGTTGAGTGTAGTGATTCTGTGGAATGAGGAGAAATCTAGGATTTATGGCCCATGGACAGCAGGGTTGAAATTGACATAGAGTTCCCTAGACATCTTTTCTTTCCTGTGGGTTGTGGGGAATCCCCCATTTGGCTTTGCAAGTGGAAGGGGTTTCTCTCTTTGTCTGGGATGACTCTATTGGGAGCTTGTGAATCCCTGTGCTCAGCTGCATTCTGCTGGGTGTCCACAAGAGGGCAGCACCAGGGCGGGACTAAGGCTCCATGGGGCAAGTGCCCTGAGGCACTGGGCTAGGAGAGTGGCGACAGTGTTTCTGGGTGTGCCCCAAGAGCATGGCCAGCCTAGCGCAGGCAGGCAGTGTCCTAAGGATGGGCCCAGACAGGAGCTGTGGGGGTCGTGTTTGCAGAAACAGGGCCTTCAGAGGATGGCAGAAAGTCCCCGGGGGCGGGCCTCAGAGCCCGTGCCCAATGAGCCTGAGGGGAGGGCCCAGTGGGTATTCATAGAGACAGCTGGCCAATCAGAGAGGAGGAACGTCACCCTCAGGGGCGTGAAGCAAGAGCTGGCCAATGAGAACAGAGGAGGAGTTGCGTGGGCGGGCCTCAGAGAGCAGCCCACCAATGAGAGCCTGGGTGCTGGCTCTGGGTGGGCGTACCCCTGGAGGTCAGCCAATCAGGGTCCAGCGGAAGTGCCTGGGGGGCGGGCCCTCGGGAGGCTGTCCAATGAGCGCCTGGGGCGAGCCTCGTGGGCGGAGCCCAGGAGGCTGGCCAATCATGGGGCAAGGGCGGTGACCTTCCTGGGCGTGCCTTAGGAACTGGCCTATCAGAGGGCGCCCCTCAGACAGCAGCCCGCCAATGGGAGCCAAGAGAAGGCTGGCTGGGGACGTGTCCCTGGGACACCAGGCCAGTCAGAGTCGAGCGGAAGTGGCTGGTGGGCGGGCCTTCTGGAGGCTGCCCAATCAGGGTGCTGCAGAGCCGTGTGGGCGCTGCTCAAGGCCGCTGGCCAATCACTGACTAGGATCCCGGACCCTCCTGGGCGTGTCCAAGCACACTGGCCAATGAGATTGCTGGTGGGGTTCTGGGCGTGGCCTAGGCCTCTGGCCTATCTGAGCCTGGCTGGCGCCCTGTGGGCGGGCCTTCTGAAGGAAGCCCGCCAATGGGAGCTCGGAGCTGGCCTTAAAAGGCTGGGCGTGTTTCCAGGAAATGCGAAGCAGGGTTCAGCCCAGGGCCCTGCCTTGCAGAAGCTGTTCAGTGCACATGTGTATAACTCCGTTTGTGCCTGTGCCTCTGTGGATGTGTGTGTTTGTGTGTGTGTGTGTGTGTGTGTGTGTGTCTGAGGGAGGGAAAGAGAGAGAGAACAACAGAATCACTGTGGCACAGGTGATTTTGTGCAAAACACTTGGCACATTCTGATTTACAGCTCAATATTGACACCAGGGCAGCTCTCCTTGGCCCTTGGTCACTTTTCTTCTTTTTTTAGATGTAATGACACTGAAGAGGGAGAGGTTTTTGCCCTGAGGCTTGCACTGGGAACTAGCAGCTGCCCTGTTTCTGTTGCCAGACTAGGAAACCTGTGGTGCTCGTCCATATGGAGAGTCTCCTGGATGAGTTCCTTCTCGAGCCTTTTTCGCTCGGTCCCGTTGGAGCTGCATATAGCTAATGATTTGGAGATTTTATTCCTTTGGACAATTCCTTTCCTGATGCAAAGTTTCTCTCCAGGTTTTAGCAATCAATTGTGTGAATGTCACATCGAATCCATTGTAGAAAATGACTACATCAGTGTCTCTCTCTCTCTCTCTCTCTCTCTCTCTCTATATATATATATATATATATATATGTATGTAACATGTAGAGGTCTGAAAATATTTTTTAGCTAGAGACCTGCACAGCTCTGGATTAGGGTAGCAATGTGGATACACCTGGCCCTTCTGAGCCACAGTCATGAGAGACATCTCACAGAGCCATATCGTATATCACTCTACAAATCTCTCTCAGCACAAACTACCACTGCCAAATCATCTACTTAGAGATCTAAGTCTCTCTAGCACAAGCCATACTCTGTCTCCTCATAGCCATGCCAGTATCCCTCAGAGTTTATAATAAAGATACACATACATATATGTACATATATACATATATGTACATATATATATATTTATATCAGTCATTTTTAGAATTGTTGACCTTTTTATTTGATCTCAATGCAGAATTACCACATTTATTACAGCCTCCTTATTCATAAATAATTGGTCACATAGTTGGAGCAGGATTCACCACAATTATAAATTATAAACCTTCCGGTAGCATTTCCAATAGCCTTTCTATCAGTATCCTTATTGTAATTATCATAGCACATCACTTGCCTCCATTTTCTAGTGTAAGCTTCAAAACGTATGCGTTTCTTTTCATTCTCGGAATTCTTAATTTGCCTGGACCCCGAAGTGTCAGGGAATTTTTGAAGCAGCCCTGTGTTTCTCAGCAGACGTTTTCTATATTTCTGCTGTCATCAGGTCTTCCTGTGGTCTTTGTTTTTATTTATTTTTTTTTCCAATCCTCCTAGATCGTTCCCATTTATTTGCATATTTATTTATTCATTTAGTCCGATATCACATGAGGGGTCATTTCTTCTGCCTGATAGATTTTCTCTTATAATTGAAGGGAACTTTTGACACACAATACATTTCCTTTTGCAGATACTACACACTACTACAACTGCTACTGCACCGTTTTTGACTGTGACATCCCATGCACAATGGATTAGTATTGCATGGCTCTAGAGAATGTTCACTATTTAACCTACAATGTTTTTAACCTCACAAATATTTATTCTGTTCTTTCTTGGGGGATGAATGGTTTACAGTCAACAGTTCCATGTAATAGTGGGCAGGGGAGGTTAATTTTTCCCACTATCCCTGTATTTCTGTACATCCTTTGTAACTTTCTTATTGAGGAGAAGCAAAGAGTCATAAATTGAGAGAGCAGGGCCCAAGCAGGAAGAGAGACAGAGAGACAGCTGCAGCTCTGATTTGTCACTAGCCCAGCTTTTCCCTAGCTGGGTAAGTGGTGACCAGGGGCTCAAAACAGGGTCCTGGGATTCCACATAGTTCCCTGGCAGCTCCACCAGCTGTCCCTCCAACCCATGCTCCCTTCGTGGTCCATATAACTATCGATCTGCTCTAGGCATTTCTCACCTTCATATGCCAGAAACTTAACACTTCTCCCCTCCACCCATGAAACTTTGACCTTTAGCTAGGGTGCAAAACAGCAACTGCAATCCAAGTTATTTTAGGGAAAAGTGTGTACGTCTCTGTTTGAAGGTGTGTGTGTGTGTGTGTGTGTGTGTTTGTGTAAGTGTGCATAAGTGTGTTTCAGTTATGATTACCGCTGTTGTTTCTTTATTCCTGACGCAGGGACTTAGGAACTGGGTTGTGTTATGACAAAGGAAGTTTCCACTGCACAAGTGGTTTTTCAAGTATGAATGGCACATTGGATTGTGGACACTGTTGTGCATTCTCCCAGGTGGTCCTCAGATGGGTTCTTTCCTTTGCTATTCCCATGCTGTGTGTAATTTTCTGGGTAGACTCAAAGAGGAGTGGCATGGGGAGCTCAGCTGCATTCTGCTGTATGTCCACAAGGTGGCAGCAAAGCCCATAGTTGAGTGTAGTGATTCTGTGGAATGAGGAGAAATCTAGGATTTATGGCCCATGGACAGCAGGGTTGAAATTGACATAGAGTTCCCTAGACATCTTTTCTTTCCTGTGGGTTGTGGGGAATCCCCCATTTGGCTTTGCAAGTGGAAGGGGTTTCTCTCTTTGTCTGGGATGACTCTATTGGGAGCTTGTGAATCCCTGTGCTCAGCTGCATTCTGCTGGGTGTCCACAAGAGGGCAGCACCAGGGCGGGACTAAGGCTCCATGGGGCAAGTGCCCTGAGGCACTGGGCTAGGAGAGTGGCGACAGTGTTTCTGGGTGTGCCCCAAGAGCATGGCCAGCCTAGCGCAGGCAGGCAGTGTCCTAAGGATGGGCCCAGACAGGAGCTGTGGGGGTCGTGTTTGCAGAAACAGGGCCTTCAGAGGATGGCAGAAAGTCCCCGGGGGCGGGCCTCAGAGCCCGTGCCCAATGAGCCTGAGGGGAGGGCCCAGTGGGTATTCATAGAGACAGCTGGCCAATCAGAGAGGAGGAACGTCACCCTCAGGGGCGTGAAGCAAGAGCTGGCCAATGAGAACAGAGGAGGAGTTGCGTGGGCGGGCCTCAGAGAGCAGCCCACCAATGAGAGCCTGGGTGCTGGCTCTGGGTGGGCGTACCCCTGGAGGTCAGCCAATCAGGGTCCAGCGGAAGTGCCTGGGGGGCGGGCCCTCGGGAGGCTGTCCAATGAGCGCCTGGGGCGAGCCTCGTGGGCGGAGCCCAGGAGGCTGGCCAATCATGGGGCAAGGGCGGTGACCTTCCTGGGCGTGCCTTAGGAACTGGCCTATCAGAGGGCGCCCCTCAGACAGCAGCCCGCCAATGGGAGCCAAGAGAAGGCTGGCTGGGGACGTGTCCCTGGGACACCAGGCCAGTCAGAGTCGAGCGGAAGTGGCTGGTGGGCGGGCCTTCTGGAGGCTGCCCAATCAGGGTGCTGCAGAGCCGTGTGGGCGCTGCTCAAGGCCGCTGGCCAATCACTGACTAGGATCCCGGACCCTCCTGGGCGTGTCCAAGCACACTGGCCAATGAGATTGCTGGTGGGGTTCTGGGCGTGGCCTAGGCCTCTGGCCTATCTGAGCCTGGCTGGCGCCCTGTGGGCGGGCCTTCTGAAGGAAGCCCGCCAATGGGAGCTCGGAGCTGGCCTTAAAAGGCTGGGCGTGTTTCCAGGAAATGCGAAGCAGGGTTCAGCCCAGGGCCCTGCCTTGCAGAAGCTGTTCAGTGCACATGTGTATAACTCCGTTTGTGCCTGTGCCTCTGTGGATGTGTGTGTTTGTGTGTGTGTGTGTGTGTGTGTGTGTCTGAGGGAGGGAAAGAGAGAGAGAACAACAGAATCACTGTGGCACAGGTGATTTTGTGCAAAACACTTGGCACATTCTGATTTACAGCTCAATATTGACACCAGGGCAGCTCTCCTTGGCCCTTGGTCACTTTTCTTCTTTTTTTAGATGTAATGACACTGAAGAGGGAGAGGTTTTTGCCCTGAGGCTTGCACTGGGAACTAGCAGCTGCCCTGTTTCTGTTGCCAGACTAGGAAACCTGTGGTGCTCGTCCATATGGAGAGTCTCCTGGATGAGTTCCTTCTCGAGCCTTTTTCGCTCGGTCCCGTTGGAGCTGCATATAGCTAATGATTTGGAGATTTTATTCCTTTGGACAATTCCTTTCCTGATGCAAAGTTTCTCTCCAGGTTTTAGCAATCAATTGTGTGAATGTCACATCGAATCCATTGTAGAAAATGACTACATCAGTGTCTCTCTCTCTCTCTCTATATATATATATATGTATGTAACATGTAGAGGTCTGAAAATATTTTTTAGCTAGAGACCTGCACAGCTCTGGATTAGGGTAGCAATGTGGATACACCTGGCCCTTCTGAGCCACAGTCATGAGAGACATCTCACAGAGCCATATCGTATATCACTCTACAAATCTCTCTCAGCACAAACTACCACTGCCAAATCATCTACTTAGAGATCTAAGTCTCTCTAGCACAAGCCATACTCTGTCTCCTCATAGCCATGCCAGTATCCCTCAGAGTTTATAATAAAGATACACATACATATATGTACATATATACATATATGTACATATATATATATTTATATCAGTCATTTTTAGAATTGTTGACCTTTTTATTTGATCTCAATGCAGAATTACCACATTTATTACAGCCTCCTTATTCATAAATAATTGGTCACATAGTTGGAGCAGGATTCACCACAATTATAAATTATAAACCTTCCGGTAGCATTTCCAATAGCCTTTCTATCAGTATCCTTATTGTAATTATCATAGCACATCACTTGCCTCCATTTTCTAGTGTAAGCTTCAAAACGTATGCGTTTCTTTTCATTCTCGGAATTCTTAATTTGCCTGGACCCCGAAGTGTCAGGGAATTTTTGAAGCAGCCCTGTGTTTCTCAGCAGACGTTTTCTATATTTCTGCTGTCATCAGGTCTTCCTGTGGTCTTTGTTTTTATTTATTTATTTTTCCAATCCTCCTAGATCGTTCCCATTTATTTGCATATTTATTTATTCATTTAGTCCGATATCACATGAGGGGTCATTTCTTCTGCCTGATAGATTTTCTCTTATAATTGAAGGGAACTTTTGACACACAATACATTTCCTTTTGCAGATACTACACACTACTACAACTGCTACTGCACCGTTTTTGACTGTGACATCCCATGCACAATGGATTAGTATTGCATGGCTCTAGAGAATGTTCACTATTTAACCTACAATGTTTTTAACCTCACAAATATTTATTCTGTTCTTTCTTGGGGGATGAATGGTTTACAGTCAACAGTTCCATGTAATAGTGGGCAGGGGAGGTTAATTTTTCCCACTATCCCTGTATTTCTGTACATCCTTTGTAACTTTCTTATTGAGGAGAAGCAAAGAGTCATAAATTGAGAGAGCAGGGCCCAAGCAGGAAGAGAGACAGAGAGACAGCTGCAGCTCTGATTTGTCACTAGCCCAGCTTTTCCCTAGCTGGGTAAGTGGTGACCAGGGGCTCAAAACAGGGTCCTGGGATTCCACATAGTTCCCTGGCAGCTCCACCAGCTGTCCCTCCAACCCATGCTCCCTTCGTGGTCCATATAACTATCGATCTGCTCTAGGCATTTCTCACCTTCATATGCCAGAAACTTAACACTTCTCCCCTCCACCCATGAAACTTTGACCTTTAGCTAGGGTGCAAAACAGCAACTGCAATCCAAGTTATTTTAGGGAAAAGTGTGTACGTCTCTGTTTGAAGGTGTGTGTGTGTGTGTGTGTGTGTGTGTTTGTGTAAGTGTGCATAAGTGTGTTTCAGTTATGATTACCGCTGTTGTTTCTTTATTCCTGACGCAGGGACTTAGGAACTGGGTTGTGTTATGACAAAGGAAGTTTCCACTGCACAAGTGGTTTTTCAAGTATGAATGGCACATTGGATTGTGGACACTGTTGTGCATTCTCCCAGGTGGTCCTCAGATGGGTTCTTTCCTTTGCTATTCCCATGCTGTGTGTAATTTTCTGGGTAGACTCAAAGAGGAGTGGCATGGGGAGCTCAGCTGCATTCTGCTGTATGTCCACAAGGTGGCAGCAAAGCCCATAGTTGAGTGTAGTGATTCTGTGGAATGAGGAGAAATCTAGGATTTATGGCCCATGGACAGCAGGGTTGAAATTGACATAGAGTTCCCTAGACATCTTTTCTTTCCTGTGGGTTGTGGGGAATCCCCCATTTGGCTTTGCAAGTGGAAGGGGTTTCTCTCTTTGTCTGGGATGACTCTATTGGGAGCTTGTGAATCCCTGTGCTCAGCTGCATTCTGCTGGGTGTCCACAAGAGGGCAGCACCAGGGCGGGACTAAGGCTCCATGGGGCAAGTGCCCTGAGGCACTGGGCTAGGAGAGTGGCGACAGTGTTTCTGGGTGTGCCCCAAGAGCATGGCCAGCCTAGCGCAGGCAGGCAGTGTCCTAAGGATGGGCCCAGACAGGAGCTGTGGGGGTCGTGTTTGCAGAAACAGGGCCTTCAGAGGATGGCAGAAAGTCCCCGGGGGCGGGCCTCAGAGCCCGTGCCCAATGAGCCTGAGGGGAGGGCCCAGTGGGTATTCATAGAGACAGCTGGCCAATCAGAGAGGAGGAACGTCACCCTCAGGGGCGTGAAGCAAGAGCTGGCCAATGAGAACAGAGGAGGAGTTGCGTGGGCGGGCCTCAGAGAGCAGCCCACCAATGAGAGCCTGGGTGCTGGCTCTGGGTGGGCGTACCCCTGGAGGTCAGCCAATCAGGGTCCAGCGGAAGTGCCTGGGGGGCGGGCCCTCGGGAGGCTGTCCAATGAGCGCCTGGGGCGAGCCTCGTGGGCGGAGCCCAGGAGGCTGGCCAATCATGGGGCAAGGGCGGTGACCTTCCTGGGCGTGCCTTAGGAACTGGCCTATCAGAGGGCGCCCCTCAGACAGCAGCCCGCCAATGGGAGCCAAGAGAAGGCTGGCTGGGGACGTGTCCCTGGGACACCAGGCCAGTCAGAGTCGAGCGGAAGTGGCTGGTGGGCGGGCCTTCTGGAGGCTGCCCAATCAGGGTGCTGCAGAGCCGTGTGGGCGCTGCTCAAGGCCGCTGGCCAATCACTGACTAGGATCCCGGACCCTCCTGGGCGTGTCCAAGCACACTGGCCAATGAGATTGCTGGTGGGGTTCTGGGCGTGGCCTAGGCCTCTGGCCTATCTGAGCCTGGCTGGCGCCCTGTGGGCGGGCCTTCTGAAGGAAGCCCGCCAATGGGAGCTCGGAGCTGGCCTTAAAAGGCTGGGCGTGTTTCCAGGAAATGCGAAGCAGGGTTCAGCCCAGGGCCCTGCCTTGCAGAAGCTGTTCAGTGCACATGTGTATAACTCCGTTTGTGCCTGTGCCTCTGTGGATGTGTGTGTTTGTGTGTGTGTGTGTGTGTGTGTGTGTCTGAGGGAGGGAAAGAGAGAGAGAACAACAGAATCACTGTGGCACAGGTGATTTTGTGCAAAACACTTGGCACATTCTGATTTACAGCTCAATATTGACACCAGGGCAGCTCTCCTTGGCCCTTGGTCACTTTTCTTCTTTTTTTAGATGTAATGACACTGAAGAGGGAGAGGTTTTTGCCCTGAGGCTTGCACTGGGAACTAGCAGCTGCCCTGTTTCTGTTGCCAGACTAGGAAACCTGTGGTGCTCGTCCATATGGAGAGTCTCCTGGATGAGTTCCTTCTCGAGCCTTTTTCGCTCGGTCCCGTTGGAGCTGCATATAGCTAATGATTTGGAGATTTTATTCCTTTGGACAATTCCTTTCCTGATGCAAAGTTTCTCTCCAGGTTTTAGCAATCAATTGTGTGAATGTCACATCGAATCCATTGTAGAAAATGACTACATCAGTGTCTCTCTCTCTCTCTCTCTCTCTCTCTCTATATATATATATATATATATATATATATATATGTATGTAACATGTAGAGGTCTGAAAATATTTTTTAGCTAGAGACCTGCACAGCTCTGGATTAGGGTAGCAATGTGGATACACCTGGCCCTTCTGAGCCACAGTCATGAGAGACATCTCACAGAGCCATATCGTATATCACTCTACAAATCTCTCTCAGCACAAACTACCACTGCCAAATCATCTACTTAGAGATCTAAGTCTCTCTAGCACAAGCCATACTCTGTCTCCTCATAGCCATGCCAGTATCCCTCAGAGTTTATAATAAAGATACACATACATATATGTACATATATACATATATGTACATATATATATATTTATATCAGTCATTTTTAGAATTGTTGACCTTTTTATTTGATCTCAATGCAGAATTACCACATTTATTACAGCCTCCTTATTCATAAATAATTGGTCACATAGTTGGAGCAGGATTCACCACAATTATAAATTATAAACCTTCCGGTAGCATTTCCAATAGCCTTTCTATCAGTATCCTTATTGTAATTATCATAGCACATCACTTGCCTCCATTTTCTAGTGTAAGCTTCAAAACGTATGCGTTTCTTTTCATTCTCGGAATTCTTAATTTGCCTGGACCCCGAAGTGTCAGGGAATTTTTGAAGCAGCCCTGTGTTTCTCAGCAGACGTTTTCTATATTTCTGCTGTCATCAGGTCTTCCTGTGGTCTTTGTTTTTATTTATTTTTTTTTCCAATCCTCCTAGATCGTTCCCATTTATTTGCATATTTATTTATTCATTTAGTCCGATATCACATGAGGGGTCATTTCTTCTGCCTGATAGATTTTCTCTTATAATTGAAGGGAACTTTTGACACACAATACATTTCCTTTTGCAGATACTACACACTACTACAACTGCTACTGCACCGTTTTTGACTGTGACATCCCATGCACAATGGATTAGTATTGCATGGCTCTAGAGAATGTTCACTATTTAACCTACAATGTTTTTAACCTCACAAATATTTATTCTGTTCTTTCTTGGGGGATGAATGGTTTACAGTCAACAGTTCCATGTAATAGTGGGCAGGGGAGGTTAATTTTTCCCACTATCCCTGTATTTCTGTACATCCTTTGTAACTTTCTTATTGAGGAGAAGCAAAGAGTCATAAATTGAGAGAGCAGGGCCCAAGCAGGAAGAGAGACAGAGAGACAGCTGCAGCTCTGATTTGTCACTAGCCCAGCTTTTCCCTAGCTGGGTAAGTGGTGACCAGGGGCTCAAAACAGGGTCCTGGGATTCCACATAGTTCCCTGGCAGCTCCACCAGCTGTCCCTCCAACCCATGCTCCCTTCGTGGTCCATATAACTATCGATCTGCTCTAGGCATTTCTCACCTTCATATGCCAGAAACTTAACACTTCTCCCCTCCACCCATGAAACTTTGACCTTTAGCTAGGGTGCAAAACAGCAACTGCAATCCAAGTTATTTTAGGGAAAGGTGTGTACGTCTCTGTTTGAAGGTGTGTGTGTGTGTGTGTGTGTGTGTGTGTGTGTGTTTGTGTAAGTGTGCATAAGTGTGTTTCAGTTATGATTACCGCTGTTGTTTCTTTATTCCTGACGCAGGGACTTAGGAACTGGGTTGTGTTATGACAAAGGAAGTTTCCACTGCACAAGTGGTTTTTCAAGTATGAATGGCACATTGGATTGTGGACACTGTTGTGCATTCTCCCAGGTGGTCCTCAGATGGGTTCTTTCCTTTGCTATTCCCATGCTGTGTGTAATTTTCTGGGTAGACTCAAAGAGGAGTGGCATGGGGAGCTCAGCTGCATTCTGCTGTATGTCCACAAGGTGGCAGCAAAGCCCATAGTTGAGTGTAGTGATTCTGTGGAATGAGGAGAAATCTAGGATTTATGGCCCATGGACAGCAGGGTTGAAATTGACATAGAGTTCCCTAGACATCTTTTCTTTCCTGTGGGTTGTGGGGAATCCCCCATTTGGCTTTGCAAGTGGAAGGGGTTTCTCTCTTTGTCTGGGATGACTCTATTGGGAGCTTGTGAATCCCTGTGCTCAGCTGCATTCTGCTGGGTGTCCACAAGAGGGCAGCACCAGGGCGGGACTAAGGCTCCATGGGGCAAGTGCCCTGAGGCACTGGGCTAGGAGAGTGGCGACAGTGTTTCTGGGTGTGCCCCAAGAGCATGGCCAGCCTAGCGCAGGCAGGCAGTGTCCTAAGGATGGGCCCAGACAGGAGCTGTGGGGGTCGTGTTTGCAGAAACAGGGCCTTCAGAGGATGGCAGAAAGTCCCCGGGGGCGGGCCTCAGAGCCCGTGCCCAATGAGCCTGAGGGGAGGGCCCAGTGGGTATTCATAGAGACAGCTGGCCAATCAGAGAGGAGGAACGTCACCCTCAGGGGCGTGAAGCAAGAGCTGGCCAATGAGAACAGAGGAGGAGTTGCGTGGGCGGGCCTCAGAGAGCAGCCCACCAATGAGAGCCTGGGTGCTGGCTCTGGGTGGGCGTACCCCTGGAGGTCAGCCAATCAGGGTCCAGCGGAAGTGCCTGGGGGGCGGGCCCTCGGGAGGCTGTCCAATGAGCGCCTGGGGCGAGCCTCGTGGGCGGAGCCCAGGAGGCTGGCCAATCATGGGGCAAGGGCGGTGACCTTCCTGGGCGTGCCTTAGGAACTGGCCTATCAGAGGGCGCCCCTCAGACAGCAGCCCGCCAATGGGAGCCAAGAGAAGGCTGGCTGGGGACGTGTCCCTGGGACACCAGGCCAGTCAGAGTCGAGCGGAAGTGGCTGGTGGGCGGGCCTTCTGGAGGCTGCCCAATCAGGGTGCTGCAGAGCCGTGTGGGCGCTGCTCAAGGCCGCTGGCCAATCACTGACTAGGATCCCGGACCCTCCTGGGCGTGTCCAAGCACACTGGCCAATGAGATTGCTGGTGGGGTTCTGGGCGTGGCCTAGGCCTCTGGCCTATCTGAGCCTGGCTGGCGCCCTGTGGGCGGGCCTTCTGAAGGAAGCCCGCCAATGGGAGCTCGGAGCTGGCCTTAAAAGGCTGGGCGTGTTTCCAGGAAATGCGAAGCAGGGTTCAGCCCAGGGCCCTGCCTTGCAGAAGCTGTTCAGTGCACATGTGTATAACTCCGTTTGTGCCTGTGCCTCTGTGGATGTGTGTGTTTGTGTGTGTGTGTGTGTGTGTGTGTGTCTGAGGGAGGGAAAGAGAGAGAGAACAACAGAATCACTGTGGCACAGGTGATTTTGTGCAAAACACTTGGCACATTCTGATTTACAGCTCAATATTGACACCAGGGCAGCTCTCCTTGGCCCTTGGTCACTTTTCTTCTTTTTTTAGATGTAATGACACTGAAGAGGGAGAGGTTTTTGCCCTGAGGCTTGCACTGGGAACTAGCAGCTGCCCTGTTTCTGTTGCCAGACTAGGAAACCTGTGGTGCTCGTCCATATGGAGAGTCTCCTGGATGAGTTCCTTCTCGAGCCTTTTTCGCTCGGTCCCGTTGGAGCTGCATATAGCTAATGATTTGGAGATTTTATTCCTTTGGACAATTCCTTTCCTGATGCAAAGTTTCTCTCCAGGTTTTAGCAATCAATTGTGTGAATGTCACATCGAATCCATTGTAGAAAATGACTACATCAGTGTCTCTCTCTCTCTCTCTCTATATATATATATGTATGTAACATGTAGAGGTCTGAAAATATTTTTTAGCTAGAGACCTGCACAGCTCTGGATTAGGGTAGCAATGTGGATACACCTGGCCCTTCTGAGCCACAGTCATGAGAGACATCTCACAGAGCCATATCGTATATCACTCTACAAATCTCTCTCAGCACAAACTACCACTGCCAAATCATCTACTTAGAGATCTAAGTCTCTCTAGCACAAGCCATACTCTGTCTCCTCATAGCCATGCCAGTATCCCTCAGAGTTTATAATAAAGATACACATACATATATGTACATATATACATATATGTACATATATATATATTTATATCAGTCATTTTTAGAATTGTTGACCTTTTTATTTGATCTCAATGCAGAATTACCACATTTATTACAGCCTCCTTATTCATAAATAATTGGTCACATAGTTGGAGCAGGATTCACCACAATTATAAATTATAAACCTTCCGGTAGCATTTCCAATAGCCTTTCTATCAGTATCCTTATTGTAATTATCATAGCACATCACTTGCCTCCATTTTCTAGTGTAAGCTTCAAAACGTATGCGTTTCTTTTCATTCTCGGAATTCTTAATTTGCCTGGACCCCGAAGTGTCAGGGAATTTTTGAAGCAGCCCTGTGTTTCTCAGCAGACGTTTTCTATATTTCTGCTGTCATCAGGTCTTCCTGTGGTCTTTGTTTTTATTTATTTTTTTTTCCAATCCTCCTAGATCGTTCCCATTTATTTGCATATTTATTTATTCATTTAGTCCGATATCACATGAGGGGTCATTTCTTCTGCCTGATAGATTTTCTCTTATAATTGAAGGGAACTTTTGACACACAATACATTTCCTTTTGCAGATACTACACACTACTACAACTGCTACTGCACCGTTTTTGACTGTGACATCCCATGCACAATGGATTAGTATTGCATGGCTCTAGAGAATGTTCACTATTTAACCTACAATGTTTTTAACCTCACAAATATTTATTCTGTTCTTTCTTGGGGGATGAATGGTTTACAGTCAACAGTTCCATGTAATAGTGGGCAGGGGAGGTTAATTTTTCCCACTATCCCTGTATTTCTGTACATCCTTTGTAACTTTCTTATTGAGGAGAAGCAAAGAGTCATAAATTGAGAGAGCAGGGCCCAAGCAGGAAGAGAGACAGAGAGACAGCTGCAGCTCTGATTTGTCACTAGCCCAGCTTTTCCCTAGCTGGGTAAGTGGTGACCAGGGGCTCAAAACAGGGTCCTGGGATTCCACATAGTTCCCTGGCAGCTCCACCAGCTGTCCCTCCAACCCATGCTCCCTTCGTGGTCCATATAACTATCGATCTGCTCTAGGCATTTCTCACCTTCATATGCCAGAAACTTAACACTTCTCCCCTCCACCCATGAAACTTTGACCTTTAGCTAGGGTGCAAAACAGCAACTGCAATCCAAGTTATTTTAGGGAAAAGTGTGTACGTCTCTGTTTGAAGGTGTGTGTGTGTGTGTGTGTGTGTGTGTGTGTTTGTGTAAGTGTGCATAAGTGTGTTTCAGTTATGATTACCGCTGTTGTTTCTTTATTCCTGACGCAGGGACTTAGGAACTGGGTTGTGTTATGACAAAGGAAGTTTCCACTGCACAAGTGGTTTTTCAAGTATGAATTGGCACATTGGATTGTGGACTCTGTTGTGCATTCTCCCAGGTGGTCCTCAGATGGGTTCTTTCCTTTGCTATTCCCATGCTGTGTGTAATTTTCTGGGTAGACTCAAAGAGGAGTGGCATGGGGAGCTCAGCTGCATTCTGCTGTATGTCCACAAGGTGGCAGCAAAGCCCATAGTTGAGTGTAGTGATTCTGTGGAATGAGGAGAAATCTAGGATTTGTGGCCCGTGGAGCGCAGGGTTGAAATTGACATAGAGTGCCCTAGACATCTGTTCTTTCCTGTGGGGTGAGGGGATCCCCCATTTGGCTTTGCAAGTGGAAGGGGTTTCTCTCTTTGTCTGGGATGACTCTACTGGGAGCTTGTGAATCCCTGTGCTCAGCTGCATTCTGCTGGGTGTCCACAAGAGGGCAGCACCAGGGCGGGACTAAGGCTCCATGGGGCAAGTGCCCTGAGGCACTGGGCTAGGAGAGTGGCGACAGTGTTTCTGGGTGTGCCCCAAGAGCATGGCCAGCCTAGCGCAGGCAGGCAGTGTCCTAAGGACGGGCCGAGACAGGAGCTGTGGGGGTCGTGTTTGCAGAAACAGGGCCTTCAGAGGATGGCAGAAAGTCCCCGGGGGCGGGCCTCAGAGCCCGTGCCCAATGAGCCTGAGGGGAGGGCCCAGTGGGTATTTATAGAGACAGCTGGCCAATCAGAGAGGAGGAACGTCACCCTCAGGGGCGTGAAGCAAGAGCTGGCCAATGAGAACAGAGGAGGAGTTGCGTGGGCGGGCCTCAGAGAGCATCCCACCAATGAGAGCCTGGGTGCTGGCTCTGGGTGGGGGCGTACCCCTGGAGGTCAGCCAATCAGGATCCAGCGGAAGTGCCTGGGGGGCGGGCCATCGGGAGGCTGGCCAATGAGCGCCTGGGGCGGGCCTCGTGGGCGGAGCCCAGGAGGCTGGCCAATCATGGGGCAAGGGCGGTGACCTTCCTGGGCGTGCCTTAGGAACTGGCCTATCAGAGGGCACCCCTCAGACAGCAGCCCGCCAATGGGAGCCAAGAGAAGGCTGGCTGGGGACGTGTCCCTGGGACACCAGGCCAATCAGGGTCGAGCGTAAGTGACTGCTGGGCGGGCCTTCCGGAGGCTGCCCAATGAGCGTGCAGCAGGGCCGTGTGGGCGGTGCTCAAGGCCGCTGGCCAATCACTGACTAGGGGCCCAGACCCTCCTGGGTGTGTCCAAGCACACTGGCCAATGAGATTTCTGGTGGGGTTCTGGGCGTGGCCTAGGCCTCTGGCCTATCAGAGCCTGGCTTGCGCCCTGTGGGCGGGCCTTCTGAAGGAAGCCCGCCAATGGGAGCTCAGAGCTGGCCTTAAAAGGCTGGGTGTGCTTCCAGGAAACGCGAAGCAGGGTTCAGCCCAGGGCCCTTCCTTGCAGAAGCTGTCCAGTGCGCATGTGTATAACTCCGTTTGTGCCTGTGCCTCTGTGGATGTGTGCCTGTGTGTGACTGTGAGAGTATGTGTGTTTGTGTGTGTGTGTCTGTGTGTGTGTGTGTGTGCGTGTGAGGGAGAGAGAGAGAACAACAGAATCACTGTGGCACAGGAGATTTTGTGCAAAACACTTGGCACATTCTGATTTACAGCTCAATATTGACACCAGTGCAGCTCTCCATGGCCCTTGGTCACTTTTCTTCTTTTCAGATGTAAAGACACTGAAGAGGGAGAGGTTTTTGCCCTGATACTTGCACTGGGAACTAGCAGATGCCCTGTTTGTGTTGCCAGACTAGGAAACTTGTGGTGCCTGTCCATGTGGAGAGTCTCCTGGATGAGTTCCTTCTTGAGCCTTTTTCGCTCGGTCCCGTTGGAGCTGCATTTAGCTAATGATTTGGAGATTTTATTCCTTTGACAATTCTTTTCCGGATGCAAAGTTTCTCTCCAGGTTTTAGCAATCAATTGTGTGAATGTCACATCGAATCCATTGTAGAAAATGACTACATCAGTGTCTCTCTCTCTCTTTCTCTCTCTCTGTCTCTGTCTCTCTCTCTCTCTATATATATATATGTAACATGTAGAGGTCTGAAAATATTTTTTAGCTAGAGACCTGCACAGCTCAGGATTAGGGTAGTAATGTGGATACACCTGGCCCTTCTGAGCCACAGTCATGAGTGACATCTCACAGAGCCATATCGTATATCACTCTACAATTCTCTCTCAGTGTAAACTACCGCTGCGAAATCATCTTCTTCCCTCTTGCTCTTTTTGTCCACCGAGTCTTATCCCAAAACTGTAAATCAAAGGAGAAATAGACATAGTGCAGTTCCCTGCACACAGGACAGGCTGAGGCTGGTCCAGGGAGATGCAATATGCCAGCCTGCATCTTGGCTGGAGCATCACTAAGACCACTTCCAATTTGGAGAGGCGAGGGCAGTTTTGGAGGGTGGGCTGCCGGCCAAGTGTTGCTTCTCAGAGTGGCTAAGACCTAGATGTTCTAAGTGTTACCTTTCCTCAAAAAACAGAAAATCGCAATGCCACTTGTAAGAAGTATGCATGGGCATGGAGGGTTTGTCTTCAGTGCTCTGGCACTGATCAACACAGGGCCAGAATTTCAGTCCTTTTCTGTCTCTGTCATTCTCTCTCTCTGACTGTCGCTACGTGCCTTCTTCACTGGGCCCTTACTGGAAGTCAGTGCATGCATCGTGAACTCAGACTTCCTGGTGTTGAAATTTTCCTTTCTTTGCCCTTTGGATTATTTAGTCTCCTGCACATGGTGTAGTACAGAGGGGAACTGCGGAGACAGCGTTGCTGCTGCAGGATCCAGGCATATGTCCATCTCCAGCTGCAGCTGTCCAGGCCCTCTGTGCTTGACTCCCAATCTCCAGGGCCCTGAGGCTGACACTCAGCCTAAATGCAGCCCTCCTCACCTTCCTACACAGCGTCCTTGTCCTTATTCCATGAGAGCCCAGGTCAAGAGAAGTGAAACTCTATCCCCCTGGCACACACACTGTGCTTTCCCTCTATTAAGCCGAATGTAAAGGATCTGTGGTACTGATGGGGCCACACCAGTGTCCATATTTTCCATGCAAAACGGAAGCTCCCAGGGTTCAGAAAGAGGGTGTTTTGACGGCTGTGAAATATCTTTTCCAAGTGCCTCATGGGGTTTCAAATCCTTTTGAAACCTGAAGCTCTTTCTTGTATCTAGGGAATATTTTCACCTCTGGCCAGAAAGGCCGCCCAACTAGGAGCACAGCTATCCCGGGGTCAGGAGGTCTGCCAGCCAGCTAGCTCCTGGAGGGATTCCTGAGTATGTCCTCAGGGCCCAAGTGTAAAAGGTGTTTCCAATTGCCTTTATTAGCAGCAGCCATCCCTCAGGTGAGGGGCGGGGCTGTGATCTCCACTGGAAGCTCCGAATTCAGCCAATGGAGGCATCCATCTTTCTTTTGTCTGTCCATAGCAAGGGCCCGGGGAGTTTGTGCTTCCTGCAAGCAGAGCGACATTGTCTGGGACACTCATGCATGCCTACTTCTGGGAATCTCTCTGAGTGTGATGTGTGGACACCAGGACACCATGATCAGGGATGTGAGGCCACAGGAGCAATTGCCTTAGCCGGACCCAAAGGGTAGGTGTAAGGGGCCGGGTTCATCCACTATTGTTTGGTCCAACACACTTCCCATCTATGTTGAAACACAGCCCTTTCTGGGTACTTTCTGGGCTTGTAATCTGCTGCCCTGAGCAGTGGACTGAGAGCCTGGAGGCTGAGTAGGCAGCCAAACGTGACTGGACAGGCTCATGCCCCTGAATTCTGAGGGGTGCCCCAGCTTTCCCCGTTGGCAGTGTTTGGATGATAGTGAGGCATGGGATTGAATCGGGAACTCAGGAGAGCGAGACATGAGAGTCCCTTTGCATATGCATTCTTGCTTAGCCAGAATCTGGGCTAGCTGGCTTGCCCTGACCAGCTAGGTTCTCTGTACATAAGTTGCAGGTGAGGCTGGATACCTTGCCACCCATGCTCTGAGACTACTACAGGTGAGCTCTGAGCACACACAGACACACACAGACAGACAGACAGACTAACACACACACACACACACACACACACACACACACACACACGCGCGCGCATTACTGTCAGGTCTGGTAGTACAGGATATGGTGAAGGCTGGGGCTGTCTGGGGTCTGTGGGCATGAGAGCTGCTGCCTTACAATCTCTACAAGCCAGGTTTGAACCTGTCATCAATGAACACAGTGTAGGAGGTTTTTGAATTCTGGTCTCTTTCCAACTCATCTATTTCTCTTCTCGCCTTCTCTGTCTCTAACTCTCACATGCTCTCACACACTCTGTCTTCACTCATTAATATTTTACTTAGATTCTGATTTTACTGACAGGCCCAGATAGACAAAGAGAGTTACCAGAGCACTGCTGAGCTCTGGCTTGTTGTGTTGGCGATTTCACCTAGGCTACTGGAGCCTCAGTTTGTAAGTCTTTCTGACACAAGCCATATTCTGTCTCCTCATTTCCATGCCAGTATCACTCAGAGTTTATAATAAATATATACATATATATATACATACACACACATATATATTTACATATCTGTCATTTTTAGAATGGTCGACCTATGTATTTGACCTTAATTCAGAATTACCACATTTATAACAGCCTAGTTTTTCTGAAATAATTGGCCATATAGTTGGAGCAGGATTCCATACAATTATAAATAAGGGAACCTTCCAGTAGCATTTCTAATCGTGTTTCTATCAGCATCCTTATTGTAATTATCATGGCCCAGATCTTCCCTCCTTTTTCTAGTGTAAGCTTCAATACATATGTGTTTGTTTTCTTTCTCTGGAAATCTTAATGTCCCTGGACCCTGAAGTGTTAGGGAATTTTTGAAGCAGCCCTCTGTTTCTCAGCAGACGGTTTCTATGTTTCTGCTGTCATCAGGTCTTCTTGTGGTTTTTGTTTTTATTTTTTTTATTTTTTCAAGTCCTCCTAGATCATCCCCATTTATTTGCATATTTATTTATTTAGTCAGGTATCACATGAGGGGTCATTTCTTCTGCTTGATAGATTTTCTCTTTTAATTGAAGGGAACTTTTGGTGCACAATACATTTCCTGGGGCAAATACTACACACATATGGTGAAGGCTTGGGTTGTCTGGGGTCTGTGGGCATTAGAGCTGCTGCCTTACAATCTCTACAACCCAGGTTTGAACCTGTCATGAATGAACACAGCCTGGGGGTTTTTGACTTCTGGTCTCTTTCCAACTCTTCTATTTCTCTACTCGCCTTCTCTGTCTCTGACTCTCACAGGCTCTCACTCACTCTGTCTGAACTCAGGAATATTTTACTTATATCCTTATTTTATTGACAGGCCCAGATACACAAAGAGAGTGGCCAGAGCACTGCTGAGCTCTGGCTTGTTTTGTTGGTGATTTCACCTGGGCTACTGGAGCCTCAGCTTTGTAAGTCTCTCTGACTCAAGCCAGATTCTGTCTCCTCATATCCATGGCAGTATCTCTCAGACTTTATAATAAAGATATACATCCAAATACATATATAAATATACATATATATATATCTGTCATTGTTAGAATTGTCAACCTATGTAATTGATCTTAATCAGAATTAACACATTTATAACAGCTTCCTTTTTCATTAATTATTGGCCACATAGTTGGAGCAGGATTCAATACAATTATAAATAATAGAACCTTCCAGTAGCATTTCTAATAGCATTTCTATCAGCATCCTTATTGTAATTATCATAGTACACAACTTGCCTCCTTTCTCTCCTGAGATTCTCCTGAAATCTTAATTTCCCTAGACTCTGAAGTGTCTCGGAACTTTTGAAGCAGCCCTCTGTTTCTCAGCAGATGGTTTCTATGTTTCTTCTGTAATCAGGTCTTCTTGTGCTTTTGTTTTTTTTCCCATTTGTTTCAAATCCTCCTAGATCATCCCCATGTGTTTGCATGTTTATTTATTTATTTATTCAGTCCTATATTACATGAGGGGTCATTTCTTCTGCGTGATAGTTTTTTCCCCCTATAATTGAAGGGAACTGTACACTCACAATATATTTCCTGTCGTAAATACTACACACATATGGTGAAGGCAGGTGTTGTCTGGGGTCTGTGGACAGGAGACTGCTGCCTTACAATCTCTACAACCCAGTTTTGAACCTGTCATGTATGAACACAGAGTGGGAGGTTTTGGACTTCTGGTCTCTTTCCAACTCTTCTATTTCTCTTCTTGCCTTCTCTGTCTCTGACTCTCACAGGCTCTCACTCACTCTGTCTGCACTCATTAATATTTTACTTATATATTATTTTACTGACAGGCCCAGATATACAAAGAGAGTCACCAGAGCACTGCTGAGCTCTGGCTCCATCCCCGCACCCTGTGCCTTTTGATTGGTGAGTTTAAGCCATTGATGTTTATTGATATTATGGATTTAATGTATTGTAGTGCCATTGTTCAAAAAATTTTTGTTTGCTCTGATATATTGCAAGTATTATAGTGATGTTCTTGTTTATAAGAGGTCTTTTAGAACCTCTTTCAGGGCCGGTTTGGTGATGGTTACCTCCTTTAACTGTTGTTTGTCTAAGAAGGTTTTGATCCCTCCATCTCGTTTGAATGAAAGTCTAGCAGGATATATTATCCTTGGTTGAAACCCTTTTTCATTCAGGGATCGATAGATATCTTGCCATTCTCTTTTGGCTTTTAGAGTTTGAGTGGAGAAGTCTGCAGATAATCTTATGGGTTTTCCCTTGTATGTGACTTTTTGTTTCTCTCTTGCAGCCTTTAGGATCCTTTCTCTATCCTTACTTCTTCTCATTGTGACTATGATGTGTCTTGGTGTCTTCAGGTCTGGGTTGATTCTGTTTGGTACTCTCTAGGCCTCTTGAATCTTGATGTCCTTTCTGTTTTTCAGGTCTGGGAAGTTTTCTTCTATTATTTCTTCTAGAGTGCTTGCTTCCCCTTCTTCTCTTTCTTTCTCTGGCAGGCCAATTATACGAATGTTACTTCTTTTGAGATCATACCATATGTCTCTGTTGTTTTCAGTGTCTCTCAATCTCTTTTTAAGCTCTTTCACCTCTTTCTTAGTTTTCTCTAACTCATCCTCTGTCTGACTAATTCTGTTTTCTGCTTCTGTGAGTCTGCTTTCCCTTGCCTCAGCTTCTTTCTTCATTATAGCTATTTCAGCTTTCAGTTCTCTAATTGCCTCAAGATAATCAGTATTTTCCTTTGGGGTCTCAACTGTTGTTTCCCTAATACTGCCATTCCTTTCCTCTAATGTTGTTTTCATTTTTGTGATTAATAAGTTTATTATTGCTTGCATACTTTTCTTATCTATGGTTACTTCTGGCTGATTTGTAGTTTCTTCTGGGCTCTTGTCTTCATTCATTGGGGTAGCAGTTTTATTTGTTTTTTATGTACCCTTTTTGATTTATGTGTTTATTTTTATGCTCTGTTGTTCCTCAGTTATGTCTTGAGTACAAGCAACACTGTACTAAATACCTTTATGACAATTGCACTCACCAATCTCAGGAATTACAGTAGCAACTGAAGCAAGTATCGAAGCAGTTTAATCACTACCAGTTAGCCAAACAATTTTTCCAGTCCGTGAAAAAATAGTAACCAAATCCCAGTGAAGAAGAAAGAAAAAAGAAAGAAGGGATAGCAAGAATAGACAGTTATGGAAATCTACTATCCACTGTATATTCTAGGGGTAAGAAGATGGGTAAGGGAACTAGAGCAGAGATACACACATAGAGAGTCCACTCTGAGTCAGATTTTTCCCCAAAGTAATTCACAAATTCAGAAAGGCAAAGAAGAAGGAAGAAAGAAGTGTATGACAAGATAAAAAGAAAAAAGAAAAAAGAGAGAGAAAAGGGAAAAGATAAGAAAAAGAGCTGTAATTAAAGAGCAGTGAAAGGAAAGGTTTTTTTATTACTTTATTTTTTATTTAATTTTTTTGATTGGCTAGGAGGGGGAGGGAGGGGAGAGTCTGTAGAGGAGGTAGGATTAAGGATACAAGTTCGTCCCACAATAGATAAGATGCCCACCAACTTAGCAATGAAAGATACCCTAAGAGTTCATTCTGATCAATCTAAAGGGGGGAGATATATGCCTTTACATACTATTAATAATAAAATAGAGCAGTGTAAAAAAACCCTATCCTAGATTACCTCAAACCTTGTGATTAGATTCAGCTATATTTTTAAGAATGAGAAAAAACAAAACAAAAAAAACCTCAGGACTAGACAAGAATAGCTGAAATATACAGTTATGCACATCTACTATCCACTGCATATTCTAGGGGTGGCTAAAGGAGGAAGGGAAGTTGAGCAGAGACACTCGCAGTGAAAGTCCACTCTGTGTCAGAATTCTTCCCCAGAATAATTCCCAAATGTGTATCAGTGAATTAAAAAAGGACACTGGTGGTGTGGGTGGTGGGGGCTGTGGCTTTGGAAGCTGTAGGATTAAGGTAGAAAGGATGACAAGAATGAGAAAAAGTAAAAAAGAAAGAGAGAGAAAAAAGAAAAAGATAAGAAAAAGAACAGTCATAAAACAGTGGTGAAAGGAAAGGTTTTTTTTAAAAAATTATTTATTTTAGTTATTTAATAAGCTATGCGGGGTGAGGTGGGGGGGTTGGCTACTTAGAAATAAAAAAGGCCAGAGGTTTCAGAAGGGTATAGACTTAGAATGAATGATACTCCCTGGTGGGACAGGAATTTGGTAAAGAAAGAAGCTTGGCAGGGGAGCCTGCTAGGAGCTTGTCCCCAGGGACTGGTTATGGGGGGGAAGGGGGAGGAGGTATGCTTAATAATTAAAAGGAAAAAAAAATTTCCCTTTTTTCATACTTGATTTCTTAACCCAAATTAAGTTATAGTCAGCTCCTTGGTATCACCCCTAGGACCCCTTATTGACTGGCCTACTAAAGGCAGAAAATCCTACCATTTCCAGGAGATGTGGACAGAGATCAAGCCACTAGCAGCTTCTCAGTCTACTGTCTTCTGGGAACCACCAACAGCCTCCTTTTTCATAAATATATATATATGTGTCATTTTTAGAATTGTTGACCTATGTATTTGATCTTAATTCAGAACTACCACCTTTATAACAGCCTCCTTTTTCATAAATAATTGGACACATAGTTGGAGCAGGATTCACTACATTTTAAGTAATAGAACATTCCAGTAGCATTTCTAATAGTGTTTCTATCAGTATCCTTATTGTAATTATCATAGCACAGAACTTGCCTCCTTTTTCTAGTGTAAGCTGCAATACATATGCTTTTGTTTTCATTCTCTGGAAATCTTAATTTCCCTTGACCTGAACTGTCAGGGAATTTTTAAAGCAGCCCTCTGTTTCTCAGCAGATGTTTTCTATGTTTCTACTGTAATCAGGTCTTCTTGTGGTTTTTCTTTTTATTTTTTTTCAAATATTCCTAGATCATCCCCATTTATTTGCATATTTATTTACTTATTTATTTATTCAGATATTACATGAGGGGGTCATTTCTTCTGCTTGATAGATTTTCTCTTATAATTGAAGGGAACTTTTGATGCACAATACATTTCCTGTCACAAATACTACACATATATGCTGAAGGCTGGGGTTGTCTGGGGTCTGTGGGCATGAGAGCTGCTGCCTTCCAATCTCTACAACCCAGGTTTGAATCTGTCATGAATGAACACAGTGTAGGAGGTTTCTGACTTCTGGTCTCTTTCCAACTCTTCTATTTCTCTTCTTGACTTCTCTGTCTCTAACTCTCACATGCTCTCATTCACTCTGTCTCCACACATTAATATTTTACATAGATACTTATTTTACTGCCAGGCCCAGATATACAAAGAGAGTTACCAGAGCACTGCTGAGCTCTGGCTTGTTGTGTTGGTGATTTCACCTAGGCTACTGAGCCTCAGCTTTGTAAGTCTCTCAGGCACAAGCCATATTCTGTCTACTCATATCCATGCCAGTATCTCTCAGAGTTTATCAAAAAAAAAATATATGTATATATATATATGTCATTTTTAGAATTGTTGACCAATGTATTTTATCTTAATGCAGAATTATAACAGTTATAACAGCCTCCTTTTTCATAAATAATTGACCACATAGTTGGAGCAGAATTCACTACAATTATAAATAATATAACCTTCCAGTAGCATTTCTAAGAGCATTTCTATCAGCATCCTTATTGTAATTATCATAGCACAGTACTTGCATCCTTTTTCTAGTGTAAGCTTCAATACACATGCCTTTGTGTTCATTCTCTGGAAATCTTAATTTGCCTGTACCCTGAAGTGTCAGGGAATTTTTGAAGCAGCCCTCTGTTTCTCAGCAGATGGTTTCTATGTTTCTTCTGTAATCAGTTCTTCTTTTTTTTGCTTTTATTTTTCATTTTTTCAAATCCTTCCTAGTACATCCCCATGTATTTGCATATTTATTTATGTATTTATTTAGTCAGATATTACATGAGGGGTCATTTCTTCTGCTTGATAGATTTTCTCTTATAACTGAATGATGCACAATACTTTTTTGATGCACAATACTTTTCCTGTCGCAAATACTACACACTACTATTACTACACTGTTTTTGACAGTGATGTCCAATGCACAATGGATTAGTATTACATGGTTCTAAAGAATTTTCACTATTTTACCTACAATGTTTTTAACCTTGCAAACATTTATTCTGTTCTTTATTGGGGCATGAATGGTTTACAGTCAACAGTTACATGTAATAGTGGGCACAGGGGTAATTTTTCCCACTTTCCCTGTATTTCTTTATATCATTTGAAACTGTCTTATTTAGGAGAAGGGAACAGTCATAAATTGAGACAGCAGGGCCCAAGCAGGAAGACAGACAGAGAGACAGCTATAGCTCTGATTTGCCACTAGCCCAGCTTTTCCCTAGCTGGGTAAGTGGTGACAATGGGCTCAAAACGGGGTCCTGGCCTTCCACATAGTTCCCTGGCAGCTCCACCAGGTGTCCCTCCAACCCATGCTCCCTTCGATGTCTATGTCACTATCGATCTGCTCTAGGCATTTCTCACCTTCATTTGCCAGAAATTTAACAAGTCTCCCCTCCACCCATGAAACTTTAACCTTTTACTTGGATGCAAACAGCAACTCCAATCCAGGTAATTTCAGGGAAAAGTGTGTGCGTCTGTGAGTGTGTGTGTTTGTGTGTTTGTGTAAGTGTGTTTCAGTTATGATTACCACTGTTGTTTCTTCATTTGCCAGAATATGGGCTACCTAGCTTGCCCTGACCAGCTAGGTTCTCTGTACATAGTTTGTAGGTGAGGATAGCTACCTTTCCACCCATGCTCTGAGACTACTATAGGTGAGCTCTGAGCACACACAGACACACACACACAGATAGACACACACACACACAAACTACTGTCATGTCTGTTAGTAGAGCATATGGTGAAGACTTGGGCTGTGTGTGGTCTTTGGGCATGAGAGCTGCTGCCTTACAATCTCTACAACCCGGGTTTGAACCTGTCATGAATGAACACAATGTAGGAGGTTTTTGACTTCTGGTCTCTTTCCAACTCTTCTATTTCTCTACTCGCCTTCTCTGTCTCTGACTCTCACAGGCTCTCACTCACTCTGTCTGAACTCAGTAATATTTTACTTATATACTTATTTTACTGACAGGCCCAGATATACAAAGAGAGTTCCCAGAGCACTGCTGAGCTCTGGCTTTTTGTGTTGGCGATTTCACCTAGGCTACTGAGCCTCAGCTTTGTAAGTCTGTCTGACACAAGCCATATTCTGTCTCCTCATATCCATGCCAGTATCTTTCAGGGTTTATAATAAAGATATACATATAAATATATATACATATACATAAATATAGCTGTCATTTTTAGAATTGTTGACCTATGTATTTGATCTTAATTCAGAATTACCATATTTATAACAGCCTCCTTTTTTGAAGCATCCCTCTGTTTCTCAGCAGATGGTTTCTATGTTTCTGCTGTAATCAGGTCTTCTTGTGTCTTTTGTTTTTATTTTTATTTTTTTCAAATACTTCCTAGATCATCCCCATTTCTTTGCATATTTCCCGTGGACCACCACAGTGGATGAGCAGAAGGAGGGTCAAGTGTCTCGAAGGCAACCTTCCAGGTGGGTCAGGAGTCTGCGCGAGGGAGAAAAGATAGGCACCACACTCTATTGGAGGGTGAATCTGGACTCATTTTAATACTGAAACTGCAGTAGTTTTTATACTTTTTTTCAGATTATATTCAGGTTGCCTAAACAACCAGCTTAGTCTTGTGGCTCTGGCAGGCTACATGTTACTCCCCTATAACTGTAAAGAATGGTACAATGCTTAGTATCACCCTGTTCTCAGGGGAGGTTATAGCCAGAATTGTTTTTGACTTTTGCTGAGGGATATTTCTATCATTAATCTTCTATGGGGGGTATACAGATCTTTGCCTAGTAGTGGACCACTGCTCATCTAGGTCTGGTACAGTATAACTATTAATCTTTCTTTGTTTCAATATGTCAACTTGTACCAGGGAGGCCTCAATATCTGCATTCTTCCTTTGAGGGGCAGGTCATAACATGACTTGTTTTGTCCGTCTATGTTCACCCACCTTCCCCACTTTCATAATGTAACTTTCAAATATGCCCCTGTGTAAGGGAGAGGGGTTGCTTCTGACTCTCCATTCCCACCAGGCACTGCCAAAGCATTATTTTTTTTTAATTGGGGAATTAATGTTTTACATTCAACAGTAAGTACAATAGTTTGTACATGTATAATATTCCCCAGTTTACCATATAACAATACAACCCCCACTAGGTCCTCTGAATCCTTCTTGGACCTGTATTCTCCCCACCCATCCACCTCATAGTCTTTTACTTTGGTGCGATACGCCAATTCCAGTTCAGGTTCTACTTGTGTTTTCTTTCTGATCTTGTTTTTCAAGTTCGACCTGAGAGTGAGATCATCCCATATGATCCTTCTGTTTCTGACTTATTTCACTCAACATGATTTTTTCAAGGTCCATCCAAGATCAGCTGAAAACGGTGAAGTCATCATTTTTTATAGCTGAGTAGTATTCCATTGTGTATATAGACCACAACTTGCTCAGCCACTCATCTGTGGTTGGACACCTGGGTTGCTTCCAGGTTTTGGCTATTATAAATTGTGCTGCCAAGAACATGTGTGTACACAGATCTTTTTGGATGGATATGTTGGGTTCTTTAGGATATATCCCCAGGAGAGGAATTGCAGGGTAATAGGGTAGGTCCATTTCTAGCCTTCGGAGAGTTCTCCAGACTGTTCTCCACAGAGATTGGACCAATTTACATTCCCACCAACAGTGTAGGAGGGTTTCTTTGACCCCACACCCTCTCCAGCATTTGCTGCTGTTACCTTATGTATGATATTCTCATAGGAGTGAAGTGGTATCTCATTGTTGTCTTTATTTTCATTTCTCTATCAGAGACTTAGAGCATTTTTTCATGTGTTTCTCGTCCTTTTGGATCTCTTCTGTGGTGAATATTCTGTCCAAGTCCTCCCCCCATTTTTGGATGGGGTTATTTGTTGTCTTGTTGTCGAGTTTGGCGAGCTCTTTATATATGTTGGTTATTAAACTCTTGTCTGATGTATGGCATGTAAAGATCTTCTCACATTCTGTGAGGGGTCTCTTGATTTGGGGAGTGGTTTCTTTTGCTGTGAAGAAGCTTTTTAATTTGATGTAGTCCCATAGGTTTATACTTGCCTTAATCTTCTTTGTAATTGGATTCGTTTCATTGAAGATGTCTTTAAAGTTTATGCGGAAGAGTTCTGCCAATATTTTCTTCTAAGTATCTGATAGATTGTGATCTAACATCCAAGTCCTTGATCCATTTGGAATTTACTTTTGTATTTGGTGAAATACAGTGGATCAGTTTCATTCTTCTGCATGTTTCAACCCATTGTTTCCAACACCATTTGTTGAAGAGACTCAGTCTTCAGCCCAGGGCCCTTAGGGCCCTCAATGCCCTCAGGACTCTCTGGCCAGGCCTTGCAGAAGCTGTCCACTGGGCATGTGCATAAATCAGTTTGTGCCTGTGCCTGTGTGGATGTGTGTGTGTGTGTGTGTGTGTGTGTGTGTGTGTGTGTGTGGGAGAGAGAGAGAGAAAGAACCATAGAATCACTGTGGCACAGGTGATTTTGTGCAAAACACTTGGCACATTATGGATTACAGCTGAATATTTTACCATTGTAGCTCTCCTTGGCCCTTGGTCATTTTTCTTCTTTCTAGATGTAAAAACAATGAGAGGGAGAGGATTTTGCCCTGAGGATTGCACAGGGAATTGGCAGCTGCCCAGTGTGTGTTGCCAGATGAGGACATTTGTTGTGGTGCCTGTCCATGTAGAGAATTTCCTGGATGAGTTCCTTCTCGAACCATTTTTTCTCGGTCCTGTAGGAGCTGCATATAGCTAATGATTTGGAGATTTTACTACATTTGACAATTATTTTCTTGCACAATTTTCTCCCAGGTTTTAGCAATCAGCTGAATGTCACCTCGAATCCATTGTAGAAAGTGATTACATTACTGTTATATATATACATATATATGTATATATATACACATTCATATATATATATATATATATATGCAACACACAGATGTCTGAACAATTTTTTAGGTAGAGAACTGCAAAGCTCTGGTTTATGTTGGTAATAGGGCTTGACCTGGCTATTGCCAGCCACAGTTGTTCTTCTAGCATTTGCCAGCCACAGTTATGAGAGGCATCTCACAGAGCCATCCATATTCCTCTAATCATATTTCAAATCTCCCTTAGCTCAAGCTACCCCTGAGAAATCATATACTTACCTCTTGCTCTTTTTGTTCATCTAGTCCTATCCGGAAAATGTAAATAAAAAAAAAAGAAATAGACATAGTATAGTTACCTGCACACAGGGCAGGCTAGGCTGGACCATGGAGATGCAATCAGCCAGCCTGCATCTCTTGGCTGGAGTATCACAAAGACTACTTCCAATTTGGAGTGGCAAGGGAAGTTTAGGAGAATGGGCTGCATGCCAAGTGTTGCTTTTCAGAGTGGCTGAGACCTAGATGTTTGAAGTGTTACCCTTCATCAGAAATGTAAAATAACAATACCACTCGTAAGAAGTATGAATGGACATGGAGAGTATGTCTTCAGTGCTCCAGCACTGATCAACACAGGGCCAGAAATTTTGTCTACTTCTGTCTCTGTCTTGGTTTCTCTCTCACTGTTTCTACTTGCCTTCTTTACTGGTCCCTTACTGGAAGTCATTGTCTGCATCATGAGGTCAGTCTTCCTGGTATTGACGTTTTCCTTTCTTTGCCTTTTGGATTATTCAGTCTCATGCATATCAAGTAGTTCAGAGGGGAACTGAGGAGACAGCCTACCTGCTGCAAGTTCCAGGCATATGTCCATCCCCAGCTGCTGCTGTCCAGGCCCTCTGTGCTGGACTCCCCATCTCCTAGGCCCCGAGGCCGTCTCAGCCTAAATGCAGCCCTCCTCTCCTTCCTGCACAGCATCCTTGTCCTTATCCCAGGAGAGCCCAGGTCAAGAGAAGTGAAACTCTATGCCACTGGCACACATATTGTGCTTTCCCTATATTGGGTTGAATGTAAAGGATCTGTGGCACTGATGACCACACCAGTGTGAAGATTTCCACCACGCAAAGCTGAAGCTTCCAGGGTTCAGAAAGAGGGTGTTTAGATGGCTGTGAAATGTCTTTTCCAAGTGCCTCATGGGGTTTCAAATCATGTTGAAACGTGAAGTTCTCTCTTGTGTCTAGGAAATATTCTCACCTATGGCCAGAAGGCCCGCCCAACTCGGATCACAGCTCTGGGCCAATAACCCGGCATCAGGCAGTCAGCCATCCTGCTGGCTCCTGGAGGGATTCCTGGGTATCTCCTCAGGACCCAAGCGGTAACAGGTGTTTCCAGTTGCCTTTGTTAGCAGGATCCAGGCACTCAGGTGAGGGGTGGGGCTGCGATCTCCACTGCAAGCTCCTGACTCAGCCAATGGAGGCACCCATCTTCCTTTTGTCTCTCCATAGCAAGGGCCCAGGGAGCTTCTGGTTCCTGCATGCAGAGTGACTTACCTGGGACACTCATGCATGCTCTCTTCAGGAAATCTGAGTGCGATGTGTGGACACCTGAACACCAATGGATGGGTCTGTGAGAGGCCACTGGAGCAATTCCCTTAGCAGGACCATAATGGTAGGTGTAAGGCGCTGGGTTTATCCACTATTGTTTGGTCAGAGTTCCCATCCATGTTGAAAACACATCTCTGCCTGGGTGCTTGTTGGGCTTGTAGTCTGCTGGCCTAAGCAGTGGACTGAGAGTCTGGAGGCTAAGCAGGAAGCCAAACATGAGTGGCCAGGCTCATGCCCCTGAATTCTTTGGGGTGCCCAGCTTCCCCTGGTGACAGTGTTTGGATGATAGTGAGGCATGACTCAGATTCCAAGATGTGGGACAGGAATGAAGTGAGCCACTTCTTTGAAGCACCTGTAGGAGTCTGCAGAGGGGATAGAGTTAATTGGAATTGCAGGAATAGATTTGTTGGTAAGATCACTGAACAGATGCCAGTTTTCTTTCTGAAAGTTCCATCTTAGTTTCTCCCAGCACAGAATCAGTGGGAGCTGGAGACCAATGTGGATGATAGCTGGGCGGTGATGACTGTGCGGGAAGATCTTGAGAACTTGTCTCGTAGCGGGAAAGGCTTGGCCTTTGACTGTGCTAATCCAGCACAGGTCGGGTGACGAGTCTTTATTCCATCTAGCACTGTGAAAAGAGCTTGGCTGTTTGGGATCGTATAATAGGGAGAGGTCATTCGCTGAAGCCCAGTGGCTAAGATAGAGCCTTCAGCACGAGTGGAGGAATATCCCCAGTCTTGGTGATGACTATTAAAGTCTCCAACGTAAACGGCTGGGTGATTCGGGCTAGGCAGTACCTCGTTATCCCATGAGGCACTGGGAGGCTTATATACATTGATGAGCTGAATAGTTCCAATAGTAATGGAGTCGTAGAAGGTCGAAGAGGCCATATGGTAAACGTCCGCAAGACACGATTTGGCGTAGATGGCTCGGCCATGTTTAGGATGGAGATTATAGCATATTAAATCGAATCCACTGATGGTGAATCGAGCAGCTTCATCGACTGCTATATGTGTTTCCTGTAGGCAGATAACATCTGCCTGATGCTGAATCGCCAATTGACCAATAAGAACGCATTTGGCAAAGGACAGCCCCCTGAACATTAAGTTGGAGGACTCGAAGAGCAGGACCAACAGCTTGAAAGCTGGCAGGAGCTGCTTGTTGCTGGCTTTGAAAGTGACTGGGATCCATGTGGATTCAGTCAGCTAGGAAGGATCTTCAGTTTCCCCAATGAATGGGTACTCACATGCGAAGATTATAGTGGTTTTGAAACCAAAGAAAGACCCAACACTGGCCGCCAGCTATAGACCAATTTCTCTCCTCTCCATGTGTTACAAACTCCTTGAGAGGCTGCTTCTGTCACGTATTTCTCATCTTACAGAGAAATTCCTATCACCCGCCCAAGCTGGTTTCCGCCCAGGAAGATCTACCTGCGAACAAGCCCTGGCCCTCTCAACTTACATTGAAAATGGATTCCAGAAGAATTTAAAGACGGGTGCTGTCTTTGTTGATCTCACAGCAGCCTATGACATGGTCTGGCACCGTGGTCTCCTGGTCAAGATCTCAAGATGCCTGTCTCCATGGGTGGCCAACACTATATCGTTTCTTCTCCAAAACAGAAGATTCTGGGTACATCTGGGTGACAAGTCTAGCAGATGGAGACTTGTCTCAAGTGGCCTCCCCCAGGGCTCTGTTCTGGCTCCTACGCTATTTAACATTTACATGACCTCCCAGAAACTTCTTCAAGGAAGTTCATCTACGCCGATGACATCTGCTGTGCAACTCAGGCATCAAAGTTCGACATCCTCGAGGAAACACTCACGAAAGACATGTCTCTGATATCTGATTACTGTAAAAAAATGGCGACTAATCCCTAGCACTGCAAAAACGGTATCATCTGTTTTCCATCTACACCATGCCTCGGCCTCGCGTGAGCTTAATGTGCAGCTTGGTGATATGAGAATCCAGCATGAAGCCCAGCCAGTCTATCTTGGCGTTACTCTGGATCGCACTCTGTCATTTCACGAACATCTCATAAAAACTGCAGCAAAGGTGGGCGCGAGGAATAACATCATTGCAAGACTGGCCAGCTCCTCATGGGGCGCGAGCGCTTCCACACTACAATCATCATCTCTGGCATTATGCTATTCCACTGCAGAATACTGTGCCCCAGTATGGTTCCGTAGCCCCCATGTCCACTTGGTCAATTCCAAATTATATTCCTCCATGAGGATCATTTCTGGAACCATCCGTTCCACCCCGGTTCCATGGCTGCCAGTTCTCAGCAACATCGCCCCGCCAGATATTCGTCGGGATGCAGCATCATCTAAGTTCATTTCCCACATCTACGCTTGACCGGACCTGCCAATATAAGCGGATATCTTCCCCCACCCTGTCCAACGCTTGACATCTCGTCACCCAATCTGGTCCCCTATGCCTACACTGAACTTCTCTGTTCCAGTCTCTTGGAAACAGAGTTGGCAGTCATCTGAGGTCAAGAACAAACACCTCATCACAGACCCCTGCAAGCGTCAACCCGGCTTTGACATCGCATGTTATGATTGGGCCCTCCTCAATTGCTATCGAACAGGCCATGGCCAGTGTGCCGCTATGTTCCATCGCTGGGGAGCCAGAGACGACCCAAACTGCCCCTGCAGCTCCAGACAATGACCCACATAGTCAACGACTGCCACCTCTCCAGATTCAAAGGAGGTCTCGAAACTTTACATCAGGCTCAACCTGATGCTGTTTGACTGACTACGGAAGAAGGGAAAACACTAGAAGAAAAGTGAGGCATGAGATTCAATGGGGAACTCAGGAGAGCAAGACATGAGAGTCCCTTTGCAACTCCATGCAGTCATGCTGCTTTTCTATATCTGCTTCTGGGAAGAGGGTAGCCGGGTTTAAAGTGGATGGGGCTACAAATTGTATTCTTGGGGAATCTAGGAGGAGGCCTTAAAAGTGAGTTAGTCTGGCATTGCTCATCCACTTTCCTGGGCGTTGTTTCAATACCCCTTCAATAGCATGTGGAGTGGTAATCTTTAGAGCCTGCCCCAAAGTCAGTTTATCTGTGTCTTTTACCAATGTAGCTGAGGCCACTATTATTTGTAGGCAGGGTGGCCATCCTGCTGCCACTGGGTCTAGTTTTTTTTATATATAAGCGACTGGCCGCTTCCAGGGTCCCAATACCTGGGTCAGTACTCCTTTAGCTATCCCCTTTTTCTTATCTATGAACATCTGAAACGGCTTTGTGGGGACTGGGAGGGTCAAGGCAGGTGCCAACAGGAGGGCTTCTTTGAGCTGATGGAAAGCCAAGTCCATAGCCTCAGTCCACCCCCACTCTCCTTTTTCAGCCGCACCTTCATATAGGGGTCGAGCAATTTCTACAAACCCAGGGATCCTTAAGTGGCAGTACGCCACCAATTCTAGGAACTCTCGCACCCCCTCTTATTGGTGGGGGTCGGTATGCCCAGAATCATCTGCTTCATTGCTTGGGTGAGCAATCTCTGCCCACCTCTCAGTTTGTATCCCTAATAGACAACCTCCTCTTTGCAGATCTGTGCTTTCTTTATGCTGGCCCTATATCCCAGCTGTCCAAGTGTCTGCAATAAGTCTTTAGTCCCTTCCGTACACAGTTCTTTATCTGGGGCAGCCAGAAGAAGGGCATCAATGTATTTTAAAAGCGTCAGCTGTGGGTGGGCATTTCTGTACTCACTCAGGTCTCAGTGTAGTGCCTCGTTGAACAAAGTAGTCAAATTTTTGAATCCCTGAGGGAGCCTGGTCCAGGTCAACTGTCCTGCGATGCCAGGTCAACTGTCCTGTGATGCCACAGGACTCCTCGATCCACTCAAAGGCAAAAACTTCCTGGTTTTTAGGTGCCAGTGGCAGGCTGAAAAATGCATCTTTCAATTCCAGTATAGTATACCAAACATGAGTTGGGGTCAGAGCCAACAATAAAGTATAAGGGTTAGGTACTGTGGGGTATGTGTCCATGGTCCTGTCATTTACCTCCCTTAGGTCCTGTACAGGCCAATAATCTCCAGTTCCAGATTTTTTTACAGGCAAAAGGGTATTCCATGGTGATCTACGTTGCCTCAATATTCCCAGATCTAAAAGGTGTTTTATGTGAGGGGTGATTCCCTCCCTTGCTTCCAATGTCATTGGGTATTGTTTAATGTGGACTGGTTCAGCCCCAGGTTTAAGTTCTATGAACAGGGGTGCCTGTTTCACTACCAATCTGGGACCCCCTGTTTCTACCCATGCCTGGAGATAAGCTTGCAGCCAACATCCTGATAAGGTTTCCCCAGCCTTTGCTGTATCATAGAGGCGGTATTCATCTACCAATGACATGGTCAAGACTTATAGGGGCTGAGTTTGGCAGTCAGTTACTCTAATTTTTCCTTTCAAAATGTATCCTATCCC
The DNA here is from genome assembly GCF_950295315.1 of Erinaceus europaeus. Lineage (NCBI taxonomy): Eukaryota > Metazoa > Chordata > Mammalia > Eulipotyphla > Erinaceidae > Erinaceus > Erinaceus europaeus. The sequence continues at coordinate 50,444 of NC_080180.1, read as the reverse complement.
CGACCTTGTTCAGGAGGTCTCATCCTAGTAGTGGTGCTGGACATTCCAGAATGACCATAAAAGAATGTGTGACCTGGCCTACGCTTAGGTTAACCCTTCTTTTAGTAGTCCAGTTATAGATCTTCTTCCCTGTGGCTCCCTGTGCCCAGCTCTGTTTATTGTCTAATTGTCCTAGCGGCTGGGTGAGGACTGTGTTGGGCCCCAGTGTCCACCAGGAAGCTCACAGGCTGCCCTCCACTTCTAGTGTTATCTGCGGCTCAGGGAGGGACTCTGAACCGAGACATCCCTAGTCACTATCTTCCTCTGCCAGCAGGACCTGCTTAAGTTTGTTTGTCATGGTCTTCTTTTGGCACTCTTTTGCCCAATGTCTCTTCTCTTTGCAGTAAGCACACTGGTCTTTCTCTAACCTTTTTCTCTCTCCCCCCTTTTTTCTTCTTTCTTTTTTTCTGTCCTGACCCCCTATCTCTTTCTCTTACATGTCTGTCTCCTTGAGTGACGGCATACAGGATTTTTGTCAATTCCCTACTCTGCTTCTTCCCTTCAGCAGCCCAGTACTTCCTTCTTCAGCCCTCAGCTGCTCCTCCCTCTCCTCAGGGTTTTCTCTGTTGTTATAAACTTTCTTTGCCACCTCTACCAAGTCCCTCAAGGATTTTTCCCCTAGTCGATCTACCTTCTGCAATTTTTTTCCGATGTCTAAAGCTGACTGATTGACAAATGCCATTATCACAGCTGCCTTGCTTTCCTCTGCTTCAGGGTCCATGGGTGTGAACTGCCTAAAAGCCTCTATGATTCTTTCTAGAAATGCTGCAGGAATTTCTTGCAGTCCCTGCCTCATGTCCCCCACTTTGGCTAGGTTGGTCGGCTTCCTAGCCGCTGCTCGGGGCCATTAGAGTCTGGCGGTAGACACGTAGACGCTCCCTACCTTCTGCTGAATTGAAATCCCAGGAGGGTCGAGTCAATGGGAAAGCCACTGCGATTAGGTCTGGATTTTGGGGTGGGATTCCCATTGGGCCCAGGGATGGCTTTCCGCACCTCATTCTGGATCTTTTCTCTCTCGTCCATGGTAAACAAGACCTCTAAGAGCTGCTGCAAGTCATCCCAGGTAGTTGGATTTGTAAAGATAACAGAATCTAACAAGTTAATCAATGTCTTAGGTTCTTGAGAGAAGGGGGTTCTGAGTTTTCCAATTATACACGCCAGAGGTAGAGAATGGCCAATAATAGAGTGTCTGGTTCCCTTCCTCATCTGGGGAACCTACTGCTCACAGCGGGAGTGCCTTAGGGACTGAAGTGGGTTCTGACAATTTGGGCTCCCTCTGCCCCTGCTGGGGCTGGAGGCCAAATGCAGGTCCTGAGGCATGCTGATCTCCCTCATCTGGAGGCAGAGGAACTGTTGGCTGTTGACAGGGGGGGTGGTTGTTCTGTCCTCTGGTACCTGTGGAATAAGGTGGGGGAAGTTCTGGCCCTAGATCAATGAGATCGGAACAAGGGATGGAGTCTGAGAGCACCATTGGCTTCTTGGAACTCAGCCACTTAGCCTCTGCCACCAATACTTTTGGAGGAACCTGTGAGGGAATCAAAACCTTGATCCATGTGGGGGGGGGGTCTTTGGAACTGGGTTGTGCTCTGACAAAGAAAATTTCCACTGCACAAGTGCTTCTGCAAGTATGAATGGCACATTGGATTCGGGATACTGTTGTTCATTCTCCCAGGTGATCTTCACCTTGGTTCTTCCCTTTGCTATTCCCATGCTGTGTGTAATTTTCTGTGAAGACTCAATTGGGAGTGGCATGGGGAGCTCAGCTGCCTTCTGCTGTGTGTCCACAAGGTGGCATCAAAGCCAGTAGTTGAGTGTAGTGATTTTGTGGAATGAGGAGAACTCCGGGATTTGTGTCCCATGCAGAGCAAGGTTTGAAATTCACATAGACTGCCCTAGACATCTATTCTCTCCTGTGGGGTAGGGGGAACCCCCTATTTGTCTTTGCAAGTGAATGGGGTTTCACTCTGGATTGACTCTACTGGGAGCTTGTGAATCCCTGTGCTCAGCTAGCTGCATTCTGCTGAGTGTCCACAAGAGGGCAGCACCAGTGAAGTACTGAGGCTCCTTGGGGAAAGTTCCCTGGAGGCAGTGGCCAAGGAGAGTGGCAAAAGTCTTTCTGGGTGTGCCCCAAGATCATGGCCAGCCTAGTGCAGACAGTGTCCTAAGAAAAGGCCCAGACAGGAGCTGTGGGGGGTTGTGTGTCCAGAAACAGGGCCTTCAGAGGATGGCTGAAAGTCCTCAGGGGCGGCCCTTAAAGCCCATGCTCAATGAGCATAAGGGGAAGGCCGTGTGTGTATTCATAGAGACAGCTGACCAATCATAGAAGAGGAGCATGATCTTCAGGGACGTGAACCTAGAGCTGGCCAATGAGAACTGAGGAGGAGTTGCGAGGGTGGGCCTAGGAGAGCATCCCAGCAATGAGAGCCCGGGTGCCTGCTCTGGGTGGCGTGCCTCTGGATGTTGGCCAATCAGTGTCCAGCAGAAGTGCCTGGGGGCTAGGCCCTCGGGAGGCTGTCCAATGTGCACCTAGGGTGGGCCTTGTTGGTGGAGCCCAGGAGGCTGGAAAATCACGGGCCAGGGGCAGTGACCTTTCTGGGAATGCCCTAGGGCCTGGCCTATCAGAGGCCACCCCCTCAGAGAGCAGCCCACCAATGGGAGCCAAGAGAAGGTAGCTGGGGGCGTGTCCCGGGACACCAGGCCAATCAGAGTCGAGTGAAAGTGGCTGGTGGGCAGGCCCTCCTGTGGCGGTCCAATGAGCATACTGCAGGGCCATGTGGGTGGTGCTCAAGGCCGCTGGCCAATCACTGACTAGGGGCCCTGAGCCTCCTGGGCATGGCCAAGAACACTGGCCAATGAGATTGTTGGCAGTGGTTTTGGGCGTTTCCTAGGCCTCTGGCCTATCTGAACCTGGTTTCTCCCTATGGGTGGGCCTTCTGAAGGAAGCCCGCCAATGGGAGTCCAGAGCTGGCCTTAAAAGGCTGGGCGAGCTTCCAGGAAGTGTGAAGTGGAGTTCAGCCTATGGCCCTCAGGGCCCTCAGTGCCCTCAGTGCCCAGCCTTGTAAAAGCTGTCCATTGGGCATCCCTGTGTGGATGCGGGCATGTGTGTGTGTGTGTGTGTGTGTGTGTGTGTGTGTGTGTGTGAGGGAAAGAGAGAGAGAACCACAGAATCACTGTGACACAGGTGATTTCATACATAACATTTGGCACATGATGGATTACAGATGAATATTGTCACCATTCTTGCTCTCCTTGGCCCTTGGTCACTTTACTTATTTTCAGATGTAAATACACTGAATAGGGAGAGGTTTCTGCCCTGAGACCTGCACTGGGAACTAGCAGCTGCCCTGTGTGTGTTCCCAGACTAGGAAGCTTGTTGTGGTGGCTGTCCATGTAGAGACTTTCCTGGATGAGTTCCTTCTCGAGCTTTTTTTTGCTCGGTCCTATAGGAGCTGCATATACCTAATGATTTGGATATATTACTCCATTTGACAATTCTTTTCTTTATGTTAAGTTTCTCTCCAGGTTTTAACAATCAATTGTTTTAATGTCATATCGAATCCACTGTACAAAATGGTTACATCAGTGTAATGTAATATATATATGTATATATATGTATATATATAAACATAACATACAGATATTTGAACAGTATCTTTTAGTTAGAGCACTGCTCAGCTCTGGATTATAGTGGTTATAGGGAGTGACCTGGCCCTTCCCAGCCACAGTCTTGAGATTCATCTCACAGAGCACTTCATATTCTTCTTATCACTCTTCAAAACTCTCTTAACACAAGATACCTTTGACAAATCATCTACTCACCTCTTCCTCTTTTTGTGCACCAATTCCTACAAGAAAATGTAAATAAAAGAAGAAATAGAGTATAGTTACCTGCACACAGGACAGGCTGAGTCTGGACCAGGGGGATTCAATCAGCCAGCCTGCATCTCTTGGCTGGAGCATCACTAATACTACTTCCAATTTGGAGAGGCAATGGCAGTTTAAGAGAATGGGCTGCATGCCAAGTGTTGCTTTTCAGAGTGGCTGAGACCTAGATGTTTGAAGTGTTACCCTTCATCAGAAACATAAAATAACAATACCACTCATAAGAAGTATGCATTGGACATGGAGAGTATGTCTTCAGTGATCCAGCACTGATCAACACAGGGCCAGAATTTTTGTCCTTTTCTGTCTCTGTCATTCTATCTCTCTCACTGTGTCACATATTTCTTATCTTACAGAGAAATTCTGCCTCCATGGCCTGCCTCCATGGGTGGCCAACACTATATCGTTTCTTCTCCAAAACAGAAGATTCTGGGTACATCTGGGTGACAAGTCTAGCAGATGGAGACTTGTCTCAAGTGGCCTCCCCCAGGGCTCTGTTCTGCCCCTGCGGCTCCAGACAGACTATGACCCACATAGTCAACGACTGCCACCTCTCCAGGTTCAAAGGAGGTCTTGAAACTTTACATCAGGCTCAACCTGATGCTGTTGACTGGCTACGGAAGAAGGGCGAACGCTAGAAGAAGAACTGTGTCTACATGCCTTCTTCAATGGGCCTTTACTGGAAGTCAGTGCATGCATCGTGAACTCAGTTTTCCTGCTGTTGAAATTTTTCTTTCTTTGCCCTTTGGATTATTTCGTCTCATGCATATGGGGTAGTTCAGAGGGGAACTGAGGAGACAGCATTCCTGCTGCAGGTTCCAGGCATATGTCCATCCCCAGCTGCAGCTGTCCGGGCTCTCTGTGCTTGACTCCCATTCTCCAGGGCCCTGAGGCTGACACTCAGCCTAAATGCAGCCCTCCTCTCCTTCCTGCACAGCGTCCTTGTCCTTATTCCATGAGAACCCAGGTCAAGAGTAGTGAAACTCGATCCCCCTGGCACACACATTGTGCTTTCCCTCTATTGGGCCAAATGTAAAGGATCTGTGGTACTGATGGACACACCAGTGTCCAGATATTCGATGCAAAGCTGAAGCTTCCAGGGTTCAGAAAGAGGGTGTTTTGATGGCTGTGAAATGTCTTTTACAAGTGCCTCATGGGGTTTAAAATGATTTTGAAACCTGAAGTTCTTTCTTGTGTCTAGGCAATATTCTCACCTATGGCCAGAAAGCCTGCCCATCTAGGAGCACAGCTCTGGGCCAGTAACCCAGGTCCAGGAGGTCAGCCTGCCTTCTGGCTCCTAGAGGGATTCCTGAGTGGTAACAAGTGTTTCCAGTTGCCTTTGCTACTAGGATTCATGCACTCAGGTGAGTGGTGGGGCTGCAATCTCTCCTGGAAGCTCCTGACTCAGCCAATGGAGGCACCCATCTTCCTTTTCTTTCTCCGTCTCAAGGGCACTGGGGAGCTTCTTGTTCCTGCATGCAGAGCGACTTTGCATTGGACACTCATGCATGCCCTCTTCTTGAAATCTAAGTGTGATGTGTGGACAACTGAACACCAGCGTTTGGGTCTGTGAGAGGCCACAGGAGAAATTCCCTTAGCAGGACCCAAAGGGTAGGTGTAAGAGGCTGGGTTCATCCACTATTGTTGGGTTGAACAGAGTTCCCATCCATGTTGAAAACACAGCTCTGCCTGGGTGCTTGCTGGGCTTCTAGTCTGCTGCCTGGAGCAGTGGACTGAGTCTGGAGGCTTACCAGGCATCCAAACACGACTGGCCAGACTCATGCCCCTGAATTCTGTGGGGGGTGCCCCAGCTTCCCCCGGTGACAGTTTTTGGATGACAGTGAGGCATGGGATTGAATGGGGAACTCAGGAAAGCAAGACATGAGAGTCCCTTTGCATATGCATTCTTGCTTAGACAGATTCTGGGCTACCTGATTGCCCTGACAGCTGGGTTCATTGTAGGTAGATTGCAGGTGAGGTTGGCTACCTAGCCACATATGCTCTGAGACTATTATAGGTGAGCTCTGAGCACACACACACACACACACACACACACACACACACACACACACACACACACACACACTACTGTCAGTTTGGTAGTACAGCATATGGTGAAGGTTGGGATGTCTTGGGTCTGTGGGCATGATAGATGCTGCCTTACAATCTCTACAATGCAGGTTTGAACCTGTCATGAATGATTATTCAGTCTCATGCTTTATCGGGGTGTTCTGAGGTTAACTGAGGAGGCAGCTTTCCTGCTGCAGTTTCTAGGCCTTTTTCCTTCCCCAGCTGCAGTTGCCCAGACCCTCTGTGCTTGACTCCCCTTCTTCAAGGCACGGTGACTGACACTCATCCTAAACCCTGTCCTCCTCTCCTTCCTGCACAGCATTCTTGTCCTTATCCCATGATAGCACAGGTCAAGAGAAGTGAAACTATATGCCACTGTCCCAGTGTGCTTTCCCTATATGTGGGTCGAATTTGAAGGATATGTGGAACTGAAGACCACACCAGTGTCCAGATTTCCATGCCAAAGGTGAATAAACTTCAAGTGTTTAGAAAGAGTGTGCTTTGTTTGACCTGACTTCTGATGTGAAATGTCTATTCCAAGTGCCTCATGAGGTCCAATCATTTTGAACTGTGAAATTTCTTCTTGTGTCTAGGCAATATTCTCATCTATGGCCAGAAGGCCCACCAAACTCGGAGCACAACTCTGGGCCAATGAGCTGGGGTCAAAAGGTCAGCCAGTCCACAGGCTCCTGGAAGGATTCCTGAGTATCTTCTTAGGGACCAAGCTTTAACAGGTGTTTCCAAGTGCATTTGTTAGAAGCAGCCAAGCACTCAGGAGGGTGCGTCTGTGATTTCCACTGGAAGCTCCTGACTCAGCCAATAGAGGCACACATCTTCCTTTTGTCTTTTGTCTTTCCGTAGCAAAGTACTGGCCAGGGCAACTTCTGGTTTTTGCCCACAGAGCAACATTGCATGGGAGACTCATGCAAGCCGTCTTTTGGGAATCTCTCTGAGTGTGATGTGTGGATACCTGGACAACATCTGTCAGGGCTGTGAGAGGCTACAGGAGCAATTTCCTTAGCAGAGTCTGAAGGGTAGGTGTAAGTGGCCGGGTTCATCCACTGTTGTTTGCTCAAGCAGAGTTCCCATCCATGTTGAAAATACAGCTCTGCCTGGGTGCTTGCTGGCTTGTAGTCTGATGCCCTGAGAAGTGGACTGAGAGTCTGGAGGCTGAGAAGGCAGCCAAACAGGACTGGCCAGGCTCATGCCCTTGAATGCTGAGGGGTGCCCCAGCTTTCCCTGTGGGTGAAAGTTTCTGGATGATAGTGAGGCAGGTGATTAAAGTGAGAACTATGGAGAGTCAGACATGACTGTCCCTTTACATATGCATTCCTACTTAGGCAGAATCTGGGTTACCTGGCCTGTCCCTGACCAGGTGGGGTGTCTGTAGTTAGGTTGCAGGTGAGGGTGGCTACCTAGCAGCCATGCAGTGAGACTAGTATAGATGAGCTCTGAGCACACACACACACACACACACACACACACACACACACACAGGCACACATGCATACACACATGCACACACACATATTCACACTTGTCCATGCCTGGTAGAAAATTATATGGAAAGCCTAGTGTAGGTCTGGGGGTCTGTTGGCATGAGAGTTGCTGCCTTACCATCTCTACAACCCAGGTTTGAACCTGTCAAGAATGAAAGCAGAGCAGGAGGTTTTGGTGCTATGGTTTCTTTCAGGGTCTAGTTCTTCTCCAACATTTCTGTCTCTACCTCTCAGATGTTCTCACTCATTCTGTCTCCACTCATTAATATTTTACTTATATCCTTATTTTACTGACAGGCCCAGATATACAAAGAGAGTTACCAGAGCACTGCTGAGTTCTGGCTTGCTGTGTTGGTGATTACAACTTGGCTACTGGAGCCTCAGCTTTGGAAGTCTCTCTGGCACAAGCCATATTTTGTCTCCTCATATCCATGCCTGTATTTTCAGAATTTATAATAAAGATATATATATATATATATATAACCCAGAGAAGCAGCCAGGACTAGAGAGGGTGGCAATTATACCTGCAAATTCACAATACAGGTACATGCTAACTATCACTGAGCTTGTGAATATTTATCTATGTGTCTACATATATATATATATATATATATATATATATCTTTTTTAGAATTGATGACCCATGTATTTGATCTCAATCTGGAAATACCACGTTTGTACGAGACTCATTTTTCATAAATAAGTGGCCACATACTAAGAGCAGGATTCACTACAATTATAAATCATTGAACTTTCCAATAACATTTCTAATAGCATTTCTAGCAGTATCCTTATTGTAATGATCATAGCACAGAAATTGCCTCTTTATTTTCTAGTCTAAGGTTCAATACATATGTGTTTGTTTTCATTCTCCATAAATCTTCAATTCCCTGAACACTGAAGTGTCAGGGAACTTCTGCAGCAGCCATCAGTTTCTCAGCAGTCTGTCTGGACAATACTGCCATCATCTGTTCTTCTGGAGCTTTGCATTTTTAAGTGTTTTCCAAAATTTTTCCTAGATCCTCCCCATTTATTTGCATATTTATTTATTTAGACAGGTATCCCATGGGGAGTATTTTCTTCTGCTTGGTATATTTTATTTTGTAATTTTAGGGATCTTTTGATGCACAATACAATTCCTGTCACAAATTCTACGCATTATCTTAGTTCATGTTAGTGACATCCAATGCACAATGGATTTGAATTGCATGGCTTAAAGAATTGTCACTATTTTACTTAAAATGTTTGTAACCTCAATAATTCACTGTTCTTTACTGGGGGTGAATGGTTTACATTCAGCAGTTAAATATAACAGTGGGCACAGGGATAATATTTCTCACTTTTCCTGTATTTATGCACATTATTTTAATTTTTCTTATTTACTAGGAGATGGTCAGAAATTGATAGGGCAGGGAACCAATCAGGAAGAGAGGAAGAGAGACAGAGAGACAGCTGCAGCTCTGATTTTCCACTAGCCCAGCTTTTCCTCAGCCAGGTAAGTGGTGACAAGGGGCTCAAAATGGGGTCCTGACACATTGTTTTCTGTGAACTTAACCAGGTGTCCCTCCACCCAGGCTCCCTTCATTAACCATGTAACTATCTAACGGCTCTAGGCACTTCTCTTCCTTCATATTCCAGAAACTTAACACTTCCCTCTCCACCCATGAAACTTTGACATTTTACTCGGCGACAATACAGCAACTCCAATCCAAGTTATCTCAGGAAAAATTGAGTGTGTGTGTGTGTGTGTGTGTGTGTGTGTGCGTGGTAGAGTGTTGGTTATCACTGTTGTTTCTTTATTCCTGCCTTAGGGTATTATTAACCATTTTGTGCTATGTCAAAGGTAGTTTACACTGCACAATTTGCTCTTTGCAAATCCAGCCCTCCTCTGCCTCCTGCACAGCGTCCTTCTCCTTATCCCATGAGAGGCCAGGTCAAGAGATGTGAAACTACATGCCACTGGCACATTACATTTTCCCCATATGTGGGTCGAATTTGAAGGATATGTGGCACTGATGACCACACAAGTGACAAGATTTTCACACAAAATCTGAAGCTTCCAGGGTTTAGAAAGAGGATGCTTTGATTGACCTGTCTTCTGATGTGAAATGTCTTTTCCAAGTGCCTCATGAGGTCAAATTGTTTTGAAACTTGAAGTTCCTTCTTCTGTCTAGGCAATATTCTCACCTATGGCTAGAAGGCCACTAAACTAGGAGCACATCTCTGGGCCAATAACCTGAAGGCTCCAGGAGGGATTCCTATGTATCTCCTCAGGGCCAAAGCTGTAAGAGGTGTTTCAAATTTCCTTTGCTAGCAGGATCCAGGCACTGTCAGTCCTTGAAATTCTTAACAGAAACTTAGTGCCTGCTGACATTTATCAGGAGATGGCTGGATTCCCCAAGGCCAGCTCTTAAACCCCTGGCAGCCCTCAGAATGTTCAGGGACTGCATACCAGCTTGACTTTACTGTACTTTCATTAGCCAGAGATGCCCGGCTCCACCCAGGGACTGGAAGGGTCAGTACTCTTCCTGAGTGATTGGCATTTAATGTCCAGAACCACCTACATTGTGTCCCCCAGAAGTTCCTTGTTAATACCCCTGTGAGGACCCATTGAAGCACTTCTGCTTGACTCTGATTGGCTGGTTTTCAGATACATGCCCCCAAGTGTAGGAACCTGGGCTCTCTTATGCCAGCTGTTCTGAGCCCAACCCTTGACCCACTACCTTTGCTGATTGGATCGTTCTTAGGGACCCCCTAGGAAGGTCAGTACTCTTGGTTTTTGATAGATCAGAAGACTGAAAGACAGCCTACCCAGCCCACCCCTCACGCTCCCTGATCAGGTCTATAAGGCCCCTTTGCTTGACTCTTACTGGCTTGTTCTTCTAAACATGCACCCCATAGCCCCTATCTGGGTTCTCATTGGAGGGCTATTTTCTGAGACCCGCCTTACAGATGATGCCTGCACTTTGATAAGCAATGCTCTTCAGCCATGCTCAGAAGCCCTGTCAGTAATCTCCTTGACAAGTGCCTCTAGGGAACCTTCAAGGAATCTCTCTTCTGCTTTTATTCTGCCCTCTTGTGGATATACAACAGAATTCAGCAGAGCACAGGAATTCAGAAGCTCCCAATGGAGTCTCCCTAGACCAGTAAAGAAACCCCATCCACCTAGAAAGCAAAACGGGGGATCAATACACCCTAGAAGAACGATTTTTGGGAAACGTGTGTGCAAATCAAACGTTGACATCTGTAGTCGACAATACCTGATCTACTCTCATTTTACAAAACATATACACAGAAGTACATGGGTTGCTGCCACCTTGTGGTCACACAGCAGAATGTAGCTGTGCTCCCATTTGGCAACTCCCAATGGAATCTATATTTAATCTCTATTTTCCCTTTTGTTGTCCTTGTTGTATTTTTATTGTTGTTGTAGTTATTGTTGTTATTGATGTTGTCATTGTTACATAGGACAGAGAGAAATGGATAAAGGAGGGGACGACAGCAGGGGAGAGAAAGATAGACACCTGCAGACCTGCTTCACCGCCTGTGAAGTGACTCCCTTGCAGGTGGGGAGCTGGGGGCTCGAACGGGTATCCTTGAGGCAGCCGTTGTGCTTTGCACTGCTTGCGCTTAACTGCAGTGCTTAACTGCCCGACTCCCCAATAGCATCTATAAAATGACAGGAAGCATAGGCATGGGAAGAGCCATGTTGAGAAATGACTTCGGGAAAGAGACAGTTTTGTGAGTCCAATGTGCCATTCATTCATGCAAAAGCACTTGTGCTGAGGGAATTTGCTAGGCCAAGCAGTGGCACACATATTGAAATACACACATCACAGAGTGAACTTGTATTGTCATGGGCACAACCAAGGATGAAGCCTAGTCCCTAACACACTGAGGTATACTTCTGAGCTATATATATATATATTTGCAAGAGCATTATAAGTGAGAGGAGGAGCATAACAGAGCTTCTTTCTGGACTGTGTGATACTGGGGCTCAAACTCAGGGAGTCCTTGGCAGCAAGCCTCAGAGGTAACTTAATCCTGGTTGAAATATAAATAAGTAGTGGTCCAGGAGGTGGTGCAGTGGATAAAGCATTGGATTCTTGAGCATGAGGTCCCGAGTTCAATCCCTGGCAGCACATGTACCAGAGTGATATCTGGTTCTTTCTCTCTCTCTCTCTTCCTATCTTTCTCATTAATAAATAAATAAATTCTTTAAAAAAAAGAAATATAAATAAGTAAACAAACAATAAACAAATATATAATAATGCCAGGAAATGGTACATGGATAAGTTCACATGTCACAGTGCACAAGGACCCAGGTTCAAGCTTTGATCTAAACCTGATAGGGGAAAGATTTATAGAAACAGAAACTCATGCCATGCTTCTTCTGAGAGCTGTGAGGTGCCTCCTGAGGGCTGGAGGGTGAGTTTATACCTGCTCAGGGATTAGGGAGATTTCCTGTGCCCTTGTCATCTCCCCCTAGCTGCTCCAGCATCCACTGGATTTGCTGCTAGGGGGACTCAGTGATAGACAGGAATCCTCTATCTGCTCCTGGTCCTGAATGGGTTCCCAGTAGCCTCTTCCCAGTGGGTATGGCAGCAGAGGGACTGACCCAGAGATGGGACACACCTGGATCATCATTCATGGCTGGAGCCCAAGTCCCCTACCCACAGCCTGGCCTGGTGGTTTCTACCTTGGTCCTGCCTATGGGGGACCAGCATGGCTGTTGTCTGAAGGGGTGGGAGCTGTGGCTGGCTGCCATGAACTAGATTCCAGCCTCAGAGGCCAGCAGCAGCCAGGAGTGGCTTAGGGCAGTGACAAACTTCCTGGTGCAGGCAGGGCCCTTACCTGGCTAATCTCCCTGGGCCACGTGGCACAAGCCAGTGGGTTATGTTGTGCAACCCCTCCTGTTAGGTCCCCACATGAGTGAGGCCCAGTTTGTGGGCAGCTAGGAGAGCTGGCATGGCCTGTCCTTGAGCCTGGATCATCAGCCTCACCTGCATCACCATCACCTGACATATGCCATGCCAGGAATCAGGCTTCGGATCTCATGCTCAAATTTCCAATACAGTGATCCCTTTTGGACAGCTATAGCAATAGATTGTCAGCCTCCCCGCTCAATTTTCTGAGGACCTCTAGGTGCAAAACTAAACATCAGTTGGTGAACAAAGGTCAATCTTATCAGTTTTATATGTATTTTTCTTTTTTTCCTGTTTAGTACTCAAATATAGTGGAGATAATCTTTTTCTTTCATTTGTTCTTCAGAGACAAATTCTGAGGTAGAGAGGGAAAGATGATGGGGGAAGAGGCAGGGAGAGGTCCTGAGTATAGCACCTCAATCTGAGGCTGGTTCATGTCATGCTGGTATTCAAACTCAACCTCATAATTGAGAGTTCAGTTCTCTGTCCACTTAGCTTTCTTTCTCTCACTCGCTCACTCACTTTTCTTCCGTGGCATATGTGTGTCTACAGGTGTAATATAATGTCTTTATTTATATATAATTTAAAAGAAACAGAGCAGAATGGGAGAAGATGGGAAGACAGAGACACCTGCAGCCCTACTCCAACACGTGAAGATTTTCCCCTGTAGATGTTGAGCCTGACACCTTGTGCACTTCAGTGTGTATACTTAAGCAGATGTGCCACCACCTGGTCTCTCATTGGTATAATATACTGGAAAAATTCAGCCTAAAATAATGAAACCCAAGTGATGATGAATACACACACACACACACACACACACACACACACACTCCAGAAAGGAAAACACAAAGCAGAATTTGCTTTTCCTGTTCCTCCCCTGGCAGCCTCCACTGCAATGGAGGGAAGGAATGAGGGTTGGATTGGGACTGGGGTCTGATCACCTTCCCACCCCACGCATCTCCTTTCTCTAGCCCCAGTTTCGGAGGGCGCCATGCTGCACGCACCTCAGCTAGCTGGTGGATGGGGGGTATCTGGGCCTGTCTCAGCCTGGGACTAGAGACAAGGCTTGCAGACAGGTGGCTGGACCCCTATGGGCCAGCTGCGGGCTGTAGGCGGGGCTGGGAGCAGCTCAGCGGCCTTATTCAAGGTGAATCATCAAGGCCAGGCCCTGGCCCCTCCCATGCAGCCTGCACCTGGGCCAATGGCGCTGCATGGGGGCGGGTGGGGCTCAGCGGGGGCCCACTTTCTCCATGCCCTGGGCAATTATTCATGCGCCTGGTCCATTGCTTGCACCGGGTGCTGCTGCTTGACCACCTTCCTTGGTCGCTCCATCCAGGCCTCAGCACAGCCTCTCCCTGGGTTCCCACACCCTCTCCTGCGCCGCCCCGAGCTGGAAGGCAGCGCAGAGCCCAGACTGGAGTTGGAGGTGAGTGTCCATGGCGGGGCAGAGCTGGGGTGGGAGGGAAGGTGGCGCCAGACAGGCGGTCAGTCCTCTGAGCAGCCAGGCTTCGGGGTGACTCGGCGGCGTGGTGGCCCGAACTTGAGGCCCCATGAAGCCTGCGCCGGGCCCTGGTCGCCCGCGGGGTGAGCCGGGGGCTGTGCTTTGCGGGGACAGAGAGGTCGGGGGCTTCCAACACCTCCAGGAGGTATGGAGCCCGGTCCCGGCACCTCAAGGGCCTGGCGGGTCAGGACCAGGTCTACTGCTCCCGGGAGTTGCTCTCCGGCCATGCCAAGCCCGGTCCCAGGAGGAGAGAGGGGCCTCCAGCGCACCACCCCTATTGGAGGAGCAGGTGGCTGGGATCCCGCACATCACCCCAGGAGCTTGGGGGGCCCTGAGCTCAGCTCTTCGTGGGGGGCGACTGGAAGGGGCGCACCCCGCGGGCACACGCCGCCCTGCCCGAGGCTGGTTTGGGAGGCTGTCCCCAGGGCATGGGCGCTCAGGTCCCCCATCTCCAATGCCCCGCCCGCAGCCCCACCATGCTTCTGCTGAGGGCTGTGAGGTGCCTCCGGAAGGCGAGGGGGGATTAGGGAGATTTATGTGACCTCACATCCTCCCCCTAGCCACCCCGTTGGCTAGGTGAAGCCCCAGTCGCCTGGCTGCTTGAAGCTGGCGATTAAATGCTGCAATTCATCCCGGTGCTGGGTGGTGGCTGTGTATTGTGCTCCCCCCGCCCCACCCCTCGGCGGGGTCACAGCCTCCAACTTGTGCGCCCTGTGATCAGGACAGTGTATGGTTTCTCAGTCCAGGTGGCACTGCTGACTGTGGACTAGAAGCCTCAAGCAGGAACCTCTGGCTTGCTTTTACCATTAGGCCCCCTTCCAGTCTCCTGTCCTGTGGTTGTGAGAGAGCAGGGGAGGGAAAGGCCATAGAGCTGTGTCCTCAGTTTTGTGAGATTTCAGTATGTAATCTAGAGCCTCCCACATGCAAGGTCTGCACTCTGCCTGCAACACTACAGGGATTCAGGCCTGGTCATCTCAGCCCAGCCTTCATGCTGTCTCCCACCCCACATTCAATGTTCCTAAGAGTGTTAGTATAGTACAAGGGATAAGAAAGGGGGAGAGAGGGAGCGACACCACAGCACTGCCTCGTTTGAGTTTTAAGTTGCAGGTTTCACTGGCTTTACCACCTTCTCTGCTCATTAAATTGTTTATTGTTTAGTCTACATTTTGCATTATTCTTTTAAAACTATGTTATTTATTTGGAAGACACAGATCAGTTGTGGTGATAGAGACCTGTAGCACTGTTTCACTTTTTGTGAAGTTTCCCCCCTGCTTGGTAGTACTGAGGCTTTAACCCAGTGCATTATAACATGTGTGCAGCACTCTCCTTCCCCTACTGTATTTATTTTTCTACTAGAACACTGGTACACTCCAGCTCATTGTGGCAAAGGGAATAGAGCCTGTGACTTTGAAACCTCAGACATGAGATTCTTATTGCATCAGCACTGTGCAGCCTCCCCCATCCTGATGAGTCTCAGCTGGCTGTGCTTACAGCTAAATTTCCCACAAGTAACCTCGTGCCCCACCTGCAGTGAGTCAAATTCAAGAGTGAAGCTTGTTCACAGGTGTATATCTTTTTGTCCTCTCTCCCTAACCCTTCTATTTTTTATAGTCTATCTAATTAAAATGAGAAATAATGGGAGTCGGTGGTAGCGCAGTGGGTA
This sequence comes from Erinaceus europaeus, assembly GCF_950295315.1. Taxonomy (NCBI): domain Eukaryota; kingdom Metazoa; phylum Chordata; class Mammalia; order Eulipotyphla; family Erinaceidae; genus Erinaceus; species Erinaceus europaeus. The sequence continues at coordinate 34,862 of NC_080180.1, read as the reverse complement.
AAGCCATGTGGTGCAAAGCACAAGGACTGGGGTAAGGATCCAGGTTCGAGCCCCTGGCTTCCCACCTGCAGGGGAGTCCCTTCACAGGCGGTAAAGCAAGTCTGCAGGGGTTGAATATCTTTCTCTCCCCTGCTGTTTTCTCCTCCTCTCTCCATATCTCTCTGTCCTATCCAACAACAACATCAATAAGACACAATGACGATAAAACAAGGGGGGGGGGAATTTAAAAAAAGAAATATTAAGAAATAAAATGAAAATATGGCCACCAGGACTAGTTCATCTGTACTTGCTGTGCCCCAGTAATAACTTTGTTGGCCATAAAAAAGAGAAATTTCTCTCTGTTCATAATTTCCACATCCAATGTAAACCTGTTTTAAAGCTCAAAGTCTTAAATGGTTATAATGCTGACTTTTTTTTTCAGAGAGAGAGACAGTACAACAGTATCTTCCCTCGGGATGATGGGGACTGGGACTGAATTTGGGTTGTGCCCATGATAAAGGAAGTTCACTGTCCCAAGAAACTCTCCAGTCAGCCCACATTTAACCCATTTTGAGTCAATCATCTGCCATTTTTTGTCTCAGATTTTACTTCTCTGCACTTTCTCAGTTGTCTGTTGTTGCAATTTCATGAAAACACTGTCGGGGTGTTGTTTTCCTTATCCAAACCATTGACTATGGGTGGATCCTGCCTATTTTTATAATTAATTTCTGTTGATATCTATATCTCCTGGGATTACACCATCTCACTAGCTAATATTGTATTTTTGTCAGTAGGAATCTCTTGGTTTGATTTTGCTTTTCAAGATAGACTTATTCTTAATTAGACTCTTAATATTTGGTCTGAATGTTTACATCTCCTTTAACTTTTTTAACCAGGGAACTGGAAATTTTAATCGGGATTATCTTAAATCAGCAGATGGTAATAATGTACTGTGGCCATTTTTTTTTTCCATTGTATGAGCATGATTGCCTTCACATTTATTTAGGGATCATGTGGTTCCTTTGGGTATTATTTCATAATTGTTAGGATGTGAGTCGTATGTATATTCCAGGAAAGTGCTTTAGTTGTGCAGCCTTATTTTGCACTTCTGAAATACAAATTTTGATTATTGATAATACATACATGTTTTAAAATCAATGTTGTCTTTATTTTAAATGTTTACACAAATTCTCTAGTCTACTTCAGATCACTTTGAATTTTTAGCAGGATATGTAAATGGCGTGACATGGTCTGTGAATAGGTACTGCTATATTTTCTCTCTCTATCTCTCAGTGTGTGTGTTATATTTCCTCACTTCTCTGGATCAGGTTTTAGGAAAGTATGAAGTGATAGCAGGTGTCATGCTCTATGAACAGAGTTCTGTTTAGATCTCATAGTATATATGCTAATAAAACTTTCTCAATATGTGAAGTAAATATTAATGAAGATAATATGCTATTTGAGTTTAACTTATAATATCAGTGATAAATATGTGTTTGTGGTATTTGCAATAAATATCCACTGTGCCTACTCCCAGACCACTATGTTGATATTTTATAAAGTTTAAAATATTTGTTACTTTTTAAATATTTTATTTATTTATTTTAATTTTCAAATATTTATTTATTTTACTATTAAATATTTTATTTATTCATGCATTTCAATACTTTATTTATTTTAAATTTTATTAGTTTACAAATTTTATTTGTAAAATTTTAAATATTTAATTTATTTAATTTATTTATTTTATTTAGCAATAAATACAGAAGAAGCAACAGATTAGGCCAGCAGTGCTCATTTCTAGTTGTTGTTGGTGCTGTGAATTGAACCTTCAGACATAGAAGTCTTTTTGCATAGCTATTTTGCTATAACAGAGCTCTAAAATTATTCATTAAGATAGAGATGAGCAGAGGCCCAGACCGACACCCTGAATCTTATGATGCTGGACCTTGTGTTTTAGATTTCAAAGTGTTATACACTGTTTAATCAACCCAACCACTTCATTCTGAAACAATAATGACTATAAAGAGCATTGAACTTCTTAAACCAGAGCTAAACCATGCTCTGGTGTTTCTGTTTATTTATCTCTGTATCTCTCTCATTAAAAGTAATAAAACATTTAAAAAAGAGTATTTCATCTTATGTTTTCTGTACTCTAATATTCTTTGTGGTATTAATGAATTCTACTTGGCTTTCATGTTACTGGCTAAGTGTTAAATTATTAACTAGGGATTAAGAGATGTTACAGTTTCTCAGGCTAAGGATTGTGTATTAAAGCCTAGCATAAATTTGTATTATTTATCCTTTCTTTTTGGCTCCAGGGTTATTGCTGGGGCTTGGTACCTTCACTGCTCCTGGAGGCTATTTTTCTCCTTTTATTGCCCTAGTTGTTTATCATTGTTGTTGTCATTTGCTATCATTGGTAGATAGGATAGAGAGAAATTGAGAGAGAGAGGAAGGGAAGACGGGGAGAAAAAGATAAGACACCTGCAAACCTGCTTCCTGGCTTGTGAAAGGACCCTTCTGCAGGTGGGAAGAAGGGGCCTCAAACTAGAATCCTTACACTAGTCCTTATGCTTTGCACCATGTGCACTTAACTCACTGTGCTACTGCCCAGCCCCCAAATGTGAGTCATTTATCTGTTATAATTGTAGTGAATATCCTGTACTAGGATTATTAGCAGAATGTTATTCCTAATATGTAAAGGTCATAAGTCAAAGAGATACATTTCGCAGTTAACAGGGCATTGTTCTGTCACAGGAATGGATCTAAAGTGATTTAAAAATTAATTTACTGAGGTATTTTTTTGTTCTTTAAATCTTTATTTTTTTTGATGTTCCATATACAACCACATGCAAGTTTGTTTGATAACTTTCAAAACCAATGTAAAATACAGAGCTTTAAATTTTGTGCTTCTAAGAATATTTTTCTGAGTCTTTCTTTAACTTTATATATATTTTCTATTAGGAGGCTAGTGGCTTATGATTCAGTTGTTAGCACATGGGCCAAATTATTCAGCTTTCCATGATACGTGTCTGTAAATCACGTCACAGGCCAGCCCAGGTGTTAATCTGTTCTAATATGGCTCATGTGTGATTGCAGGTGGCCACATTAATAATCCTACAAGATGCATTTGTGACTACAGACTTTGCAGTCTGGGTTACACATAGCCCCAGTTAAATTTCTTTTTAATTTTTTATTGGGGGATTAATAGTTTACATTTGATAGCAAAACACACTAGTTTGTATATGCATAACATTCCCCACTTTTCCACATAACAGTTCAACCCCTACTAGGTTCTCCTCTGCCTTCATGTTCTTGTTAAAAATGTAATCAAGTACTGGTGAACACACAATCCAGGTAGATTCTAGGGATGTTGTCATGGTACTCTGGAATGTCCTTTTATACACAATTAACTTTAACTCAGCCATCTTTTCCAGGGACAGGATCTTTTCTCCAGGTTGAGAATTTTTTTTCTCCTTGGGTGAGGTCTATTCTTCAGTGCGTGTGGGAAGTCTTTGGAAAGTATATAGGACAACACATCTTTTTTAGCATGTGTTGACTATATGTATATTTTTAACCCCTTTGTGTATGTGCCCAATGATAGAATGAGTGATGGTTTAAATCAGTGTTAGCAGACAAGCTCTGCTCAATGATGGTTGTCTGTCTGAATCACAGGATGTTATGAATATATCTATTTGCACTACTTTAAAATAAATATTTACTTATTTATGTGTTATATATTTTATTTGTTGGATAGAGACCGAGAGAAGTTGATTGGAAAGGGTCCATAAAAGCTGTTTCACTTGCATCATTGATTTATGGTTCTGAAAGTCACCCCTCACTCAGCACCACAGGTGGGCACCCGGGAGTTGAACACAGGTACTTGCGCATAGTAAGATCAGTCTTCAGCTAGATGCCAAACCTGGCCTCTTGTTTATTTTTTAACACCCTGTCTGACCTGCCTGCTTTGACCCACTCTGAGATTCTGTGCACCTGTTCTGACTTTCTTTGTGCGTGATCTGCTGGGCTCTGACCTGATTTGGTGGTTTCTGACCTGTGCACCTTCTCAGACTCTCTGTGCACCTGTGCTATGTGCTCTGACCTGTGTGATTTCTGCCTGCATACTCTTCTGATTCTTTCTGTGCAAGTACCACCCGTGTGATTTCCTGGGTCCTAGTTAAGGCTTCAGTTCTCTCATGAGTGGTTGGTGTTTCAGTTCTGCTTCAGCAGAGGAAACTTGCTCTGTGGAAGTTGGGCAGAATGTGGAATTTCTGCCATCTTGTCAAGTAGGATGGAGGCAGCTTCTGAGGAAACAGGTCTGCTTTGGGGGACTCTCTGCTCTGGTTTCTATCACAGTGACCTTCTATGCTCCTGCACTGTCTCCCTCTAATCTTCCTTTGCCTTCTCTGTGCCCCTCTGACCTTCCCAAAGTCTGCTCTTACCCCTTTTGACCTTTCTTTAACCTGTTCTGTAGCAGTCTGACCTTCTTTGTGCATGCAATGTCTCACTGTTACCTGAGCATCTGCACTGATCCCAATTCACCTCTGTGCACAGGCTGGCTCTACTTCTCTGACCAACACTGTACCTGCTCTGGCACCCTCTGACATTTCTTGGGCTTGCTCTGATTCCATCTAATACTTTTCCAGGGCCTGCTTTGTAACCCTAAGACATTTGTGCAGCTACTTTGACTCCTTTTGGCATTCTGCGTGCCTGTTATATCACTGTCTGACCTTTGCTGTGCCTGCTTTGTTTCATCTGACATACTGAATGATGGCAGTGTCTCACTTTGACCTTCCACCTTCCTGCTTTGTCCCTCTCTGAACTTCTGTGTGCCAGATCTGACACCCTCTGACCTTTTGTACTCCTGCTGTGACACTCTCTGACCTTCTGTGATTTCTGTCTGTACACTACTCTAATTCTCTCTGCTTAAGTCCCACCTATGTGCTTCCCTGCCTATGAGTTGAGACTTCAATCTGTTCAGAATTGGCTGGTGTCTCCTTTCTGCTGTGGCTTGAAGAAACTTGCTCTGTGGGTGGTGAGCAGAATGGAATTACTGCCATCTTGTCAAGTGAGATGGCGGCGTCCTCTGAGGAAACAGGGCTTATCTAGTGGCCTGTCTACTCTTGTTTCTGTTACAGTGATCTTCAGTGCTCCTGCTCTCTCCACCTCTAACCTTCCTTGAGCCTGATCTGTTCCCCTCTGACGTATGCACCTGCTGTGATATCCTCTGACCATCTATGTGCATGCTCTAAGCATCTTTGACATTCTGTGCACCTGCTCTGTCTCTGACATTCTGTGTACCAGCTCTGATCATCTTTGACCTGTGCACATGTTCTGACCTTTTGTGCACCTGCTACAACCTTCTGTACACCTGCTCTATCCTCTCTGACAAACTTTTCACCTGTTCTGACTCACTCCGTCCTTCTCTGTGCTTGCTCTGATGCACTTGATCTGTGTACGTGTTCTGACCCTCTCTGACCTCTTTGATTTCTGCCTTCTCACTCCTCAGATTATCCCTGTGCAAGTCCCAAACATGGGGTTTCAGTTCTCTCAGAATTGGCTGTTGTGATAGTTCTGCTATGACTTGAGGAAACTAGCACTGTGCATAGTCAGTAGGGCTGCTCTGTTGGTCTCTCTGCGCTTTTTTCTGTAACTTTTTTCCTTTTGTGTTTCTGCTCTCTATCCCTCTGAACTTCCTGTTCAGTCTCCTCTGATCTTTCCTCAGTTTGACTTGACCATTTTGCACTTGCTTCCCCCTCTGACATTTTTATCTGCTCTGTCCACTCTGAACTGTGCACCTTCACTGATCTCCATTCACCTTCCATGCACTGACTGCCTCTAAACCCTCTCCTACATAGTGCCTATTCTCATACCTGCTGACCTTTCCAGGGCATTCTCAGATTTCCTCTAACATTTCCTGGGACTGCTATGTGCCCCTAATACATTTTTGCACCTACTTTGACTCCCTCCGTCTGACATTATGTACACCTGTCATGTCTCCCTTTGACCTTTCCTGTGCCTGCTCTGACCTACTGTGTGCCTGCTTTCACCCTCTGTGACCTACTGTTGGCCTGTTAGGAGTCACTCTGACATTCTCCACACCTGCTCTGATCCACTTTTATCTCCTGTGGCCCTGCTTTCTTTTCATCTAAACCTCCGTGCACTTGTTCTGTACTCCTGAACTTGTGTGTCCTTTCTGTGTCCTACACTGATCTGTGTCTCATCTAATGCCCTCTGAACATATATGCTCCTTCTCTGTCCCACTCCTATCTTCTTTTTTTCTGCTCTGTCCCTCCTGACTTTTGTGCCTGCTCTGAACCTCTCTGATTTTCTATGCATCTTCTCTGACCTGTGTGCCTGCTCTGATCGTCTCTGTGTCTGCTCTTTCCCCCTCTGACTTATTGTGCCTCTTCTGTTGCCCTCTCACCTTCTTTCCACCTGCTCTGACCAGCTCTTTATGTGTGCCTGCTCTGTCCCCATCTCACCTTCTGGCTGCTAGCTCTTTCCTCCTCTGACCTATGTTTGCCTGCTGTGACACACTCTGAACTTCTATGTGTCTGCTCTGATCCTCTCTGTCTTTATGTACACCTCCTGACTCTCTCTGACCTTCTGTGTGCCTGCTTTGTTGCTCTCAGACTTTCTTTTTGCCTGATCCTCCCCCCAAAGATCTTTTTGCCTATTTTTACTCACTCTGACCTTCTGAAAGCCTGCTCTGACCCTCTCTGACCTCTCTGACCTCTGTGTACCTGCTGTCACCCTCTGTGTTGAGCATCTTTTGTGACCTTCTCTGAGTTTCTATGCACCTACTCTGACTCTCTCTGACCTTCTGTGTGCCTTCTCTGACCCTCTCTTACATTCTGTGCACCATCCTACTTTCTCTGAGCCTGCTCTGACCCTCTCTAACCTTATGTGCATCTTCTGATTTTCTTTACTCCTGCTCTGACCTCATGTGCACCTATTAACCTTCTGTGCACCTGCTCTGAACATCTCTGGCCTTCTGCAACTTTCTGTATGCCTTCTCTAATGCACTCTGACCTTTTGTGTACCATGCACCTGGGCTGAGCTCTGACATCTGGGAGTTGTCCCTGTGCTCTGCTCTGAATCTGTTTGCTAAATGGAAGGAGACCAAATTGTATATATTCTGCTCAAAACTAAAACACTAAGTTAGGATATTCATAAGACCTTCATTCTTGCATAAAAACAGTGGGTTTCAAAGTATATATGGTACATATGTCTTTGATTACAGTGATATTTAGTTGAGCAGTATAAATGTTCTCTGAAAGTATAGTCTATGTGGAGTCGGCAGTAGTGCAGTGGGTTACACGCACATGGTGTGAAGCTAGGACCAGCATAAGGATCCCAGTTTGAGTCCCCAGCTCCCCACCTGCAGGTGCATCCCTTCACAGTTAGTGAAGCAGTTCTGTAGGTGTCTTTCTCTACCCCTGTCTCTCTTATTTCTGCTGTGGCTTGAGGAAACTTGCTTTGTGGAAGGTGAGCAGAATGTGGAATTTCTGCCATCTTGTGAATTGGGATGGAGACAGCCTCTGAGGAAACAGGACTGATCTAGTTGTCACTCTGCTCTTGATTTCTGTAAAAATGAACTTTGATGCTCCCGCTCTCTGTTCGTCTAGCCTTCCTTGAGCCTGATTTGTTCCCCTTTTAGGTGTGCACCTGCTCTGACATCGTCTGACCATCTATGCTCCTGCTCTGACATGCTTTGACCTTCTGTGCACCTGCTACGATATTCTGCATGCTTGCCCTGTCCCCCTCTGACCTCTTTGTTCTTAGTCTGTCACCTCTGACAAACTTTTTCCCTGGTCTCACTCATTCTGACATTCTTTTCACCAGATCTGACAGGTTCTGACCTCCCATGAACCTGCTCTGAAAAACTATCCTGTGTGCCTGCTCTGACTCTCTCTGACCTCTTTGATTTCTGCCTGCTCACTCCTCGGATTCTCTCTGTGCAAGTCCCAAAAATGCAATTTCCTGCCTCCTAGCTGAGGCCTCAGTCCTCTCAGAAGTTGCTGACGTCTCAATTCTGCAAATGCTTCAAGAAACTTGCTTTGTGGAAAACAAGGAGGGCTGCTCTTTGGGGTTCTCTATGCTCTGTTTTTTGTAACTGTGACCTTCTATGCTTCTGCTCTCTTATCTCTCTGAACTTTCTCGCACCTGCTCTGTTGCACCCTCTGATCTTCCCTGAGTCTGCTTTGACATTTTTGTACCTTCTCTGTCCCCCCCGACCTTCTTTTTGTCTGCTCTGTCCACTCTGACCGGCTCAACCATGAGGTCCCAGTTAAATCCCCAGCAGGACATGTCCCAGAGTGATGTCTGGTTCGTTCTCTCTTCCTATTTTATTATGAATAAATAAATTAATTCTTAAAAGAAGAAATTATAATTAAGGTGTATATATACATCTATTTATCAAAGGAGATAAAGAACACTCAGAGTAGCAGTCAGGTCCAGAAGTGCTGGGAATAAAACCTGAAAGTTCACAGAGAAGAGTCAAGTTGACCATCACTGAGTTTTTATAAAATTAGACTGCAATTTAATAAATGTTGATCAGTATATTTGATCTTAAGTCACAATTATCACATATTTACCTGATTCCAATTTCATAAGCTCTTGGCCACATGCCTGGACCAAGATTTAACTACATCTGGAAAAAAAAAGAGGGAGGTGGGGAATCAATCAGTAGTGCAGCGGGTTAAGTGTAGATGGTGCAAAGCACAGTGATGGGCTCAATGATCCCATTTCAAGCCCCCGGCTCCCCACCTGCAGGGGAGTCGCTTCACAGGTGAAGCATGTCCGCAGGTGTCTATCTTCCTCTCCCCCTCTCTGTCTTCCCCTCTTCTCTCCATTTCTCTCTGTCCTATCTAACAAAAATGACACCAATGGCAATAATAACTACAATAAAACAAGGGCAACAAAAGGAAATATATAAATAAATATTTTTAAAAAGTAAAAAAAGAGGGAGTCTGAGAAGTAGTAGGTGTGACTTAGAAAGGAAGAGAAGTTAGAGAAATAGGAATAAATGGGCAAATATATATATGTATATAATATATATATCTGTATATATATAGACATAGAGAACTACTGCATTTTCCAATAAAGGAAATGGAGAACCAGAACTCTGTAGTTGGAAAAGGTATTTCATTATACTCCTAAAATAGTTTTGTAGATCAATATTACATCACTAATAACAAAAACAATTTTCCTGCTTAGTATTACTTTATCCATTACTAAGGGCTGCAACAAAATGCAGCTGAGCACAGGAATTCAGATTTTCCCAGTGGAGTCTTCCTAGAATAATAGAGACACCTCATCCACTTGTAAAGCAAAATGGGAGACCACCACACCCGAGAGGGAAGAAAAAAATGTTTTAGCAATCTTATGTGCAATTCAAACCTTGCCATCTTTGACATCCATAGTGCCAATGCCTGAGATCCCCTCATTTCACAAAATGCTTACACAGAACTACAGGGTTTTCTGCCGCCTTGTGGCTACACAGCAGAATGCAGCTGTAGTCCCATTTGGCAACTCCCTATGGAATCTTCTCAGAAAATGACAGAAAGCATAGGCATGGGAAAGTCAAGTTGAGGAATGACTTAGGGAAAGAAAGACAGTTTTGTGAATCCAATGTGCCATTCGTTCATTCAAAACCACTTGTTCATAGGGAACTACATAGGCCAGGCAGTGGCACACATGGTGAAATGCACACATGACAGAGTGAACTTGCCTTGTCATGGGCACAACCCAGGATCAAGGCCAGTTCGTAACAGAGTGAGGTAGGGTTCTGAACTGTAAAGATATATATAATTTGCAAAGAGCATTCACTTAGCCCTCACACATGCAAGTCTTGTGATTTGGCCACAACTTCTTGCTTCACAAGTCTTCTTCTAGCATTTGCCCTTCTTCCGTAGCCAGTCAATAGCGTCAGGTTGAGCTTCACAAGTTATACAGCAGGTCTAAAGGTCTCTCTCTCTTTATTATTTTATATTTAATAACACACACACACACACAGAGAGAGAGAGAGAGAGAGAGAGAGAGAGATACCAGGGCACTACTCACCTCTGGCTTATGATGGTGCTGGGAATTGAACTTGTGACATTAGAAAGTATTTTGCATAACCATTATGTTGTCTAGCCAGCACTCTCCCTTTCCATTTCCTTCTTTCCTTTCAATGTCTCTCTATCCTCTATCAAATAAAACTAGTTATCTCTCTATCAAATAAAACTAGAAAGAAAAGAAAAAAATAGCTCCTGGCAGTGGGATTGGTTGTCACCAAGCCTCAGAGATAACTTAACCCTGGTGGAAATAGAAACAAATAAGTAAACAAACAAATACTTACATATATACATAATAAGGCCAGGTAATGGCACATGGTTAAGTGTTGTATGCTTTACATTGGGTTGTTCTAGTTCTCCCCCGCCAAGAGAATTGGATCAGTTCAGTTAATTTGAACTTGGCCCCGCCTCTAGGAACCCCCACAGAGTTCCAGAGGGACAGAGTTAGAGAGAGTGCTTGCGCCTCTGCAAAGAGACAGCAGAGTTCTGTTTGGTGATTAGTTTGGTTTAGTTTATGAATCATTGTTCCTGAATAAAGAAATACAGCTTCCCTGCCCAGCCGTTGTCTCTGGTCATCTCTGTTACCCGCCCGTGAAGCTAGCCCGGCCAGCTGGACCCGCCGAATTTTAACAACAGTTAAGTGAACCTATTACAGTGCACAAGGACCCAGGTTCAAGCGTGTGATACACACCTGATGGGGGACAGCTTTATAGAAGTGGAAAATCAGTGCTGCAGATATTTCTCTCTCTCTATGTTCACCTCCCTTCTCAATTACTATCTCTATCCAATAATAAAAACTAAAAACATTTGTTTAATATGTTAAATAGTCAAAATTCCATGCTTAGTGGGTCAGGAGATAGCTCCTGGGGGGAGTGTATGCCCATCCATGTACACCTTCCAAGAGAGGAACAAGAGAGGCCTCAGTGCTGTGCTATCTCTCCCTGTGAGCATCCCTGTATCTGTATATCTGTGTCTCTAGAAGAAGAAATGATAATTTTCTTTTTTTGAGGTTTGATTTATTCATGAAGAAGATAGGAAGAGAGAGAAAGAAAGAATCAGACATCACTCTGGTACATGTGCTTCCGAGGAGGACTGAACTCAGGACCTCATGTTTGAGAGTCCAGTGCCTTATCCACTGTGCCACCTACCAGATCACTATGGCGAAATTTGATATAGTTTCAAATATTTGATATTTTGAAAATATTTTATTTATTTTACTGGAGGAGCTAGCAACAAGTACAGAAGAAGAAACAGGTGAGGCCAGCAGTGGTCATTTCTAGTTGGTGGTGCTGTGAATTGAACCTGGGAATTCTAAACCTCAGACATAGGAATCTTTTTACATAGCTATCTTGCTATAACACAAGCCCTAAAATTATTCATCGAGAGAGATGAGCAGAGGCCAAGACTGAGACCCTGAATCTTAGGATAGTGGTCCTTGTGTATTAGAGTTCAAAGCATTATAGCCTGTGTAATCAACCCAACCACTCTATTCTGAAGCAATAATGGCTATAAAAAGTGATGAATTTCATTCTCTGAAGTTTAATCTCCAGCACCACCGTAAACCTGAGATAAACCTTGCTCTGGTGTTTCTGTTTACTTCTCTCTGTATCTCTCTCATTAAAACTAATAAAACATTTTAAAAAGAGTATTTCATTTTATGTTTTCCGTACTCTAATATTCTTTGTGGTATTAATGAATTGTATTTGGCTTTGATGGTACCGGCTAAGTGTTAGGTTATTAATTAGGGATTGATAGATGTTAGTTTCTCAGGGTAAGGATTGTGCATTAAAGCCTAACATAAATTTGTATTATTTATCTTTTTTTTTGGCTCCAGGGTTATTGCTGGGGCTTAGTACCTGCACTGCTCCTGGAGGCTATTTTTCTCCTTTTATTGCCCTAGTTGTTTATCATTGTAGTTATTGTTGTCATTGTTGGACAGGACAGAGGAAAATCAATCAGCTCGGCTCCCTCTTTGTTTCCCCGCCTGGGTCTTTGCTCAGTATGGGAGGCATGAGTTCCAGTGCTTGATCAGGCAGTGGATTGGGATCTTCTTGGCATTAGTAAGATTTTTTTGTTTTACCAGAGCACTACTTAGCTGCAGTTCATGGTAATGCAGGGGATTGTGCTTGGGACTTTGTAGCTTCAGGCAGGAGAGTCTTTTTGCATAACCATTATGCTATCTCCTCTGCCCTCTCTGTGTCTTTATTAAACAGATGCAGGGGGGAGGTGACCCCACAGCAGCTAGAGTGATAGGTGTGGGGGCAGCCTGGGTTGAGCTGCTGACTTCTCCCCTCTCAGAGGGCACCATGCTGCAGGCACCTCAGCTAGCTCAGGGCTGGCGGGGGTGGGGGGTGGGGGGGGTGGGGTGGGGACATCTGGGCGTGCCTTGGCTTGGGACTGGGGAGCAGGCTTGCAGGCAGTCAGCAGGACCCCTAGGGGCCAGATCAGGGCTGTAGGCGGGGTTGGGAGGGGCTCGGTGGACACAATCAAGGTGAATCCTCATGGCCTGCCATCAGCCCCTCCTCTGCCACCTGCACCTGGGCCAATGGCGCGGCACGGGGGGCGGGCGGGGGTCCCTCTTCAAGCAATTAATCCCAGGCGGGACTCATTGCCTGCCCTGCGGGCTGCAGCCTGCTCACCTCCCTCCTGCCGCGCCGTCCTGCCCCCGCACCCTCTCCTGCAACCGCCTCTCCTGCCCAGTGGTGGCAGCTCCTCCCCAGGTGTCCCAGCAGAGGCCTCCCCCCCGCGGCTGTCTCCCGACAGTCAGGTAGCGCGGCCTCAGCTAGGCCCCCTCTTGGTTCCCCTGCCTGGGTCTTTGCTCAGTATGGGAGGCATGAGTTCCAGTGCTTGATCAGGCAGTGGAGTGGGATCTTCTTGGCATTAGTAAGATTTTTTTGTTTTACCAGAGCACTGCTTAGCTGCAGTTCATGGTAATACAGGGGATTGTGCCTGGGACTTTGTAGCTTCAGGCAGGAGAGTCTTTTTGCATAATCATTATGCTATCTCCTCTGCCCTCTCTGTGTCTTTATTAAACAGATGCAGGGGGGAGGTGACCCCACAGCAGCTAGAGTGATAGGTGTGGGGGCAGCCTGGGTTGGGCTGCTGACTTCTCCCCTCTCAGAGGGCACCATGCTGCAGGCACCTCAGCTAGCTCAGGGCTGGCGGGGGTGGGGGTGGGGTGGTGTGGGGACATCTGGGCGTGCCTTGGCTTGGGACTGGGGAGCAGGCTTGCAGGCAGTTGGCAGGACCCCTAGGGGCCAGCTCAGGGCTGTAGGCGGGGTTGGGAGTTGCTCCGTGGCCACATTCAAGGTGAATCCTCACGGCCAGCCATCAGCCCCTCCTCTGTCACCTGCACCTGGGCCAATGGCGCGGCACGGGGGGCGGGCGGGGCTCCCTCTTCAAGCCATTAATCCCAGGCGGGATTCATTGCCTGCCCCGCAGGCTGCAGCCTGCTCACCTCCCTCCTGCGCGCCGTCCTGCCCCCGCACCCTCTCCTGCGCCGCCTCTCCTGCCCAGTGGTGGCGGCTCCTCCCTAGGTGTCCCGGCAGAGGCCTCCCCCCCCCCCCCGCGGCTGTCTCCCGACAGTCAGGTAGCGTGGCCTCAGCTGGGCTCCCTCTTTGTTCCCCCACCGGGGTCTTGGCTCTGGCGCCACCTCCTCCCGTGCCCCTCCAGGGAGTTCTGGGCGCTGCGTTCAGCCCATGCCCCTCGGCTTCACTTCCATCACTCTGCCTGCTGCGGAACAGGAACCCCCCTTTTATTTATTTTTATTAATTTTTTTTAGCAGAGCACTGCTCAGCTCTGGCTTATGGTGGTGTGGGCGATTGAACCTGGGACTTGAGAGCCTCAGGCATGAAACTTTCTTTTGCATAACCATTATGCGGTACCCCACCTGTTTTTTTTACTTCTTTTTTGCCTCGTTTCCCTCCGTGTGGCCAAAGAAGGGAGCTGGAAGGCGGTGGTGGAGAGCCCAGACTGGAGTGCGAGGTGAGTGTCCAGGGCGTGGAGCAACAGGGGCGGGAGGGAAGGTGGTGCCATGCGGTTGGTATGTCCTCTGAGCCACCATCCTTCGCGGTGACCGCGGCGTGGTGGCCTGAACTTGGGGCCCATGAATCCTGCGCCCGGCCCTGGGTGGTCACCCGGGTTGATTCGGGCTCCGCTTGGCCGGGACACCCAGGTCGGGGGCTTTAGAAACCTCCCGGAGTGATCGAGCAGGGTGGCTGACGCCTCAGACTTCTGGCAGGTCAGGCCCAGGAGTAGCTCTCTGGCCAAGGCCAAGGTCCCGGGGGAGAGGGGGCCCACCGCACCTCCCCCAGCGGAGGAGCACGTGGTGGCTGATATCCCGCCCGTCCCACTAGGAGTTTGCGGGGCCCCTGAGCTCAGCTCTGCGTGGGGGTGACTGGAAGGGGCGCACCCGGCGGGCACGTGTCCCCTAGACCTCGAGGCTGGTCTGGGAGGCTGTCCCCAGGGCATGGATGCTCAGGTGCGTGGAGCCGGCCATGCTGAATCCCCCTCCCCCATCTTCAGTTCCCCCCACCTGCTGCCCCGCCATGCTTCTGATGAGGGCTGCAATGTACCTCCTGAGGGCCGGGGGAGGCCCTTATACTTGCGGAGGATTAGCTATTTGGGTTTAACTGATAATATCTGTGAGAAATAGGTGTTTCTGGTATTTGCAGTAAAGTTTCAATAAAAAGCATTGTGGGAGAGCACACAGTTCACTGACATGTTAGCATTTCTGAGGTTTTCCCATCAAGCACCCTACACCCCAACTGAAGAGTAGGAGCTTAATAAGTGGTAAAGCACATATATTTTATTACAGTGCTATTTTGACTAATTTAAAGACAGTATATCAAATCGCATTGGGTTTTGTTTAAAGTTTTTTTTTTTTTTTTTTAACCAGAGCACTGCTCAGCTCTGGCTTATGGTGGTGCGGGGGATTGAGCCTGGGACTTTGGAGCCTCAGGCATGAGAGTCTCTTTGCATAACTATTATGCTATCTATCCTCTGCTCTAACATTTCCTAATCTACATAATTAATAGAATAAGTTGTTGCCTTGGCTTGGGACTGGGGAGCAGGCTTGCAGGCAGGCTGCAGGACCCTAGGGGCCAGCTCAGGGCTGTGGGCGGGGTTGGGAGGGGCGCCATGGCCACATTCAAGGTGAATATTCACGGCCAGCCATCAGCCCCTCCTCGGCCGCCTGCACCTGGGCCAATGGCGCAGCACGGGGGGCGGGCGGGGCTCCCTCTTCAAGCAATTAATCCCACGTGGGACTCATTGCCTGCCCCGCGGGATGCAGCCTGCTCACCTTCCTCCTCGGCACAGTCCTGCCCCCGCACAGCTTCTCCATGCGGTCCTGCACCCTCTCCTGCGCCACCTCCTGCCCAGTGGTGGTGGCTCCTCCCCAGGTGTCCCGGCAGAGGCCTCCCCCCCGTGGCTGTCTCCCGACAGTCTGGTAGCGTGGCCTCAGCTAGGCTCCCTCTTTGTTCCCCCACCGGGGTCTTGGCTCTGGCGCCACCTCCTCCCGTGCCCCTCCAGGGAGTTCTGGGCGCTGCGTTCAGCCCATGCCCCTCGGCTTCACTTCCATCACTCTGCATGCTGCGGAACAGGAACCGCCCTTTTATTTATTTTTATTAATTTTTTTAGCAGAGCACTGCTCAGCTCTGGCTTATGGTGGTGTGGGCGATTGAACCTGGGACTTGAGAGCCTCAGGCATGAAAGTCTCTTTTGCATAACCATTATGCGGTACCCCCACCTGTTTTTTTACTTTTTTGCCTCGTTTCCCTCTGTGTGGCCAAAGAAGGGAGCTGGAAGGCGGTGGTGGAGAGCCCAGACTGGAGTGCGAGGTGAGTGTCCAGGGCGTGGAGCAACAGGGGCGGGAGGGAAGGTGGCGCCAGGCGGTTGGTAGGTCCTCTGAGCAGCCATCCTTCGTGGTGACCGCGGCATGGTGGCCTGAACTTGGGGTCCATGAATCCTGCGCCCGGCCCTGGGTGGTCACCCGGGTTGATTCGGGCTCCGCTTGGCCGGGACACCCAGGTCGGGGGCTTTAGAAACCTCCCGGAGGGATCGAGCAGGGTGGCTGACGCCTCAGACTTCTGGCGGGTCAGGCCCACGAGTTGCTGCTCCCAGGAGTAGCTCTCTGGCCAAGGCCAAGGTCCCTGGGGAGAGGGGGCCCACCGCACCTCCCCCAGCCGAGGAGCACGTGGTTGCTGATATCCAGTCAGTCCCACTAGGAGCTTGCGGGGCCCCTGAGCTCTGCTCTGCGTGGGGAGTGACTGGAAGGGGCGCACCGGCGGGCACGTGTCCCCTAGACCTTGAGGCTGGTCTGGGAGGCTGTCCCTAGGGCATGGGCGCTCAGGAGCGTGGAGCCGCAATGCTGAATCCCCCTCCCCCATCTTCAGTTCCCCCACCTGCTGCCCCGCCATGCTTCTGATGAGGGCTGCAATGTGCCTGCTGAGGGCCAAGGTAGGCGCTTAGATCTGCCAGGGATTAGCTATTTGGGTTTAACTGATAATATCTGTGAGAAACAGTTGTTTCTGGTATTTGCAATAAAGTTTCAATAAAAAGCATTGTGGGAGAGCACAGGTGGTCCCACAGTTCACTGACAACATGTTAGCATTTCTGAGGATTTCTGATCAAGAACCCTTGTCCCCAACTGCAGAGTAGGAGCATGGTAAGTGGTGAAGTACTCTATCTTGCCTTTCCCTGTTTTTTTTGTAATCTATATCCCATAAAGGAATAAATAAAAATTATAAAGCAGGGAGTCGGGCTGTAGCGGAGCGGGTTAGGTGCAGGTGGCGCAAAGCACAAGGACCAGCATAAGGATCCCGGTTCGAACCCTGGCTCCCCTCCTGCAGGGGAGTCGCTTCACAGGAGGTGAAGCAGGTGCAGGTGTCTGTCTTTCTCTCCTCCTCTCTGTCTTCCCCTCCTCTCTCCATTTCTCTCTGTCCTATCCAACAACAACAATAATAACTACAACAATAAAACAACAAGGGCAATAAAAGGGAATACATAAATAAAATAAATATTTTAAAAAATGATAAAGCAATACTAGATAAATTAATTATTCTAAACTTGATGTTGATTTCAGGAATAGATATTAAGACTGCTTTCAAAAACATCTATCTTTTTACAATGCTATTTTCATTCTAATTTAAAGACTGAGTATATCAAATCACATTGGGCTTTGTTTAAAGTTTCTTAATCTACATAATTAATAGAATTAATTATTTTAAATCATTGTACTGTAGGATTTTGATAAGACTCTTATTCTGGTGTAATGACAGTGGCTTGTGAAGAATATATCCTACATATCTGAGTATGTTGATATCTTTATTTTTCAGATTATTTCAGATTATTTTCAGATAGACACCTGCAGATCTGCTTCACAGCCTGTGAGGTGACTCCCCTACAGTTGGGTAGCAGGTGGGATCCTAATACAGGTCCTTGTGCTCTGCGCCACATGCACTTAACCCACTGTGCTATTGCCCGACTCCCCTCATTCTGTTTTATTACAACAAGGAGGCAGCAAAGCACATAACTGTAGAGATTTTGTGCAGTGAGAGCTCAGGATTTGTCCCCGGTGCATGTCAAGGTTTGAATTACACATAGACTCCCCTAGACATCTGTTCTTTCCTCTTAGGTATGGGGATTCCGAATTTGGCTTTCCAAATGGATGGGGCTTCACCATGGGGAGTTTGTGAATTCTCTTGCTCAGCTGCATTCTGCTGAGTGTCCACAAGAGGGAAGCACAAGAGAGGGACTAAGACTTCAGGCTTCTTCAGTAGTCATTCTATTGCATTTCTCTCCCAGTTCTTGCCATATACTTTTAATTGTTAATTGTTTTAATACTTTTTTAACATTAGAGATTGGGTTCACTCTGTTTAAAATATTTAACTTTTCATATATAGAGACAGCGAGTGAAGGAGGAAATAAGAGAGTGGAAAGAGACTGAAACATATGCAGCCCTCTTCACTACTGGTTAAACTTTACCCCTGCAGGTGAAGACCAGGATGTTCAACCTTGGTCTTTTTGTTCATTGTATTGTGTGCATTTAACCAGGTGTGCTACCACCTGGTCCTCAGATTGTTTTTGAATCCCAGGGAGATTCTTTTAAATCAGATTCTATAACTAGTATTCTTCCTTAATCCCCTTTTATCTCTCACATAAGTGGATAAGTGTACACATTGAAGTGTGCAAGGTTTTCGGTTCCCCACCTTCAGGGAGAAAGCTTCACAAATGTTAGACTAGGGCTGCAAGTGTATATCTTTCTCTCCATGCTTTCAAATTTTTCAGTCTCTAACCACTTATAAAGGGAAATAAAAATAGAACAGCACACCCAAGCACACACTCACATGCCAATGAAGAGAAGGGAAGAGAGAGAGGGAGAGAGATAGACTACAGCACAGAAACCTGCCTAAGTGTGTTACTGAGTTTGACATGTCTTGCATTGCTATCAGCTACTGTGATGTTTTATGTTTGTGTGCTTTTCTTTACAGACTTGGCATGCAGTCCTGGCTCACGGGATTCAATATTTTTGAATTCTCATCTGTCACAACATGGAACTACTGGACAAGGTAAGAACTTTGAAAGTTGGGCGAGGGTGTGAGAACACTCTGAAAACACCAAGGGAATGTTGGGGAAACCTTTCAGAGCCTGGATGATTGCTAAGCAAAAGGTCCCAGTAGCAATACATCATAGCATTAGGTAGTGAGGTGCTAAGTATATTTTTTCACTAATCAGGTGTATAAATATTGTAAACAGTAATTACAAAATGTACCATTTACTTTAGGGTTCCAATTGCACTACCTTTCTTATATACTTATAAATTTTTGTTCTGTACTTGGCCTCCAGTGTATGACATTTTACAGGTTTGCAGTTTAAATTTCTTTTTCATTTTTATTTGTTTTTATTTATTTATCTATTTTAAAAATATTTATTCCATTTAGTTATTTTTATTGTTGTAGTCATCATTGCTGCATAGGACAGACAGAAATGGAGAGAGGAGGAGAAGACAGAGGGGGAGAGACAGACGCCTACAGACCTGTTTCACTGCTTGTGAGGCAACTCCCCTGTAGGTGGGGAGCCGAGGTCTTGAACTGGGATCCTTACACCAGTCCTTGTACTTTGTGCCACCTGCAGTTAACCTGCTGTGCTAACGCCCCACTCCCTTTCATTTTTATTTAAAAAAACTGTTTTATGTATTATATGAGAGTAAGAAGTTGATAGGGGAGTGTGGATAGAAATAAGGACACATACCTAGAGCCCTTCTTCCACATGCATGAAGCTCCTCCCCTGCTAGTGGGGACCATGGTATTTTACTGGGTTCTTGATCACTGTAATGTGTGTACATAACCAGGTCTTGCACCAAATACCCCCATACCTTTCTTATTTATAATGTCTGCTATTTAAAATGTTCTCTTTATTTATCATTTTATACTGAGATATTAAGAAGAATAGGGAGGTTGAGATAGGGAGATTCAGAGATACCTGCAGTGCTACTTCATTAAATTCTACTGATATGTCCTACAAAACTGTTTTACACAAAAATAATTCATGTATCAAAAGGTGTGTGTCTTTCAAATTGAGTATAGTTGTTGTCTTTATGAAGTTGAAAGTTCAATCCTTCACTAGTCATTCGGGGTCATACTCTGGATTTTCTTTCTGCTTACCTCTCTGAAAAAAACAGAATATCATTGTAGTTCTCTATATCATTTTCAGAACCTCATGCATACCTGTTCTATTGTCTTCCACTTATCATCACCTGCACTACACCACATCAATAAATATTTTAAAAAAAATGTCTCTGGCCTTTTTTTTTGATTTCGAGGTTATTGATAAGAATTTAATTGTGAAAGTGTTTTGTCATTCTGGACTATGTTTCACTGTGTCTTTGCTAATGTGTTTACATGAAATAATTATGCATGCCTGGTTTTCCTTTCAAACAAGTTTCTTATATTAGATGATGTTAACTGTGGTTGATCAACATAACTGCTTTTTATATAGTCTGTTTTATGTAATTTGCCATTGCTGTGGGTTGATCATGCTTAGGGGGAAATGACATTTGCAGGAGTGTTGGTATAAATGTTATGACTTCTTTTTTAAATTTTTACTTATAAAGGGGAAATATTGGCCAGAACATAGGATGAGAGGGATTTAATTCAACACAATTCCCAACATCAGAACTCAGTATTCCATCCCCACCCTTGCTAGCTTTTCTATTTTATCCCACTTAGAATATGGATCCAGGATCATTATAGGCTGTGTAATGTGCATTTTTTCCTCTAGAATTGCTGGCTCTTGGTGACTGCATCTTGAATCTACTGCTCCTGGAGGCTATTCCCCCTATTTTTGTTGCCCTTTTTTAGAAATCATTTTTGTGGTTATTATTGTTATTCATGTGGTTGTCATGGATAGGAAAGAGAAATGAAAACTGGGTGAGAGAATGTAGCAACACCTTGCAGGTGCGGAGCAGGGGGTTCAAAACTGGATCCTTAGGCCGGACTCTGCACTTTAGGCTGTATGTACTAAACCCTTTGCACTACAGCCCAACACCCAAGAAGTTACATTTTCTACTTTGTACCCTGTGCATCATTCTATGTTACCTTAGCCAGCTGCAACAGTGCCCCGTCCCTAAAGTTCCATTATTTTTTAAAAAATATTTATATATTTACTTTTTGTTTCCCTTGTTCTTTTTTTTTTTTTAGAGGGACCTGATCAAAGTCCCGTACTTTTTTTTTCAAATATTTATTTTATTTATTTATTCCCTTTGTTGCCCTTGTTGTTTTAATGTTGTAGTTATTATTGTTGTTGTCGTTGTTGGATAGGACAGAGAGAAATGGAGAGAGGAGGGGAAGACAGAGAGGAGGAGAGAAAGATAGACACCTGCAGACCTGCTTCACTACCTGTGAAGCAACTCCCCTGCAGGTGGGGAGCCGGGGCTCGAACCAGGATCCTTATGCCGGTCCTTGTGCTTTGCGCCACCTGCGCTTAACCCTCTGCTCTACAGCCCGACTCCCTCTTTATCATTCTTGAAGTTGTTGTTGTTGTTCTTGTTGGATAGGGCTGAGAGAATACAGAGAGGAGGTGAAGACAGGGAGAGAGAGGCAGAGACCTGCGGCGACTCCTGCGGATGGGTAGCCATGGTCTCGAACCACATTCCTTATGCAGGTCCTTTGCACCACCTGTGCCCAACCCGCTGCACTACCACCCAACTCCCCTAAAATTCCATTCTTATATGGAAAAATTTAATATTTCATTTACATTAAGGAGAGAAAATCAGAAAATCAGAGTGTGATAGGCAGAAACAGAGAGAGATAGAGAGATACAGAGAAGTAAACCACAGTACAAAAGCCTGTTTCAGTGTCTTAGGGACTGGCCTTGAACCTGGGTTGTGCCATGGCAAAGGCAGTTCACTCTCACAAGTGCTTTTGCATGGATGAATGGTATTGGATTCTGGATACTGTTTCTTCTCCAAAGCGATCTGCACCTTTCTTCTTCCCATTCCCATGCTTTATGTAGTTTTCTGTGAAGGCTCAATTGAGCATGCCATGGGGGGAGCTCAGCTGCATTCTTCTGTGTGTCCACAATGTGGCAGCTAGGCACATAATTTTGTGTAGAGATTTTACAGAATGAGGGGAGCTCAGGCTTTTTGCCCCATGGATGTCAAGGTTTGTATTGCACATAGGCTCCCATATGACATCTGTTCTTTCCTCTAGTGTGTAGGGCTTTCCCATTTGGCTTTCAAAGTGTATGGAGTTTCTCTTTCTAGTAAGACTCCATTGAGGGCTTGTGAATTCCCATGCTCAGCTGCACTGTGCTGAGTGTCCACAAGGGGACAAAAGAAGTGTGATGCTGAGGCATAGGGTAAGTGCCCTAGAATCAGTGGCCAAGTGTAGTGCCAGCTTGGTCTCTGGGCATGTCCAAAGAGCCTGGCCTATCAGAGCATAGGCACTATGTAGAGGAGCGGCCTCAGAAAACAGTGCAGCAATATGAGCCTATATAGGAGTTGTGGGGGTTGTGTTTGCAGAAATAGGCCAGTCAGCATACAGCAGGAGGTCCTTGGGACTGACATTAATGAGCAAGAGTTGAGTGCTGTCTGGGCGTACCTCTCTGTTGTTTTTGACGGGTTATGTTGTTTTCGCCAGGCTGGCTTCACGGGTGGGTAACAGACGACCAGGGACTTATGGTTGAGCTGTAGGCAGTATCTCTTTAGTCATGCAGGATGCAGCACAATCTAAGACGAGCTAAGCTAAACTCAAGTACTGTAAAACTCACAATGCTGTCTTTATATATACTTGCGAAGTAGGGTGGAAACCGGATGTGACATAGAGAGGGTGGAGAGAAAAGTGACTGGTGAAAATCAGAGTGTGACAAAGAGGGGGCAGATTAGGTGAGAATCCTATCACTGAACCACAGATGCCCTGGAGGGTGGGTGGAACTTGTTAACAGTGGTTATGTAAATAGAATGAAGTGGTTATGTAAATAGAATAGTGTTAAGCAGGGGGGATTTAAACCCAATGAAACAGAAGGGGTCTCATGCATACCAACACCTCTAGACTGCTGGCCAATCAAAGAACAGGAGCAGTGACCTTCAGTGACTTGGCACAAGGAAGTCTATCAGCACAGGCAGTGTTGTGAGGGTGGGCTTCAGGGAGCATCCTGTCAATGAGAGCCCAGTTGCCTGTTCTGGGGAGGAATCCCTTGATAAGGCATCCTATCAGGCTCCAGCTGAATTGCTTTGCAGGTGGGCCACATGGATGCTGTCCAATGAGCAGCTAGTGGTGCCCCAGAGGGAGTGATGACATTATGGGCATACCTTAAGAACTGGCCTACTAGAGGGCAGTCCTCAGAAAGTTGCCTAGCAATCGGAGCCCAGAAATGGGGTTTTGGTGACTTGTCTTGAACCCAGCCCAATCTGATTTGACTAGAAGGGGCTCATGGGCAGGTCTTTAAGAGGCTGTCATGTGAGCCAGGAGATCTGGTGGCAGTTCTCAACACCACTTGCCAATCTATAACTAGGCTGATATAATTATAATAACTGATCCTCCTGGGCATGTCCAAGGACAATGGCCAATGAGATTGATGGCAGGCATTCTAGGCATGTCCTAAGTCTCTGACCTATAGTTACTGGGCAGTTAACAGTGGGTAGGCATTTTGAAGGAAGCCCACTAATGGAAACCCAGAGGTGCCCATTGTTGAGCATGCTTCCTTTTAATTGCAAATCAGATTCCAGCCAAGGAATATTACTTTCTTTGATAGGCTGGCTTGCATGATTGTACTGTTGAAGTCTTATCAGGGCTATGGAGAATAGTAATGGTGAGAGTTAAAGACTTTAGGCTAATGGTTTCAGTTCCTTTTCACGTTGAGTGCTGAATCTTGCCAAAACTTGATGACTATTTCCATTTTTGCAGTTGTGATTGGTGTGTTTAGGCTTTTTCTTGTATCTTGCTAGGTGATAAGGCTGTAAGATTCCATATTTTAAGATTATTCTTTCATAGTTTTGAAATATTTAACTCATAAGGCCATGAAGTTTATTTTCATTGGCTTTGTTGTGAGGGTACTGTGGTTTGCATTGTTAGTTCGACTGCTTTTTTATGTTTCAAATATTTTTCTATTGTTGCAGTTTAACAATGTTTTGTTATAATGACCTGTTCTAATCTGAATCCTCAAACTGTAATAGATTCAAGTAGACTACGGGAGCATTTAGATATTCACCATAGTGACATGGAAACATGACTTACATTTTCTGCCCCATTTTATCCTTTATCCCCAAAATGACAAGATTCCAATCTTATCTTGTTTACATAAATAACATCACTATTAGAGATATCTGTAGAGATAATACTACCCTTTAGAAAACATGAGGCAGCAGAAATGGACATAACATTTTGCTGCTCTACCAGTTTTCTCCCTAAGTACTGTAACATATTTTGTTATTTTTTTGTAACAGGTTTATTGATGGAACTTACATTCTGAAGCAATGTCAGTGCTCATAATAGCCATTGTTTATTTTTTTCTTCCTTTTTTGAGAGTGTTTGAGAGGCAAAGAATGGAACCAACTAGCACTCCTCAAGAACTCACAAAGCAACTCCCATTATTTGGGACTGTGCCTCAAAGTTCATTACTTACACATGTAGCCTGCATTTTTGCAAGTGAGCTACCACCCAAACTTATTACTTTTTGGTAATGTGTGCTTTGCATTATTTGGTAATGTGTGCTGAGCATTCATGCCCTTGAGGGCATGAATCCCTTAACACAGAGACATAATCACCTGACACACACACACACACACACACACACACACACTGAGCTACAATACACTCATCTAGGGTGGGTATTGTATCTTTTTTTCAACAGGATCTGAATTCCTAAAACCATTGTGAAGGTAGGTGCTGCTCCTTTCAGGCACAGAAAAAAAAAACTTCGGACCTCATCAAAAAAAGGTAAGGAGTAGTGAGAATAGTTGAGAGAGTTAAACAGGTTAAGTGTGTATGGTTAGTTTTAGGTTTTAAGTTTGAACTGGGGCTCACAGCCTTCTAGTTATCTTCCACTAACTTTTCTCTCTTTCTGGAAGTGTTAACCAAAATTATTTGGCACAAAGATGGTAGCAGTTATGGGCCCTGTAATTTCCTCTTGTGGCATCAGGCTTTATATTCTATGTCATCTCAACTTTAGAGGTATACAAGCACACATTCTGTGAGTTAGAAACTTGTTTTTAGAAAGTATGTGTGTAGATAAGGGAATATGTCTGAGTTTGAATTTGAAGAGTTTGCATTAGAGGTTAAGTTCAGATGAGTGTTCAAGCAAGTATTCAAATACTACTTATAACCCTGATGGTGGTTATATGTTTGGCTGTCTCTCATACAAATACTTGTCTCAAATCTCTTTTCCTCTTAATTCCTGATAGAATTTTTTTAAACACCCAAGAGCTTTCATGTTGCACATGTGAGTCCTCTCAGTTTTAGCCCTCCCTGCCACAAAAATATTATCAGACACAAAGTATTGGCATCAAGGCTATTGCAAACAGATTGTTCACCCCATATATAGCACAAATATAATCTGTGAGTTCAGTGCATATAGCCATTTCCACATGCACCCAACCCAAACATATGGTTGTGTTTGGTTAGAGAAGCTTTATATGAGTGTTAGAGTAGGTCTTCAGTGTCTTTATCACTCCCCTTATCACTCTTGTGCTGTTGTCAGAGCCTCAGCGCTTGATCACTTTCAGCAACCACCTTCACACATTTCATACATATAATTACTGTGTACGTAACCTGTGAAATTAACATGTTTAAATGTACAGAATAGTGGTGTTCTGTCGCCCTCTTGTGGACATTTCGCAGAATGCACCAGAGAACAGAAAAAAATGTTGAGTTTAGGATATTATTTGCAGTTTAGGGTTAGAAATTAGGGTTAGGGTTGTTAGCTTAATGGTTGTTAGGGATGTTAAGGTTAGGGCTAGGGTTTAGGCTGGATGTGTCATAACTGACCCTTTTTTAGTTTTTACAATTTAGTTAGGTGTAAGGATCCTGGTTTGAGCCCTCAACTCCCCACCTGCAGGGGAGTCACTTCACAGGCGGTGAAGCAGGTCTGCAGGTGTCTATCTTTCTCTCCCCTTCTATGTCTTCCCCATCTCTCTCCATTTCTCTCTGTTCTATCCAACAACGAATTGCGTTTACAAGGGCAATAATAATAACCACAACAAATGGCCTCCAGGAGCGGTGGATTCATGGTGCAGGCACTGAGCCCAGCAATAACCCTGGAGGAGGAAAAAAAAGATAACAGAGCAGAGAGGCCCCTAGAACAGCCCTACTTCCACAGGAAAGGCAGCACTGCCAGTCTCTGACACACTTCCAAGAAGCCTACTGCCATTCATCTGGAAAGGGCTCACTTCCCCAGTGACAGCTCCTGAACTTCAGCCAGCCCTCAACATGGCCAGGGACTGGTGACAATGCACCCTTGCCCTTCCTTTACTCTCATTGCTAAGGACTGTCTGGTTCCACCCAGGTACTGGGAGGGTCTGTGCTCTTCTTCGCAGCTAATACCAGGACCATCTACGGTGCCCTTCCCTGAAGCTCCTTGTTAGGACTCTGTGAGGATACCCCAAGCACTTCTGCTTGACTTTGATTGGCTGTGTTTTAGAGACCCCCCCCAGAGTAGTAACCTGTGCTCTCATTGGCCAGCTTCTCTCTGAGCGCCACCCCAGGACCACTGCCTGTCCTGATTGGCCAGTCCTTAGGGGCAGTCTATGAAGGTGAGTAATCTTGGTTCATGATAGGTCAGAAATCTCAAGGACAGCCTACCCAGCCCTCCCTTCATGCTCCTTTGGCAGTGTCTTTAAGGCTTGCCTCAGAAGCGCCTTTGCTGGACTCTGATTGGTGTGTATCTCCAAACGTGCACCCCTTAGCGCTTGTCTGGTCTCTCATTTCTGGGCTGTTTTCTGAGGCCTGCCTTCTGGACAATGCTGCCACCTTGTGGGCACACAGCAGAATGCAGTAGTGCTCCTATTCTGCAAATTCCAGTGCAATGTTATCAGAAAGAACAGGCATGGGAAGAGCCAAGTTGGGCAGTGACTAGGGAAAGAAAGTCTTGTGAATCCAGTGTGCCATTCATTCATGCAAAAGCACTTGTGCAGAGGGAAATGCACACATCACAGTGAACTTGCCTTATGTACACAACCCAGGATCAAGCCCAGTCCCTAACACACTGAGAGAGGTTTCAGAGCTATCATGATATGTACATTTTCAAAGAGCATTCCCTTATATATGAATGAGACAAAGGGGAAGACAGACAGCATCTCTCTGGACTGTGTGGACCCCTAGTCCTCTCTCCATGGTGCACCCCTGCCTTGGGCTGGAACCAAAGAGACAGGCCAGCCGTATGCATCTTTCACAACAGGCTGTCAGTCCTATGAGCAGCCATCATGCTTAACCTCCGCCACCCTCCCCAATTCCCCACCCGCAGCCCCACCAAGTTTCTGTGGCCTTGATGTGCCTCCAGAGGGCTGGGGCATTATAACTGCCCTAGGATTAGGGAGACTGCCCTGGCCTAGGTGAAGCCTCATCTGCCTGGCTTCTGCCCAGCTGCTTGAAGTTTGGGGTTAAATGCTCCAGCTTCTCCTGGTGCTGTGTGGTGGCCGTGTGTTGTGCCCACGCTCACCCCCCCCAAGTGCAGACTCCTAAGGGTACCACTGTGATCATGGCGGGAAAGGGGATGACCATGGAATAGAGGCCTCAGGCTGGAGCCCCTGGTCTGCTTTTTCCATTAGGCCCCCTTCCAGTATCCTGTCCTATGGTTGTGAGATTAGGGGAGTGACAGGCTATAGAGCTGTGTCCTCCATTCTGTGAAATTCCAGTATGTAATCTAGAGCCTCCCACATACAAGGTCTTCACTCTACAACACTACAGGGACTCAGGCCTGGTCATCTCAGCTCAGCTTTTGTGCTGTCTCCCACCCCACCTTCAGTATTCCTAAGAGTTTATTTTTAAATTATTTTTTAATTATCTTTATTGGATAGAGACAGTCAGAAGTCAAGAGCAAAGGGGTGCTAGAGAGGGAATGATACAGAGTGACACCTGCATTATAATACATACGTTTAACCAGGTGCACCATGTGACTGCTCCTAGTCGAACTGCTCCTAGCTGAACATTGTGACTGCTCCTAGTCACAATTACATTTTATTTTATAGGCCAGAGAAATTGGTGGAGGAGGTAGAGATAGTGAGGGAGAGAAAAATGTTCATACACATTTTGAGACATGCTTCACAACACGTGAAACTTCCCCCTGCAGGTGGGGAGCAGGAACTCAAACCTAGATCCATCCACAGGTCCTTGTACATCATCTTATGTCCACTTAACCAAGTGCACCTGTGCTCCAATGCCTATAGTACCATCCTTATAATGAAACAATTAAATATTTAATTAATTTTAATATGAGAAACAATGAGTAAGTTTCTGTTTGAGATAGACTGGAAGACAAACTGAGACCAGAGTGCTGTTCAGATTTGGATTATGATAATGCTGGAAATTCAACCAGGGACATCAGATCCCTCGATGTGAGTCTCTTGCATTACCATTTGGCTCTACTTAATTCCAATTGCTCTAGCTTATATACTTATAAATATGTTATTGTGATTCCAGTGTGTATGACACTTTAAATTTCTTTTGTAAATATTTCCTTTTATTTTTTAATTTAAAAATTGTTTTATGTATTATATAAGAGAAACAAGTGGAGAGCCAATGATGAAAAAGGAGGCAGAGAAACTCCTGCAGCCCTATTTACCACCAATAATGCTTTCCTGAAGTAGGTGGAGATCATGGTCTTTAACCTAGTCCTTCTTGTGTACTGTAGTACGTGCACTTTACCGGGTAGACCACTAACTGGTCTTTTGCCTGGTTTTTATTTTATTTTATTTATTCCCTTTTGTTGCCCTTGTTTTATTGTTGTAGTTATTATTGTTGTCATTGTTGGGTAGGATAGAGAGAAATGGAGAGGGGAGGGTGAAGACAGAGAGAGGGAGAGAAAGATAGAAACCTGCAGACCTGCTTCACCGCTTGTGAAGCGACCCCCTGCAGGTGGGGAGCCAGGCCTCAAACCAGGATCCTTACGCGGGTCCTTGTGCTTAGCGCCACCTGTGCTTAACCCTCTGCACTACAGCCCGACTCCCCTTTGCCTGGTTTTGAATACAAAGGAGATTCTTTTACTTCAGAGCCTATTATGACTTCTAAGTATCCTTCATTATCCCTTTCTATCTCTCAGGTCAGTGGGTACGTTTACACATTGGAGTGCACAAAGTCTCAGAAGTCCCTGATGGCCATATGCCACAAGAAATCTCCATGAGTGCTTTAGCAGGGCTCCAAATGTCTCTTTGTTTTATCACTGTCTCTTCCCTCTCAATCCATCTGTTTATCCAATAATCGATAAATTATAATATGAGGTTACACCCATGCTCACTTACAATCAAGTGCCAATGAAGAGATTTGAGTGCGAGAGACAGGCAGACAGAAACAGAAATAAGACTCCCCCTGCACAAAATCCTGCCCCAGTGTCTTAGGGACTGGGGTTGAAGCTGGGTTGTGGCATGCAAAAGCCAGTTCTCTCTGCAAAAGTGCTTTTGCATGTTTGTCACATTGCATTTGGATACGGTTCCTTCTCCAAAGCGATCCTCACCTTTGCTCTTCCTCTTCCCAGGCTTTGTGTAATTTTCTGTGAAGACTCAATTGGGAATGGCATGGGTATCTCAGTTGCATTCTGTGTCCACAAGGTGGCAGAAAAGCTCATAGTTTTGTGTAGATTTTGTAGAATGAGAATTCCAGTTCTTTGACCCGTGGATGTCAAGTTTTATATTTCACATAGGTTCCCCATGACCTCTTTTATTTCCTTTCATGTGTAGGGCTCCCCCATTTGGCTTTCCAAGTGGATGGGGTTTCTTTCTCTTTCTGGGAAGACTCCATTGAGAGCTTGTGAATTCCCATGCTCTGCTGCATTATGCTGAGTGTCCACAAGTGCGAGACTGAGGCATAGGGCAAGTGCCCTAGAATCAATGGCCAGGTGTAGTGCCAGCTAGGTTTCTGGGTATGCCCAAATAGCTTGGCCTATCATATTACAGGCACTGTCCAGAGGAGGGGCCTCAGAAAACAGTCCAGCAATAAGAGCCCAGGTAGGAGTTGTGGAGGTTGTGTTTGCAGAAACAGGCCAGTAAGGGTAAAGCAGACAATCATTGGGATGGACCACAGAGTCATTGCCCAATGAGCATGAGTCCATGTCCCTGTGGGCGTACCTCTAGACTGCCGCCCAATCACAGAAGTGCATTGAGTTTCAGGGGCATGGCCCAAGCATCACAGGCAGTGTTGCTAGATTCAGCCTCAGCATGCAGCCAATGAGAGCTGAGTTGCCTGCTCTGGGGAAGAGCCTTTGAAAGTCGTCCTATCAGGGTCCAGCAGAAGGGCCTACTAAGTGGGCCACCTGGATGCTCTCCAATGAGCAGCTAGGGTAATTCTTGAGGCTCAAACCCCAGAGGGAGCTATGACCTTCCTAGGCATGCCTTAAAAATTGGGCTCAGTTGGCAGTCCTCAGAGAGTAACCTAGGAATGGTAGTCTAGAAATGGGGTTGTTTGGGCTGGTTACTTAGACAAGATTTGAGCAGAAGTGGCATATGGGTGGTCTGTTCAGTGAGCATGTGGGGAGGGTAAGGTGGGCAGTAAATAAGACCACTGGCATATCACTGACCCTGGGCACTGATCCTCTTGGGCGTATCTAAGGGTACTGGCCAATGATATTTATGGCAGGCATTCTGGGCATTTCCTAAGCCTCTGTCTGATCAGATCTTGGACAGTCAACTGTGGGTGGGCCTTCTGAAGGAAGCTCACTAATGGAAGCCCAGAGGTGGCCTTTGTTGAGCATGCTTTAAGTGCAAATCAGAGTCCAGCCAAGGACACTCAAGGCCAGGTCTTAGAGGTGCTGTACACTCAGGTGGGGAGGGATCCATGCCCCATCCACAGAATAGGAGCAGTGATCTTCTAGAGATCCTCTATCAGAGCACAGGCAGTGTTGCAAGGGCAGTCCTCAGACAGAAGCCCATGGCTGGCCTGAGAGCAGCCGTTTGGGAGCTCAACTGTGTTCTGTTTGTGCCCACAAGGTGGCAGGAAACACTAGTTCTGTGTAGGCATTTTATGAGATGAACTGTGTCTACTAAACCCTCTTCACTACAGCCCAACACCCAAGAAGATGCATTTTCTACTTTTTACTTTGTGCCCTTAGCCAGGTGCACCAGTGCCCCACTCCCTAAAATTCCAGTCTTATATGGAGAAGTTTAAGTAATATTTATATTAAGGAGAGCAAATCTGAGAGAGAATTATGATATGATAGAGACAAAGGCAGACCAGATACTGCTTAGCTCTCTCTGATAAATCTGGAAATTGAAATAGTTTCTTTACAGTCTCAGGCACATGTTAGTGATTGGGTTTATAAAGTTTATTCTCTTTAAAATATTTATTTTCATTGTGTCAAGACAGATCTAGAAAGTATAGGGTGAGACAGAGCAGGAGACAGAAACTCCTGCAGCCCTATTTACCACCTATAGTTTCTCCTGAGCTAGGTAGAGACCAGGGTCTTCAACCTAGGTCTTTGTGCAATGTAGTGTGTTCACTCTGATTACCCCAGCAATGAGAGCCCAGTTGCCTGTTCTGGGGAGGAGTGCCTTTTAAAGTTATCCTATGAGGGTCTAGCAGAAGTGCCTTGGAGGTGGTCCACATTGCTGTCCAATGAATAACTGGTTGGACTTGTGAGTGGAGCCCCAGAGGGAATGATGACCTTCCTGGGCATGCCTTAAGAATTGGCCTGTTAGAGGGCAGTCCTCTGAAAGTGACCTAGCAATGGGAGCCTAGAAATGGGGTTGATGAGACTTGTCTATATATCCATCCCAATCAGATTTGAGCAGAAGTACCATATGGGCGGTCTTTAAGAGGTTTTCCATTGACCATGCATGGAGGGCCAGGTTTTCAGTTCTCAAGACCACACTGGCCAATCACTCTCCCTTGGCAGTGATCCTCTTGGGCGTGTTCAAGGACACTGGCCAGTGAGATTTCTGACAGGCATTCTAGGCATATGCTGAGCCTCTGACCTAGCAGAGCCTGGGCCGTTAACTGTGGTTAGGTGTTCTGATGGATGGCCATGAATGGAAGCCCAGAGGTGGCTTTTGTTGAGCATGCTTCCTTTAAGTGCAAATCAGAGTCCAGCCAAGGGCACTCAAGGCCAGGTCTTGGAGATGCTGTCCACTGCAGTGGGGAGGCTCCATACCCCATCCACAGAATAGGAGCAGTGATTTTAGAGATCCTCTATCAGAGCACAGGCAGTGTTGCAAGGGCAGTCCTCACATAGCCTGTGGTAGGCCTGAGAGCAGTTGAATGGGAGCTCAACTGTGTTCTGCTGTGTGGCCACAAGGTGGCAGGAAACACTAGTTCTGTGTAGGCATTTTATGAGATGAACTTTAAGCTGTGTCTACTAAACCCTCTTCACTACAGCCCAACACCCAAGAAGATGCATTTTCTACTTTTTACTTTGTGCATCACACTATGTGCCCTTAGCCAGGTGCACCAGTGCCCCACTCCCTAAAGTTCCAGTCTTATATGGAGAAGTTTAAGTAATTAATTTATACTAAGGAGAGCAAATCTGAGAGAGAATTATGATATGATAGAGACAAAGACAGACCGGATACTGCTCAGCTCTCTGATAAATCTGGAAATTGAAGTAGTTTCTTTACAGTCTCAGGCACATGTTAGTGATTGGGTTTATAAAGTTTATTCTCTTTAAAATATTTACTTTTATTGTGTCAAGACAGATCTAGAAAGTATAGGGTGAGACAGAGCAGGAGACAGAAACTCCTGCAGCCCTATTTACCACCTATAGTTTCTCCTGAGCTAGGTAGAGACCAGGGTCTTCAACCTAGGTCTTTGTGCAATGTAGTGCATTCACTCAGATTACCCCAGCAATGAGAGCCCAGTTGCCTGTTCTGGGGAGGAGTGCCTTTTAAAGTTATCCTATGAGGGTCTAGCAGAAGTGCCTTGGAGGTGGTCCACATTGCTGTCCAATGAATAACTGGTTGGACTTGTGAGTGGAGCCCCAGAGGTAGCGAAGACCTTCCTGGGCATGCCTTAAGAATTGGCCTGTTAGAGGACAGTCCTCTGAAAGTGACCTAGCAATGGGAGCCTAGAAATGGGGTTGTTGGGACTTGTCTATATATCCATCCCAATCAGATTTGAGCAGAAGTGCCATATGGGCAGTCTTTAAGAGGTTGTCCATTGACCATGCATGGAGGGCCAGGTTTTCAGTTCTCAAGACCACTGGCAAATCGTGTCCAAGGACACTGGCCAGTGAGATTTCTGACAGGCATTCTAGGCATATGCTGAGCCTCTGATCTAGCAGAGCCTGGGCCGTTAACTGTGGGTAGGTGTTCTGAAGGATGGCCAGTAATGGAAGCCCAGAGTTGGCTTTTGTTGAGCATGCTTCCTTTAAGTGCAAATCAGAGTCCAGCCAAGGGCACTCAAGGCCAGGTCTTGGAGATGCTGTCCACTGCAGTGGGGAGGCTCCATACCCCATCCACAGAATAGGAGCAGTGATTTTAGAGATCCTCTATCAGAGCACAGGCAGTGTTGCAAGGGTAGTCCTCAGAGCAGCCCATGGCTGCCTGGGAGCAGCCGAATGGGAGCTCAATTGTGTTCTGCTATGTGCCCACAAGGTGGCAGCAAACCGTAGTTCTTCATAGGCATTTTGTGAAATGAACTTTAGGCTGAGTCTATTAATCCCTCTTCACTACAGCCCAACCCCCAACAAGATGCATTTTCTACTTTTTACCGAGTGCATCATACTATGTGCCTTTAGCCAGGTGTAACAGTTCCCCACTCCCTAAAGTTCCAGTCTTATAAGGAAAAGTTTATGTAATGTTTAATTTATATTAAGTAGAGAAAATTAGATAATTATGATTTGATAGAGACAAAGACAGACCAGATACTGCTCAGCTCTCTGATAATTCTGGAAATTAAACTAGTTTATTTACAGCCACAGGCACATATTAGTGATTGTGTTTATAAGCTTTATTGTCTTTAGGATATTTATTTTTATTGTGTCAAGACAGATCTAGAAAGTATAGGGTGAGACAGTGAAGGAGACAAACTCCTGCATCCCTATTTACCAGCTATAACTATTCCTGAGCTAGGTGGAGACCAGGGTCTTCAAACTAGGTCTTTTTGTGCACTTTAGTGTGTGCACTTAACTGGGTGTTCCACTAACTGGTCTTTTGCCTGGTTTTGAATACAAAGGAGATTCTTTTAATTCAGAGCCTTGGTGGTATGCTTTCAATTCTGCTTAGAAGACACTCTGTTTTGATGATCACGTTAGGTTCCTTTGTATTGCTTAACTCTGTGGTCTATTTACATGATCATTGTTTTAATTGTTTTAATCCCTACTGGGTCAAGCTCTTTTTCCACTCAGTCCGCTCTCCTAGTCACACCCTGTTTTCCACCATTTAATCCCCCTGGTTTGCACTCTCTTCACTCCACCCCCTCTCCTAGTCACATCCTGTTTTACACCCTACCACTATCTTCCTGGAGACTATAAATGTAGATGAATAAAGCCAACCTTGCATCCCCGCTTAGTCGTGAGTCCCTGGCCATCTCTCTCCCACCCGAGAATCTAGCCCAGAATCTGGCACCTGAACAGGGACTGGCAGAGCCTATTACTACTTCTAAGTATCCTTCCTTATCCCTTTTTATCACTCAGATAAGTGGATATGTGTACACATTGAAGTGCACTAAGTTTCAGGTAGAAGTCCCTGATGGCCACATGCAGGGAGAAATCATGAGTGCTTTAGCAGGGCTGCAGATGTCTCTGTCTTATTCCTCACTTTCTCACTCTTCCCTCTCAATTCCTGTGTTTATCCTATAATCAATAAATGAAAACATGCGGTTGCACCCAATGCACAGCACACTTACTCTCACGTGCCAATGAATAGATTTGAGTGTGAGAGAGGCAGACAGAGTCATTGCCAAATGACTGAGTTAACGTCCCCTTGAGCATACCTCTAGACTGCTGGCCAAACAGATCAGGAGCAGTGACCTTCAGGGGCGTGGCCCAAGAGGTGGTCTATCAGCACAGGCAATGTTGTAATGGGTGGGCCTCAGAGAGCAGCCCACCAATGAAAGCCAGGTTGCCTGCTCTGGGGAGGAGTGCCTTTGAAAACCGTTCTATCAGGGTCCAGCGCAAGTGCCTTAGACGTGGCCACCTGGATGCTGTCCAATGCACACCTAGGGTTGGACTTTTTGATGG